>NW_006921628.1:7853070-7890531 GCF_000298275.1 Orycteropus afer afer
TTATCTGTAGTTATAAGGCAGACAGTGTCTATTTTAAATAAAGAAAAATCTATTTATAGTTAAGGGAAACAGTGGACTAAATAAACATTCATAGATAGAGCATAACTTACATAAATTACCCTAGCCCCTTCAGTGGAATATCAGACAGCTACTAAAAGTAATGATTATGAGGACTGTGTAGTTTTGCATGGGAAAAATGCTAAGTGTGTGGTATGTAGAGAGGAAAATCAGAATGTAAAATCCTGTTCTGTGGCCAAAGAACAGAAAAATAAAAATATAAGTATTCTTTGACATCTGAATCCCTCAGGTCCCTCAGTGCAAATAGTGAAAATTTGGGCAGTAAATTCAGGTAGCTAAGAATATAGCCTATTATCCAAATGTATTTGGTTCCTGAATAGCAAAAGTTAGCAAGAGTTTAAAATGTTAATGAAGATACCAGTTGTATCTAAAAATCTTCCAAATCTGCTTGGTTCCTTATATTTGCATTGCCAGAGTCAGGGTAGTGAGGTTTACTTCTGGTTTGATTTTGTTTTTTGGTCAGAAGGGACATTTTTGCTTTTTTTTTTTTTGATAAGCTGCTATCATAGAAATTATTGTGTTTAATAAGTATTATCACAAGCAAGGCAAATTCAGCAAAAATCTTCTTCTAGTGAACTTGTTCTTAAGTACATTTGAAACAGTTTTGGATTATGTATTGACAGGCACACAAATTTTTTGCCGTTGTTTTCATTGACAGACTTCTTGAACTATTTATGATCTTGGTCACAAAGTATACTGTGTGCAGTGATACTTCATGTTCTTGTTTGTACTATTTTCAAATGCAAATGTTAGTATCTAGCTTTCATTATGTACTATCATTGTATAGTATAAATTCACATGATGTTTTAAAAATTAGAAAGCAAATAATTTACTTATGACTCTTCATATCTGTCTTTTTTGACAGAGTTTTCAGTTTATGTGTGTGCATCTGTAAGAGAGTGATTTGGTTGTTGGCTTTCTTCATTTATAAACACATTTGAGTTTGTTTTCCTTTTATGGTAAAACAGACATTGTTTCTTTTACTTCTCTTGTAGGGGGAAAGCATTTAATCCCAGGCAAAGAAATTGGATTTTGAGCAGATGTAAATACAACCTTTTGCCCAATTCCAGAACCATGAAGCAAATAATTCTGTATAAAAAGAGCTTCACCATCAAGAATATAGAATTAGCAACTAACTTTTACTTAGTAAAACTTGCTAAAAAGTTTTAACACTGTTTTCTTTTTCATGATTCATTCGTGAATTTGATTGAGGTAGAACTCGAACTCCTCTCATTCCATGTTCCCTGAACGGTTTAATAGCTGGAGGCTTATTGTAGAAACCTAATGGATACATTGAGACTTTTGTGTACTGTTAAAGATGGTTTCTGAGGTAACAAGTTGTGCGTGGGCCTCTAAATCTGTTTCATACATAGTCCATGAACTTTGTCACCTGATAAACTTGTATGTTGAGTGCAAAGATGAAGGGTGAAATGTGGAGGATCTAAGAACATAGAGACCTGCCATCACTTCATGGGGATAAAGTGAAAAACAGGTATATCCCAAAGTAAGCATATGTTAAAAATTTATAGGCTGCTGCCTGCCCCTTAGAGTTCTCTCACTCTTGTCTGTCCTGGGCATGGTAGGAGCATCACTGGTGGGTGCAACAGAAACTTTCCCATGAGGAAACTTTCCCCTTCTCCAGGGGAAACTCTTGATGATGGAGTTACTTGTCCTGAAATAAACCTCATGTTGTATTTTTAATATATGCTGACTTTGGGATTTACCTGTTTTTTGTTGTTAATAGGTAAAAATGGAATTCTCTTTCTTTTCCTTCTTTCCCTGCCTCTCACCCCCCTTTTGAAATTACTATCCATGTGTGCTTCTCTTATTCCCTCCTCCTTAGGGCCTTGCTCTCAAATAGAATTTGCCTTATTTGGAGTGATTCATTGAATTAGTGTTGCTCTTGTGACTGAATGTTTACTTTTCATCACTCTATGAGTTCACCTTCTCTGAATAATTTCAGGATTATTCTGATTAAATATTCTCCTTGAAACAGATTTTTAAATTGTTTTTCAACCTTTATTTCTCTAAGCCAAAGCAGTTTCTGTGTGGCAGATCATAGAAAGCAATTGTGGTTCCCTGCTCATAACAGTTTAAGTTCCTGTTACAGGAAAACTCTTGAGTTTTAAGCTAGACCTTGCAAATTTTTTTGTTTCTTTGTTTTTAATTTGTCCGGTCTAGGCTGTATTGGAGGTGTTGTTGTTGTTTGTACTAATCATTTCCCCAAAAGCATTTCACCAGATTTTCTCCCAGTGTAACTGCCCAGAAGTAATCTTAAATTCATGCCAGCAGTGTCTGGTATATAGGCTGTTCCTTTTTTTAAATGATCTGTCTCTGTGTTCTTGAAATTGGTCCATTTCATTTCACTTTCAATCTGGCCTTAAATTCTAAATGCCCCCCACCTCCTTTCTTATGCACTGTGATTTTTGAGTTTTAGGACCAATAGCTTCTGGAACTGTTTTTATGAGAAGGTGGGCTTTCCTCTATATAGCAAGACTTAATTTAACTAAATTTATTTTGCTGTTGAAATGAATAGTCTTATGAAAGTCTGTATTATTAAAATTGAGAACCTCACAAGCAATAGAGGTGGTAGGAGAGCTGGGCCTCTCCTGTGAGGTTCTGAGACTCCATTTCTATTTTGTGAACTGCTGCTCTCTCAAGGGAAATAAATTGTCAGCTTGATAGTAAATGTTGATTGTTACTTTTTACATGGATTGCATCTTGAATCTGATTAAGCTAATCCTGGTTTCTTTGGTGTATCTGCCTTTAGTGACCTGTTAGGGTAATTTTAGCTGTTTTCCATTTTTGGTGTTTAGAATTGGATCAGAGGGATCTTGATAAGAATTCTGACTCAGTCTTTCACTTAGCAGTATGACTGGAAAAATTACCTAAGCTCTGTAAACACTGATTTCCTCATTTATAAAATGAGATAATAATACCTACCTCATGGGATTAGTATGAGAGTTAAATGAGTTAATATGTACCAAGCACCCTAAGTGATACCTTGTAAATACTAGGTAATCAATACATGGTAGCTAGTAGATACAAAAATATTTGGAAACCTGGAGAGGGTGTTAATGGGAGCTTTCTTATTGAAGTGACTTTTTTTTTCCCCTCCATTTTATCCTCAGTCACAAAATACTGAAAACTGATTGATCTAGCTCTCTGGTTCCTCTTTAAATTCTATTTTTCTGATAACACAGAAATTGTTCTAGTCATTAATTACCAGTATATATGCCATTTTTAAACTTTGTTTTCATCCATGTTATTTTGATGTTCTAATCATGACATTATTTGTTGAATAAAACTCACGCTTGAGATTTAGAAATATTTTCCAGATTGGCAATTCTAACAGATTAGCTAGCTCTTTTATATTAATTTATTCCTCCCATTAGTTTTTTCTTTTTTTTTTTTTTTTTTAAGATCTCTAGGCTACTGACATCAGGATCTGACAGTCAGTCTTCTGATTTGCAGTTCAGTTAGTTGTATTGTCACATGAGGAAAATGGCTCTTTGGTTTTAAGAACTTAATCCAGTCTTGGCAAGCCTGTGCTCCCTTTGAGCTTCTTTTGAATGCATTGTTTGTGTTGTTTCTCATTTTCATCTTGTGCCACATACCCATGTAGTATAATTTAATTCTGTCAGCCTAGAAATAAACTGGGTCTTTGGCACAATTTGACAGTTTTTAGAACTCCATCATATGTTTTTTAACTACACAAAGTAAGCTTGGATGATGGTTCTCAAATGTTATTAAGCTTGTACTATTATACCTATCTGTTCCATTCCTTACAGAAATGCCTGCATGTATAAAAACCAGTTACTGTCAAGTTGACTCTGACTCATGGTGACCTTGTGTGTTTCAGAGTACAACTGTGCTCCATAGGGTTTTCAGTGGCTTATTTTGAGCTGGTAGATCTCCAGGCCTTTTTCCCAAGATACTTCTAGTGTTTAGAATTAGCAGCATTATTCTCAATATTTGAAGCTGGAAATAATCCAGAAGACCTTCAGTACTCAAAGGGAGAAATATACAAGATAGATTGGGTGAAAGAAACTTGATGCAAAAGAATGCATAACTGTGGTGTTCCATTTCTATAAAGTTCATAAAATTAAATGACATTATTTAGTCATTCATATTTGGAAAGTCTGACTATAAAGAAATGCAAGTTGTTAAATACCATACAAACTAGGATAACAGTCACCTTTGTTGGAGAGGAAGGTGTCCTGATTGGAAAGAGGAAATTTATTGACCTGTACATTTACGTTTTATACCTCTTTGTGGTATTTTTTACAATATATAAATGAATTAAAAATGGGAGAAAATGAATAATTATCTCTCTAGAGTATCCCTCAGACAGGAGTTTTAAAAAAGAAAGAAAAATCCTCTACTTTCTCTTTCATTGTGCCAACTAAGGCTAATACCTCCTTCAAGACCTGCAGTTATCTTTGCTTAGAAGTTTTCTCTTTGAGGCTCTGAGGGGGAAATAGTCCGAGGTGGAAATCTCAGGTCTTTACTCTTTTGATTGTATGTGTTACACTAGTGATTTTGAATATTCCTGAAAAATTGAGGTCTTTACCCCAAGCTTGACAGTCTGTAGTTAGAGACTTTTTTTCTTTTTAACAATATTTAAATAAATAAATAAATAAATAAATAAATAAATAAATAAATAATTTTTTTAATCACAGGCTACTAGTGAATCCTAGACTTGATAACTCAACCTTAAATAATACCCATAGTGCTGATAATTAGCAGCTAATTATTATATACTAGTTATATTTCAGTATTGCTCAAAACTTTTTATGTAGATAAACTCATTTAATACATTTTCAAATCACTTTCCAAGTTTTGATCCCTTTAAAAACATTATTCGTTTATTCAACAAATGTTTATTAAACATCTACAATGTGCTAGACATTGTTTTAGTTGTAGGGG
Source organism: Orycteropus afer afer (assembly GCF_000298275.1). NCBI lineage: Eukaryota > Metazoa > Chordata > Mammalia > Tubulidentata > Orycteropodidae > Orycteropus > Orycteropus afer. Next base: position 7,858,078 of record NW_006921628.1, read on the forward strand.
GTATACAAGTGAGCAAGACAAAGCTTTGCTTTTAGTGACCTTACATTCTCTTGAAGGAAACAAAAACTAAAAAACTAATAATATCTCAGACAGTGATAAGCACATTGAAGAAAAATAAAAGAATATAAGAGTTTAGGGAGTGACAGAGGTGTGGCTACCAGTTCCTTTGGGAGATGGCACAAATTTGAGATGGGTGAGGGCATTGTGGCTGTATCCAGGTAGACTGAGGTAAGAGTTTTAAAGTAAGAATGCTTTTTTCCCATAAAGGGCCAGATAATAAATATTTTAGACTTTATTGGCTATAAAGTTTCTTACACAGCTGTTCAGTTCTGCTATTGTAATGGAAAGCAGCCAGAGACGATATGTAAATGAATAGTCTCATTTATCAAATGGACAAATAGACAAGATTAGGCCCTTTGGGGCTGTAGCTTGCTGACCCCCGAGCTAGATCATATGGCAATGGTAGGAACATCAGATTTTGTTCCAAAGGTATGAAGGTTTTGAGCAATGAATTTTGATGTTTTTTTTGTTTGTTTGTTTGTTTTTTTAATCTGTCTTTCAAGGAGCTTTGGTGGTATAGTGGTTAAGGCAGTTGGCTGCTAACCACAACGTTGGAGATTTGAAATCACCAACTGTTCCGCAGAAGAAAGATGGGGCAGTCTGCTTCCCTAAAGATTTACAACCCTAGAAACCAAATGAGGGTCACTATAAATTAGGATCAACTCCATGGCAGTGGGATTGATTTGGTTTAATCTGATTTTTAAGGATCTCTGGTGGCACAGTGGTTAAACATTTGGCTACTAACCAAAAGCGGTGATTTTAACCTATGGCACAGTGGTTAAACGTTTGGCTACTAACCAAAAGCGGTGGTTTTAACCTGTCAACCGCTCTGGTAGGTTAAAACCTAGAGAAAGATAAGGTAATCTGCATCTGCAAAGATTAGTCTTGGAAACCCTGTGGGGCAGTTCTCTGTCCTTTAGGGTCTCTATGAGTCAAAACCCAATGGCAAAGGTTTTGTTTTTTTCAGGTTTAATCTGTCTTTGAAAAGGAGCTCTGGTAGTAGCGGTTAAGTGCTCAACTGCTCACTGGAAGGATGGCGCTTCAAATCCATTGGCTGCTTCATGGGAGAAAGATGTAGCAATCAGCTCCCATAATGATTCACAGCCTTGATATGGGGCAGTACTATTCTGACCTATAGGGTTACTATGAACTGGAATCAACTCACTGGCAAGGGTTTTTGGTTGGGAATCTGTCTTCGGTTCAAACCACTAGCTTCTCCCCAGGATCTACTCCCATAAAGATTACAGCCTAGGAAACCCTTTGGAGCAGTTATGCTCTGTCGCATGTGGTCAGTATGAGTCAGAATCAACTCACCATGGCGTACGACAATAGTGTGTCTTTATGGATTCCCTGGGTGGTGCAAAAGGTGAAGCCCCCAACTACTAGCTGGAAGGTTGGCACTTGGAACCCACCCAGAAGCACCTTGGGAGATAGGCCTGGTAATCTTCTCTCGATAGGTCACAGCCTTGACAGCGCTATGGAGCAGTTCTGCTGAGAACTCATTAGGTCTCTGTTAGTTGGAATCAACTAGATGGCAGCTAACAATAAAAACAATCATGTGTCTATAACTTTAAAAACAAGTTGATACTTAGATCTTCAGTGTACTAAAGAAAGTCTGGAATGGCTTTGAAAGTCCTTGTTTATTTTATTACTTGTTGTATTCATATAAAAAGCATTTGTGGAATATCTGTTTCATGTCAGAATTGAGTTGGGGATTAAGTTATTGATAAGATTATTGCCTGCTTTCACTAGACCCTAAATTCTTAGATCATATTTATCTTGGTAATCAATGGAGAGAATACCTAGTACTGTGCCTGGTATACAGTGAATATTTGAAGAAATGAGTATATTCCTTCATGCAATTGATAATATGTTTGGAAAAGTAAACGTAAGTGGATAACTACAGTATAATTTAAAAGCCTTAATGGTGATATGAATAAAGAGCTTAGAGAGGAAAGATACCATATCTATTTAGGAGACAGTTTTAGGCATAGTGAGATTAAGTCCTTGTGAGATTTCTGGGTTAAGATATTTGAGAAGTCATTGAACATAGGGGTCTGGAGCCTAAGAGAGAGAGCTGGACTTGGCTTAACATTTAGAAATGATTCAAGTGTAGCAGATCTTTAAGCCATTAAAAAAGGATTTTTGTTGTTGATAGATTTTAGAAGGATAACACACATACTAAGATTACAATCAGAGGAAGGGAAAGACATTGAAAGGTTAAAAAAGAAAGGATGAGCAAGCATATAGAAGTAGAAATGAGAGGTATCCTGCAAGTCAAAGGAGGAGAGTTTCAAAAGGGACGCAGTAAACTTCTGATTAAATATGAATAGACTCATTAATTTATACTTGCTTCCTCCTGAAAATCCACTAAAATGACAGTATAAAATTATAAAGATTAGAGATTTCCTCTCTGGAGTCTAAAATGGAGTCTCTAGACTAGGGAATATCTGGCATGGCTAAGCATCATACTGAAAAAAATGTGGCCAAAATAAGCAAAATTTTATATTCTGAACTAGAATGCTGGTTTATACTCCTCAGAAAGGAAGTTAGAGGATTTTACTCCAAGGAAACTTCAGGACCACCAGTAAGAGCCAGACTCACCCTTAACTGCTCTTCACAAACAGTTAACAGAGATCTGTGCAGCCACTCTCATTCTCTGTCACACCCACCAGGAGACAGGTGATGAGTGCATAAGTGCTGCTAACTAGCGAATAGAGGAGCACAGTACCCCGCTCACTCAGATACATCCAGAAAAAAAAGAAAGAAAGAGAATGAAAATTTTGGGTGAATCACTCCAGCATACAATCACCAATTAAATATAAATACAACAAAGTTACAATGTCTAAGAGTTAGCAGACCTTCATATCCCACACAAAGAAGCAAAATAAAGCAATAGAAACAAGGGAGCAGGGTACAGACCCAGAACACATCCCTGAGACAGAAGCAGCATTGGAACTCCCTGATAAGGAATTCAAAAGAATTATATTTAGGTAACTTTCAATGGATTGAGAGACAGATCAAGGATAACACAGACAAAACCCTAGAATAATTTTGGAAGAAAATGAACAAAATGACAAAATAAATGAAAAATTAGAAATGATTCTAAATCTACAGGTAGAAATCAGAAGATTAATACTAAATTGTTAAAAGTAGGTAACACATTGAAAGGGCAAAGAAGTAGAATCAATGGAAGACAGAATTCATGAGATTGAAGACAAATTCCTGAATATGTCTTTGGAAAGGGATCAATCAGACAATAGATCAAAACAAAATGAAGAAAGCCTAAGCTTCATGTGGGAATTCATGAAGGAATAACCTACATGTAATCAGAATTCCAGAACAGGAGGAGAAAAAGAAAACCACTGAGAAAATTGTCCAAGATTTTTTGGAAGAGAACTTCCCCGATATGATGGAAGATGAGAATATATCCATTCAGAAAGTCCAATGAACCCCAAACAGGTTAGACCCCAAAAGAAAATCACCAAGACATATATCATCATTAAACTCATCAAAACCAAAGACAAAGAAGGAATGCTGAAAGCTGCATGGGAAAAACAAAAAGTTACCTACATAGGGCAACCGATAAGACTAAAGCTCTGATTTTTCAGCAGAAACCATGCAAGTGAGAAGGCAGTGGGATGGTATATATAAAACTCTGAAAGAGAAAAATTTCCAACCAAGAATTGTGCTCCTACGAATTATATACCCAGCAAAATTGTCCCTCAAATATGATGGTGAAATTAGGAGATTTCCTGATAAGCAGAAATTAAGGGAATTTGTTAAAACCAGACCAACCTTACAAGAGATACTAAAGGAAATTCTTTGAACAAAGCACCAATAATAGTAAACAACAACCTACCATTAATACATGTGATTACATAACCCAGAAACCAACACAGGTATGGAAGTATCCAAAGTTAAATTAGCATACAAGGTTATAAACAGGGAACCAGAAACATCATTTGGCAAATGAGGACAACTACAAACCAAAAAGAGGGGAAAAATAGTGTAGTTACAGAACTTGTAAATGATGAGGAAGTCAAGAGAGTTGCAAGATAGAATGGACTGTTCTAAACTGAGGGAGAAAATTATAAATCACAGGGTAACCTTAAAGAAAAATGATAAACTTCACATCACAGTGAAAAAGAGGACAAGCAGAAATATTTAGCAAATACTAAAACAATAGCAATGAAGGAAATGATAACATGATTCATAAACAAAATGAGCTCAGCACAGAAATACGGAACAACAAAACCAGGAACACCACGAGAAAACACATAACAAAATGACAGCAACCAATTCATATTTGTCGATGGATTAAATGGCCCACGCAAGAGACAGAAAGTTGCAGACTAGATAAGAAAACATAACCCATCAATATGCTGTCTATAAGAGATACACTTAGAGGCAAAAACAAAAATAGATTGAAAATTAAAGCCAGGGAAACTGTTCAGACCAAGGGAAAATATTACTGATACTAACACTTGAAGGTAAGGAGCTCTGGTAGCACAATGCCTAAGGCATGTGACTGTTAAACAGAAGGTAGGTGGTTCAAACCTACCAGCCACTCTGCAGAGGCAAGACTGGGCAGTCTACTTCCATAAAGATTTACCACTGCGAAAACCCAAAGGGAGTCTCTATAAGTCAGAATCGACTGGATAGCAGTGGGTTTGGTTTGTTTTTTTGGAACATTTGAAGGTCACCCAACATACTGCCACTGGGCCACCCAACAGATAACAAAGTCTGGTCATGCACACAGAACTTTGTCAGCTTTTTACTGCCTCACCTTTGAATGTGAAGAGACAGCCAGGATCACCATACTTTTGAGGAAATCCTCTACTGAGAAGCACAGAGATCAAAACAAGTAACAAACTCCGTGTCACCACCTTGCTGAGGTAATGGAGTCTGGTGGGACAATGGGTCCTGACAGTGGGCAGGACAGACCCTTCCAACTCCTTTGGCCCTTTTAATTTACCTTTTTGAAATGTGGGGTTTTCTACATGAGCCCATCATTAAAAGCCTGGGCAGTTAAGTAGAATACGCCATGAAACTGTGGTGCTTTTTATAGTTTAGATTTTCTCCTAGAGGACTGCATTGACCTAAAACTCCAAATAAAAATGGTTTGATAAATAATAATAATAAGTAGAAAGAAAATGTAAATGGAAAAAAATGGAAGCAGAGGAAGAAAACTTCAAAGAAAATATAACTGATTTCTTCAGAAATATGTTTTATGGATGAAACAAGAAAAAGTGGAAGGATTAGAAGAGAAAATGCAGAAAGTTTTGCATAAAATATAACAAAATTAACAAGAAATTTTAAAAAAGAAAGAAAGAAAATTAGGAGATTAATCCCAGAGACCTAACATCTGAATAATGAGTTTGGCAGGGGGAGAGAAAGGGGAAGAAAGGGAGAAAAGTGAATGGGTTAGGGGGAGGAAGGCAGTAGAAAAGAAAAGTTTATTAAAGAAATAGAATACAAGATAATTCCCCAGAAATGAGCTTCATTAAATTGAAAGGATGCACCAAATATACAGCACAATATATTTTTAAAAGACCACACACTGAGTCAAACACAAATGTCCATGTATTGTATGCTTTCATTTGTGAGACATGAATAGGTAAATCCATAGAAATAGAAAACAGATTAGTGGTTGCTAGGGGCTGGGGAGAAGAGGTAATGGTGAGTGACTGCTAATGGGTACAGAATTTCCTTTTGGGGTGATGAAAACGTTTTAGAACTAGATAGAGGTAGTGGTTGTGCAGCATTGTGAATATAGTAAATGCCACTGAATTGTTCACTTTAAAATGATTGATTTTAAGTTATGTAAATTTCACCTGAATTTTTTAAAGAAAAACCAAAAAACATACATTGAAATTTAAGAACACCAGGGATAAAGATTCTGAAAACTTCCAAAGAGATACAAAGGGTCTGACATTGTAGTAGTCATAAAAACCCACTGCTGTCAAATTGATGCCAACTCATACTGACCTTACAGGACAGAGGAGAACTCTGCCCCACAAGGTTTCCAAAGCTGTAATCTTTAGGGCAGTGGACTGCCACATCTTTCTCCCACGGAGCAAGAGCAGCTACTGAGTTAAGACCTCTGACTTTCAGTTAGCAGCTGAGCACTTAACTACTGCACCACCAGGGCTTCTTATATTAATCATAGTAATTAAATTTTATTACAACAGGAATGAAAGTTATGAAAAGGAGCCATGTAGGCTTTGACGGATAGGAGGATATTGTGGTGATCTTGAAGCAGTTTCTGTGGCTCAGTGGTAGGTGTGGACCAAGTTGAAGAATGAAAGAATAGAGAAATTATTTCACCCAGTGCAAAAGTGTAAATTGAAAGAGACTAACTGACATACAGAATTACATTAGAGGATATAAAGAATAGTTATATTATCCCCACACACACACACCACCCCCAGGAAAATACAGAATACAAAAATACGAATGTAAATTATTTTTTAGAGCTGGATTATACATTTACAGAGAAGCCCCCGTGAAACAAATAAAGAAATTGCAAATCTTTTTTCCTTCAATAGTTACTTGCCTAAAATGATTCAGTTTACAGAAATATTAAGGCATCTCTGCTGTGAATTATATCATTAAGGAAAAGTAAACAGTATAACATACATTTTATTGCTTCTTTATTTAAATAGAATACCTTCTCAGAATTCCTTCCTATTAGCTTAACATCCTTGATTTAAAGAGTGCTGATTTGATTGTTTGTTTCAAGTCTTTTTAAAAGGCTTTTTTAATAAGGGGAAAATTAATGAAAAGAAAAAGCAAAATGTTCTTTCTAAGTTATTCCCCAACCCCTACTTTTTTGCATTGTTCTAATTGCTCTTCCGTAGTCTGAGTTCTCTCAGTTCCCCTTCCAGGTTCGAGTTTTTGTTCAAGCCTGGTAATAGGAGAAATGTTATCAGTTTTAAATTTGGTCATGGAATGTGTTATACTGCCCCACTCTGGGAGGGGAACGCTGCTCGGTTTGAGCTTGGATGGTAACGTTTATTTTCTTTGGCAGAGAAGCTGATCGTCGAGGGGCATCTAACCAAAGTGGTAGAAGAAACGAAGCTTTCAAAAGGTTAGTTTCCTGATTTTTCCATGGGTTTTAACAGCTCTTTTGAAAAATGAAGTTTAGTGTACATTTTCAGGATCATTGTGGTTTAATTATCAAAGTTTTTTTTTTTCTGTATCTCTTAAAATGACAATAATAGAGAATATATAAAATAGTTGGATCTCTGTTTTAAAAAGGATATATTAATTTAAAAGTTTCTTTTAAAATGATATATATGTATGCATTTTGGAAAGTTAATGGTTGCTAGTTTTCTGTAAATATTAAAGACTTTTTTTCAGGGACTCCATTTGGCTCTCTGTACTATGTACATACTGATGGTTTCCCTCATCCTGGATGATTCTTTGTTTTGTCTTTGTCCTATCTAAGGCTTTAATAAAAGGGTCTCTATAGTCAGGTTTGACTCGACGGCACATAACAACAACAACAACAACATAGAACAACAAAAAGACTTACTGCAATCTCTCTCACTCTCAGCATTATTTTCAGCTTTCATATTAAATTTTTAATCAAACACAATGTAAATCTTTCATAATACAATTTAACAGGTAAAAAGTGGTTACAGTTTCATTTTTGAGGATTAATGTACCTTGAGATTCCTTACTATATTTAATCTTTTCTTAACTTTCGACATCTCAATTTTATCTCAACAAAAGTAATTTTGTCGATCTACTTAAGTGTTTATAATGAATAATCCTGTAATCCAATGTAGTTTATTCTGTTAATTCTTTTCTTACATCAGAGGGAAATCAGGCAATTCAATTTGGTGGGATGTGCTCATTATCATGTGGGACTTTCACCACTATGTACCAATATAAAATTTAAAACTAGATTCACAGTCATTTTTGGTCACTTAAAACTATGACTGAAAAAAGTTTTGGAATATTCAATTTCAGAACATTCTTGTTTTATAAAAGTAACTGTATCCTTTGGCTTCTAAAAATATTTTAAAAGATGGTGTCATTGCACATAATTGGTGGCTTCCATTCTGAATTTTGTGCACTACAGATGCCTTATTTGGGGAAAGAATGCATAGAATATGCATCACTAATATTGTTCCGGTGGACAGGCGTTGCGTTTCAGAATGGTGAACTATTTTTAGTATATGTGGCCATTTATTTAATCTTATTAAAATGGGATGAGAACAGACTTTAAAATAGCTTTTACTTCACCACCTAAATACCTATTCAGATTAGTTAGTTGAATGATCAACATTCTGAAATGGAAGCAGAGCCTTAGAGGAAAAAAATCAGCACTTCTTTAATTAAAGTATCTTGCCACCTTAGAGCTTCTATTTAATGTGTTCTGGATTAGAATATATTTTCTTAGGATTATGTGGAGTCATTAATGAAAAATATTTGTGCAGTTTTACTGATTTCCTTGGCTATAAAATATGTTTGAAAGCTTTAAAGAATATACTTTCTGATCTAGCAACTCCACTTCTGGGTTTTTACCGTAAGGAGCAAATTGGGCAGATGTGCAGGGGTGTTTGTTTTGGTGTGGTTTTAAGAGGAAAATATAAATTTCCAATAATAAGGGCATTCATTAAATTATGGTAAGTCCATGTAAATGAATAGAATACAATCTTTTAGAATAATATAAGATACAGATACAAGTTTTATGGCTTGGGAATATTTCCACAATATATTATTAAGTGAAAAGTGGAAATTCAAATCAGAATGAATAATGATTCCTTTTTTTAAAAAAATAATTTTTTATCTAGGAAAAAACTCCAGGGAGGTATGTATGTACTCCTTTGAACTATCAACTGTATGTATGAGAGCAAAAGGGCAGCATTTGCCCAAAGTGGGAAGGGATAAGAAAGAAGGATGAATTTTTTTAAAAAATAATTAAAAAACTAACTTTTTTCTACCCAGAGCCCCAGGGATTTTCTATCAGGCATCAACATGTTATTAGCACTTCTGCTAGATGGCCAAATAAGTTACTTTGTAAGCTTTGTATCTGACTATGAAGTATTTTCTTTTGGACTTGACCTAATTGTCTTATTTTAAAATGCTTTTGTTGGTGATATTTCTGAATTTTCTTCTTTGCATTGAAACTGTCAATTGCTAGAATCACCAATTACCGGCCTTAACATTTTTCTCCAAAGATGTTTGAAGTGGTAACTCAAATAGCAGTCATTAAATATCTATCACACCAAATGATCAAAAGTTACTTTAAAACAAAGATGAGACTGTGAGGGAGGAGGGAATTGAGTTGAATAAAAATGAAACAACCAGAAAGGAACTAATGAGAATGTTCACACATTGTGAAGAATGTAGCCAATGTCATTGAACAGTTTGTATAGAAATTGTTCAGCGGGAACCTAAACTGCTGTGTGAACCTTCACCAAAACCACAATGAAATATTATAAAAAAAAAAATGTCTACAATAGTTTTGAAGATGGTAGTATAAAGAATACTAGTAGGTAAAACAGCTAGATTCAAATCCAGGTGTTACAACTAAATAGTTACATGCCCTTGGGCAATTTTAGACTTTTAAATCTGTTTTCTCATTTGTAAAATGGGATTAACAGTATTCATTTTGCAGGGTTGTAGTGAGAATTTAATGAAATACTTCTTATAAAGCAGAAAGCTCTGTTTTGGTGTCCAGTAAATAATAGTTTTCTTTCCCCTTTTTGATCTTTAACCTTACTTTCTTTCCAGATGATGGTTCCAGTGGTATAAGAAGTAGTCTATGGCCAGTGTCTTTTACCCACCCACAGTTCTTTCCGCTCAAAGATATAGTCAAAGAAGAGTCACCTTGTGGGCTTCTCAATTTGGGAACAGTTGATACTGACATTGATAGCTGTTCTACCATTTCCTTCTATGTACTGTTGATGAGAAGTTTCCAGGTGCACTCAAGGGCAACTAACAACTACAACAAGGAGCTTTTTTGAAATCCTTGGGTGGTGCAAATAGTTTGTGTTCTACTACTAACCTAAAGGTTGGCAATTTGAACCCACTTAGTGATACCATGGAAAAATATATGGCCATCATCTTCCATTAAAATACAGCCAAGAAACCTCTGTGGAGCAGTTCTGCTCTAATACCTGGGGTCACCATGAGTTTGGGAATCACCTGGACAGCAACTACCAACAATGTTGATGTTTATCTTACTGATTAAGTACAGCAGGAAAAACAACAGTAGTGACTTTTTAATCTTAGAAATATTGAGTGCTGCTTCACAGCTGAAGCATGGATATTTTGAAAAGAAGTCAGTATTCTTTTGTTGAGTTCTTTGTTTCATTCTGGAGTAGATTTGGTTTGATTCCATGTAATATCTCTTATATTAGGATACAAAGATAGGCCATGATTTGACTTTCTAAGAATTTGCCTTCTTGCTCAGAGCAGAGTGATGCCTTCAGTCAACCTTGTTTTATTTTTATTTATTTATTTTTTGAGCACCTAGTATGCACTAGAGACATTGTTCTATTCATTGAGAATATGGCAGTTAACAAAACAGAAAACAATCCCTGCCTTCACAGAACATGGATTCTGTGAGATCTTACTGAAAGATTTGTTCCCACCTTTAAGCTAATTTTACCTCCCAGGCTGATACTCTAAATATAAAAGTTTATTCTAAGCTACAAGAATACTTTTGAAAATATACTTCTCTTGTTTTACTTCAATATCTTCATCATAAAATTGCCAAGAATACTAAAATCAGAAGACAGTCATTTTCCTTTCAATTCCCCCAGAGTGTTTCCTTTTTTCCCCATATATAGATTATATGTATTAACCTGTTTTATATGAGTCTGTAATTTTGTAATCAAAATTACACATTCAGAAATGTCTGATTATAGCACATTATGAATGCAGCAAAGGTCACAGGTTGGATTCCCATGGGCCTCCACGGTCAGTGACTTCACTTCTAATCTGAGCTCCTGTCTCCCAACAGTTGGCCTTTCGTTACAAATGACAGTGAAAAAAAGAAACTAAAGGCTTTATGCAGATATATCACTATTTCACAAGGAAAACCGCAAGTTCAAAGGGTTTTCTTATATAAGAATGTAAGCCTTAACAAGTTATAATATTGTATTAAATATTTTATTGTGTTTTCAGTGAAAGTTTACATAGCAAATTAGGTTCCTATTTAACAATTTCTATACAAATTGGTCAGTGACATCATATTTTTATAAAAATTACATTTTTCAATGTGTGTCAGTATCCTCATTATTTCCATTGGCTGTTGTTTCAGTTAATCTACTTTCCCTGCCGTCCATTATCTTCTCATTTTTGCCTTAGAGCAAATGTTAACTGTTTGGTTTTATACAGATGATTTTTCAAAGGAGCACAAACTCATAGGTGATATTATTTATTTTATAAGCCAATCTGTTATTTAGCCTCAGAGTAGTTTTAGTTCAAGTTTAAAGGGAATCTCAGGGCAGTGGTCTCAGGGGTTCTTCTAGTCCCAATCAATCCAATAAGTCTGGACATTTTTAGAATTTGAGTTTTGTTCTACACTTTTCTCCTATCAGGGTCTATCTGTTGTGTCCCTGATCAGAACAGTCTGGTCAGTAGTAGTAGCCAGGTACCATCTAGTTCTTTTGGTCTTAGGGTAGATGAGATCATGGTTCATTTAGGCTCTTAGTCCTGGAGTTTTATCTTTCAGTCATTGGTTTCCTTCTTTCTTTTTTGCTCCAGATGCATAGAGACCAGTCATTGTATCTTAGATGGCTTTCACAAGTTTTTAAGACCCCAGTTACTACTCACCAAACTAGGATGTGAACATCAGTTTTATTAACTATATTACGCCAGTTCACTAAGTTGTCCCACAAGACTCTGGTCTTAAGCCTTCAAACCCAGTAAATTAATCCCACGAGGTGTGTGGTTCTATCTAAGAATTACCCATAACTATGCCCCTATATGCTTTATTATCTATATGGATATATATGCAGCACACACATATATGTATAGACATACGCCATGAAGCATTTACTGATGAAGATTAAAGACTACAGTCTGCAGTATGGGTTACATCTCAACAAAAAGAAAATGAAAATCCTCACAACTGGACCAATAAGCAGCATCATGATAAATGGAGAAAAGATTGAAGTTGTCAAAGATTTCATATTATTTGGATCCATAGTCAACACTCATGGAAGCAGCAGTCAGGAAATCAGATGACGTATTGCACTGGGCAAATCTGCTACAAAAGACCTCTTTAAAGTGTTTAAGAGCAAAGAAGTCTCTTTGAAGACTAAGGTGCACCTAACCCAAGTCATGGTGTTTTCAATCACCTCATATGCATGGGAAAGCTGGACAATGAATAAGGAAGACCAAAGAAGAGTTGATGCTTTTGAATTGTGGTGTTGGCAAAGAATATTGAAAGTACCATGGACTACCAGAAGAAAGAACAAATCTGTCCTGGAAGAAATGCAGCCAGAATGCTCCTTGGAAATGAGGATGGCCAGATGTCGTCTCACCTACTTTGGTCACGTTGCCAGAAGGGACCATTCCCTGGAAAAGGATACCATGCTTGGTGAAGTGGAGGGTCAGCGAAAAAGGGGAAGGCCCTCAACAAGATGGATTGTCACTGTGGCTGCAGTGATGGGCTCAGGCATAGCAAGGATTGTGTGGCTGGCTCAGGACCAGGCAATATTTCGTTCTATTGTACATAGGATCACTGTGGGTCGGAGCCAACCTGATAGTACCTAACAACAACAACAATAGATGCGTTATACGTGCAAGTCTACATGCACACATGTACCTACCTATACACATATATGCCTACATACCTATATATGTAAGGAGGTCTGGTAGCACAATGCCTAAGGTATCTGACTGCACCAAAAGATTGGTGGTTCAAACCCACCAGCCACTCCATGGAAGCAAGACTAGGCAATCTACTTATGTAAAGATTTTCTGCCTTGGAAACCCAGTGGGGGTCGCTGTGAGTCAGAATCGACTTGATAGCAGTGGATTTGGGTGGTATTTTTTTGTACCTATATCTGTAACCACATGCATATTTTGTGGCTGTTGCTGCAAAATTGTATATGTTATGTTGTTATTGTTGTGTGCCATTGAGTTGGACCCGACTCATAGTGACCCCTCCTTGGGTTTCTGAGGCAGTATCACTATGGAAGTAGATTGCCCCATCTTCCTTCCGAGGAGGGTGGGTTTGAACTGCCAGCCTTCTGATTAGCAGTCAAGTGCCTTAGGCACTATGCTACCAGAGCTCCCATATATGTTATAGCAGTTACCAAAACATCCTTTATTCTTGTGTACTTAGTGTACTTTCTTCACTCAGATTTGGTGTTACCTTTCCCATCACCAAAAGTAACAAGTGTCTAATCTAGAGAGTGATTCCTCTTCCCTCCACCTCCTCTCCTTGGTAACCACCAATGATTGTTGGTGCCTGTATGCGTACCTATTCTTGTCTTTTTATAAAAATGAGATAATAGAATATTTGTCCTTTTGTGATCAACTTATTTCACTTAGCATAATGTTCTCTAGATTCATCCACATTATAATATGTTTTGAGAATGCATTATTCTTCATGGTTGCCTAGTATTCCATTTTATATATGTACCATGTTTTGTTTATCCATTCACCTGTTGGTGGGTACTAGGGTTATTTCTATCTTTTTGCTATTATGAATAGTTCTACAATGAACATAGGTGTCCATGTGTCTATTTGTGTCACTTCTGTTAGGTCTCTGGGGAGTGTTATTGCTGGATTGTAAGGTAGTTCTATTTCTAGTTTTTGTTTTTTTTTTAGGAAGGGCCATACTGTTTTCCATATTGGTTGTATCATTTTACATTCTTACCAGCAGTGAAACAAGAGTTCAAGCCTCCCCACATCTTTGCCAGCATTTGTTGTTTACTGTTGTTTTATTTGTTTGTTTTTTGGATCACTGCCATTTTAGCAGGAGTAAGATGGTATTTCCTTGTAGGTTTGATTTAGGTTTCTCTAATGGTTAATGGGGAGCTCTGGTAGCATAGTGCCTAAGGCACTTGACTGCTAACCAGAAGGCTGGCGGTTCAAACCCACCAGCCACTCCTCAGAAGGAAGGTTGGGCAATCTACTTCTGTAGTGATACTGCCTCAGAAACCCAAGGAGGGGTCACTGTGAGTCGGGTCCGACGTGACGGTACATAACAACAACAACAACAACAATGGTTAATGGGGAGTTCTGGTGGCCTAGTGCTGAATGCATTTGACTGCTAACCAGAATGATGGCAATTCAAACCCACCAGCCACTTCATGGGAGAAAGAAAGGCAGTTTGCTTCTGTAAAGATTTACAGCCTTGGAATCCCTATGAGGCACTTCTGTTGTATCCTGTAGGGTTACTATGAGTGAGAATCAACTCGGTAATAGTGGGTAGTAGAAATGGTTGATGATCACGAACATCTTTTCATGTTTGTGGACCATTTGAATGTTCTTTTTAGTGAAGTGTCTGTTCACATCCTTTGTCCATTTTTTAGTTGGGTTGTTTGTCTTTTTGTTATAAAATTGTTGAAGTTTTCTATATATTTTAGGAATTAGATCCTTATTGGATATGTTGTTCCTTTAGATTTTTTTCCCAGTCTGTAGATTGTCTTTTTACTCTTTTGATAAAGTTTTTTGATGAGCATAAGTATTTAATTTTATGAAGTCCCTAGATTTTTCCAATAATGAACAATGCTGCAATGAGCATTCTGTTATTTCTTTAGGAAAGTACTAGAAGTAGGTATTATACATTTCAAATTTTAATGCTTATTACTACAAACATTACAGTCAAGTATATAACATTATACACACACGCATGCACAGAATGATATAAAATAAAACAAGATTAGTTGTAAAAAATCATGGCACAGAGAAGATGCAATGCTAGAGAAATAAAGAAGACTTCTTAGAGGTGGTGGGACTCAAGCTGTATCTTACAGAATGAATAAACCAAGTAGAGAGAATGGACTTTGAGGTTAGGGAAATAATCAGATCAAGGAAAGAATTGCAGGCCATAATGAGCTGGTATGTACCAGCCCTGTAAAAAGGTTGGCCTGACTGATGTAGAGCTCTTGTGGGAATTAATACAGTTTCCAGATTCTGGCTAAATTTGGGGTACAAATCTTAGTTGAAACGTTGTGGAGAGTGGGGAGATGCTATTAGAATATGATCAGAGAAATGAGTATCTCTATGAATGCTGTCCTAATGTGTGCCATAGTACACACATATGCGCCATTACAGATGAGAATCTAGGGCCTAATTCATTGTCAGTCATCTTTAATAAACTGTTGAAAACTATGCTGAGGAAGTCTTTTTTAACTTCATTGAAATAGGCAGTATAAGACTTGCAAAAATTTCAAAACATAAGGTCCCTGGGTGGTACAGATGGTCTGCACTCGGCTAGTAACCCAAAAGTTGCCTGTTTGAACCCTCCCAGCAGTACTGCGGAAGATGCAGGCCTGCAGGTGGCTTCCATAAAGATTACACCCAACTTGACTCCATAGTCAATTAACACATAAACAAACATGCCTCAAAAAAATTCAGAACTTTAAATTGTTAAGTTTTTCTCAGTGTAGTTCAGATACAGTTAAATTTTCTTTAGAAATTAAAGGCTGTTAATTTTTTCTGTTTTAAATAGCACTCAAAAACAGATAATTGTGAGCTTTAGTTTTATTATATGAATACAAATATTACTAAAACAGCCTTCTAGCTATTATTTTTCTGTATTAGAGAGCCATTTCCTTTCTTCATCTCCATACATTGTCCCCATTGTCTTAAGCATTTTGCTGTATTTGTTGCAGTTCTCTGAATACTTTAGCAAGGCTAGATTCATTTACATTTCCAGTTGGCAAGTGGACAGACAGCCTTGAACAAAAGCCCAAGCTCTCTGCACAGCAGACAGGATCCACATTAGATTTCAGTGAATTACATGTAATAATAACCAGCATTCTATTTTGGACTAGGGTAGTTAAAAAGTAAGAGATTCAGTGACTTCAGTTAATTTTAAAAGTACTTAATATTCTAGCAGATTTTGAGCACTTGTAACCTGGAGTAGATGTTTATTGATATAAGATGTTTAATTGTGATGAGAGTTAACTTTTTTTTTTTCCCCCCTTGGTAGAAAACCAGGCAAGAGCAAAGGAATCTGATTTATCAGATACCCTGAGTCCAAGCAAGGAAAAAAGTAGTGACGACACTACAGGTGAGTTTTAACCTTTTGTTTACAAATCTGCAGGTGTATTGTGATTGACCAAGCAGTTTAGGTTTGCAGATGAATGTGAGTGGCATTTCGTAGTTTGTGTTTGGTGAAAAATCAGTGCTTCCATTTATCAAGTCACTCTCTTGAATCTAGGGATGTTTTGTTAAAACTACTTACAATTATCTAGTACAGTAGCTACTCAGATTTCAATTATTTATTTTGCTAATGATAGTTTGCTGGTAGATCTGAGTACTGTCTCTAATTATCTTTTTTTCCCCTGTCTAGACGCCCAAATGGATGAGCAAGATCTAAATGAACCCCTTGCTAAAGTGTCCCTATTAAAAGGTACTTTCACGTGTTTTTGTATTTTGAACAGGGTATCAGATTTGCCCTGTGCCACAAAATCAGTTTTATGTTTTATGAGAAGTGTTAAGTTTCACTTAGGAAATTAAGAGAGGCTCTGTAACATAATAGGAACTAAAAGTTAATGTGTTGGTGTTGGTTCCCAACATTTCAAATAAAAATACTTAAATTGTAGAATAATGTAAAACAATTAAAGTTTTACATTATTACTAAGGGCAAATCTCTAAGTGGTAGAATATGAAATGTGGCTGTGTTTTGGTTTACCATGGTGTCTCTGAAACAGGAACTAGAAAAATATGAAAATACTAACTTTTTTGAAAGAATCTCCTGTTTGTCTGATAGCATATGGTAACATTTGTAAACATCCTCATTTTCTGGTCCTCCTCATCCTTCAGTAGTTATCCCCAGGGTCTTAGGGCATTCTTCTAGAAACTTGGGCTAAGAAATAGTAAAGTGTCTTTAGAATGTCCCACTGATAAATCTGTAACTGTTGGAACACCATAGTAGTGGTGGACTGACACTGAGGCAACTCTCTGGGATCAGAGCAGCAGGAGCAGCCTGTGGGAGTTTCTCTCTGGAGGAGTTCTATGCCAGTGGTCAGGCTGTTAAGGCATCTCCCAGTCCAGACCCTGAGATTTGGGGTTGTGCTTGGAGGCCTTAGTTTCACCCTGCATGACCCTGCTGCTAGCCTCATTGTACAGTGATGGGGTAGGGAGTAGTTAGCAAAGAGATTACCCACATTCTCTCAGAATTCTTTAGTCTGGGCATCCCTTTTCTTCCCTGTGGACATTGGTGATCACATGGCTCTGTGAGCCACCTTTGGTCCAATTCCACAACCAAGGGAGACCCTTACGATTGCTGACCCAGGCAAATTTTGCCAACTCGTCCTTAAGTGTGATCATACTTTCCAGGACTGCCGCTGATCTGCACTCTTCTCAGGTGATCTGTGGTGTTGACAAGGCATGCTTTTTTTCTAGTGTCATAATAATACATGTAAGTTAATGGTTGCACAGTCCAGAAATCTCATGTTGGAAGCAGTATTTACAACTCTTTTCAGAAATGCAGTACAATTATTGTATAAAATGTTGTTACTGGTACTGCAGAAAACGTCAGAACTCCTGGGCCTTTGTGGGAAACAGAGAGAAACAAGAAGGGAAGTGGATGAGTAATGAACACTCCTTACACAAAAGTAACTATTTTTATGGTCTTTTGTTATAGAGAAATCGCCCAGAAATCTTTTCAGCAGTTAAATTCAGATTAATTTATAATTAGCATTTATGATTGTTAATTATATTAAACTATAAATGCTTTTGTAATTTTATGTGTAGTCTGTGTCTACAACAATGCCAAGTATATAGCAAAACTCAGATACTGGATGATTGAATTAATAGTAGACCCCTTACATCAAAGTTATAATATCACAGGAGATTAGGGAAATAACACTAGCCAAGAAGCTAAGAGTCAGAGAACTCTGGAATCAGTCCAGCTCTGTTACTTATTTGTAATACGTCCTTAGGCACATTACTTAACTTCTCTGTGCTTTTGTTCCTTCATTTGTCAAAAACTACTTCATCAGGTTATTGTGAGCATTAATTAAAATAAGACATATAGACCACTTACTGTGGTGCTGGGAATATAACATGTTAACCAACATATTGAAGACACCAGTGGTAATGATGGCAGTGATTGATAAAAGCAAACTTACGTGTTAAAGAAAACTGAGTAACTCTTTGTTAATTAAAAAGATTGTGAGTTTTTTTGTTTTCGTTTTTTAGAATTTCTTACTTTATCTTTTGGAGAAAAAGCATTTGTTGATGATAAATCTTTTCCGGTTAATACAGGTAGCCCCTGACTTATGACATTAAGTCATAAGTAGCATTAACAGTAGCATTCTATTCTGAAAACTCTATCTCAAGTCATTTTTGATGTTAAGTTGAATACTTCTCTTTCTCTCTCTCTTTTTTTTTTTTTTTTTTTTTGTTATTACTACATTTTATTATCAGTATCTTTAGAAACCTGGTGGTATTTTGAACAGTAAATCATAAAATTGAACATCTGCGAGTGAATATCTGAGAATGATAACATCAGCAAATTACACACTTCAACATATTTTTAACAATAAGATATACAAAAAACTAGACAGATGTAAGCACAGTTCATAGTACTGCCTGTGATATATTTGCAGTGAAACCTGTGAGAGCCAGAACTCAATGGGATTGCCTTAGTTTTCTGAGTCTTGCATGTTTTCTACCTTTAACAGGGTGCTTACCACTTTTCTTTTGTTCCCTATTAAGATAACCTACCTCATAAATATCCAGTGAGTTTTCCTTCTCTGATATGTTTCTGCCTTACAGAGGTTTTGCCTTTCACAGGTTTTACTGTTTTTGTTTGTTACTTTGCCAGGTTTCAGAAAAAAAAAAAAAATTGTCCCCAAATCCGTGAATACCACAGGAAGGTTAAACAATATCCATAAAAGTGCCGATGATATAGGCTAAGGAGGCAGCCTTAAGGAAGAGGGGATGAAATGGAAAGTTGTGGGAAAGAAAGAGATTGTAGTATATAAGGTGCTTGTGGAAATGGGGTGGGTGTGAGAATACTCCTAGTAATTGCAGTGTGCTGTCTGGAGACATTGGATCAGTTTCCCTAGCTTTGCTTTAAATTAAAGTGTCAATACAAAACCTTCCTCACACTTCTGTATGATTTTCAACTTTTCTTAGTAAAGTGTGTAGTATCTTTATCAACAGCTACTGAAAGATTTTGGAGCTTGATTTGAACAACAGACTGTTAATTCAGTCAATGGTTAGATGTTAAGAAAAATCACCCAGATAGAAAATGGCATATTTTTAAAGCATCTCCAAAAAAAGTCACCATCACCTTAATTGATAGCAATGTTTGACTTTTTAATCCATTGTTTTTCTTTTATAAGAGTCATATAAATTCTTAAAAGTAATATACACTCTAGTACTTATTAGAAGCATTTGGTTTTCACTTGGTTATGCATGTTATGCATTGTAATTTGTATAATTAAGTTCAGTAGGCTGACAGAATTTTTCTCATAAAGGAAGAGTATAAATTATTAGACCACAGTGTTAACCTTCAGAGCTGTAGAAAGGAGCTGCATCTAGGTACATTTCCTCATTCAAACCCTTTGTCTGCTTCTTGAACCATTGTTTTAAAATACTATTTATTTTCTCTTTAATGAACAACTCATCTTATCTTTGATTTAGAATTATAATGTGCTATTCGTCTAAGGGGTTAGTAAATTAATCTAAAATAGATTAAACATTTACCATGGGGTGTAAATAAAATGATGATAGTAAGAGTATCTTTTTCCTGAAATAGTAATCATTTTCAGCCAATTATGCCACTTTTGAAAGCGCAATAAAGAGGTTATTCACATAACAAGTTTCTATATACTGGAAACCATTTCCCTAAGGAGAAGTTTAAAAAAAGGTGGGGTGGGGGGAGAAATTCAGTCCAGATGGTATCTAATCTAAGTTTTCTCTATTTAGAGAACTATGTTAGATATTCCATTAGTTTCAAAGTCTTGTAAGCCTGTCCTTGGGATTTGTGGTTGGCAGACAGTGTTTCTATATAGGTATATTTGTATATTCTGTAAGAATTACGAGGTGTATAGTAGAGCTGACAAGGGACAAGGTTGTAGTCACTTCTTGGCCACAGCCAGCTACCCACAGGGAGTGAATAGGTGGACTTGTAGGTTCGGGTCCATAGTTGCAGGGGACATCAAGCTCAGTTGGCATAACATAGTACACAAAAACATTATTCAACATCCTACTTTGGTGAGTAGTGACTGGGATCTTAAACACTTCCAAGCGGCCATCTACATGCAGCAATGGGTCTCTCCTCGTCCAGAGCAAACAAGAATGAAGAAAACCAAAAACACGTGGAAACAATTAGTCCAAGGGACTGGTACACCATCCATTCTTCAGCCTACATGACTATAAGACCTGAAGAAGTAGATGGTGCCTGGCTCCCCCTGTGAACCACTCAGAGGTGGATCTTTATAAAAGGTCCTGGATAGAGTGGGAGAACAATGTGGAACAAAACTCAAAAATCATTTTAAAAAAATGGGGGGCGGGGCACAGGTTTGCTGGTCTGATAGAGGCTGGTAGAACCCCTGAGACTATAGCCCCTAGCTGCCCTTTAGGTCTGGAATTGAACCCACTCCTGTGGCTTCCAGCCAAACAAAAGACAGGTGTATGAGGTGAACGTTTACATTAGGTAGATGCACTCCTTGGAGAGATCAATCATGGGAGACTAGAGGGCTGTGTATGCACAAGGAGACAGCTTGGGGGAAGGAGTGCATGGGAGGGAAGGACAAAGGGAAGAGGTAACTATGGAGAGTAAGTGGGAGGGGAGCTGTTGCATTGTGGGAATTGGAAGTCAGTGTCATGAGACAAAAGTATATGTGAGCTACTGTATGGAAAGTGAATTTGCTCTATAAAACTTTCACCCAAATAACAATAACAATTTAAAAAAAAAAAAAGACCGTCCTTGGGATTTGAGAAGTTTCTTAATAAAGTTGGTGATCAGAGCGGTGCAGAAAATAAAAAGCCAGTTCAGGTGACTGTTGTCCTCACGAGTCAAAAGAAGGAAAGAAAATGTCCAAGTTTTTTGTTTGTTTTGGTGGATCAGGAAGAAGGCAAATTGAACTTCATGAAAGATTGTTTGAGATGACCCTGAAAGTGTCACCATATATGGCATATTCATGACAGAAACCTGAGCCTATAACTGACCAAGAATCTAGATCCAACTGTTAGCTTACAGAACATAAAAAGAACAAAGACATATTCTGAATGATGTAGTGGGGACACAACCAGCAAAATCCAAAATGTGGAAAATAATATAAGACAGATGACCCAGTTTCTTCAACAAGAAACTATAAGAGGAAAACAAAGAGAGGATGAGAGTCCCTATATACAAAAAGAGATGGGTCAACTGAAATGCAATATGTGAACCTTGTTTGGATCTTTATTCAAGCAATCCAAAAGTAAAAGAAATTTGAGACAGTGTCTCAATAGTATTTGCAGCTTTCATTTGTTTATGTATGTATTTTTAGTTCTTATCTTTTAGACATTGTGTGTATGTATATTTACTTGAAGAGAAGATTGAAATTCCCTCTCAGAAAAAGAAAATATTAAAAATCACAAGCTAGATACATGAGTTGGGTTTGGGGATTGATAAGTATAATTGAAATTTGTTTACTACTTGAGTGCTTTGTAAGTTGGAGTGATTGTTATGGCAGAATTCAGTAGCTACAGAATGACATGATCAGACCTATATTTTATTTGGATAAATTCTGGTGGCACAATGGTTAAAGCATTCTTCTACTAACCAAAAGTTGGCAGTTCAAACTCACCAACCTCTCTGCAGGAGAAAGATGAGGCAGTCTGCTTCCACAGAAATATACAGCCTTTGAAACCCTGTAGAGCAGTTCTACTCTATCCTATAAGGTCACTATGAGTCAGAATCTACTTGATGGCAGTGGGTTTTGGGTTGAGTAAACTGAGGTGGGTAAAGGCTGGAAGTAAGGAAATCAGTTTGGAGGCTTAGGTAATCCTTGAGAGTCTAAACTAGGATGATTGCTAGTTTGATTTAAAGGAAAGAACAAAATCCAGTTTAGGGTCCTGTTATTCCTGTCTTTATCCTCTCTCCCTTGGTAATCTCATCTAGAATCCATAGGCCTGGAAAAACAAAAGTGGAAGAGAAATGGAAGCCAAATATAATTCAAGCACTTGATGTTGAGTGACTGAAAGGATGGTGATTATTAACATAAATATTTATTTCTGGAAGAGGAAGAGTCCTGGTGGGGAAAGTGAGGGTTTTAGTTTGGCACATCCTGATCAGTAAGGGTGACCTTTAAGTTCTGGTTTGTGTGGAACCATGTATGCCTGTTGTCCCGACATAATTATTGAAACTGCTACTTTCAGACTCAAAGGTGTCCCAGTCATCTGTTAATTCTAGGAACTAGAGATGTAGCTGGCAGTGCAGGTCAGAAAGTAGGACTTAAAAATCATTTTCAGTGACTTCTGGTAAGATGGAGGACTAGGCAGACAAATGACACAGACCCTCTTCAACAAAGAATAGGGAAACCGATTGACAGAGATACAGAAGATAATCTTGGAGCCCTGAGCTTTGAAAGGAGCTATACAGAAATAGATTAGGCACCAACTAATGGAAAAACCTGAACGAAAATAGTGAGTACAGAGATGGTCGGAGCTGCGGACTGTCAACTACTCTGACAGGACCAACAGCCTGAATATTTCCAAGTGGTGTTGGGATCTGAGAATTGACCTAGAGATCAGCCCTGGTCACCAAGGTCTGCAGGTATGACTGCACTGGTGGCCTATAACTAGAAAGGGAAACAGCAATGAGGGAGACAGCCTGAGTTGTGGACTTTGCATTGTTGGGAGGGCGCAGCCAATTTGATTGTTTACACGTGGCATCCATTTTGGATTTCAAAATGATAGCATTCTCATGTAGATTCCAGGGACCTAAGAATAGGCTCTATTTGCCAAGGTCAGCAGGGACATATAGGAGGCTGCCAACAGGAAAGGAGACAGGTAGTGAGTGTATAAGTGCTGTAAACTAGTGAATAGAGGTACACAGCACAGTACCCTGCTTACATGGATAACATACAAACAAAACAAAATGAAAATCCTGCCCAAGTCACTCCAACATACAGTCACCAATTAAATATAAACACAAAAAATGTCACAATGCCTCAGAGACAACAGAGCATCACAGTCCACTCAGAGAAGCAAGATAAAGCAAGAGAAACAAGGGACTGAGATACATTCCCAAAACACATCCCTAAGGAAGATGCAGCATTGGAACTCCTTGATAAGGAATTCAAAAGAATTATATTTAGGTATCTTGAATGAATTGACAGGCAGATCAAGGAAAACACTGACAAAATTGAGGAAAACCCTGCAACAATTTTGAAAGACAATACAAAAACAAAATGATAAAATAAATGAAATATTAGAAATGATACAAAGTCTACTTACAGAAATCCAGAAGATTAATACTAAATTTTCAGAAATAGATAACACATTGAAAGGGCAAAGGAGTAGAATTGAATCAATGGAAGACAGAATTAGTGAGATTGAAGGCATATACCTCAATACTTCTTTGAAAAAGGGATCAATCAGAAAAAAGATCAAAACAAAATGAAGAAAGCCTAAAGTTCATGTAGGATACCATCAAAAGGAATAACCTACATGTCATCGGAATTCCAGAACAGGAAGAGACAAAACCACAGAGAAAATTGTCAAAGATTTGTTGGAAGAGAATTTTCCTGGTATGATGAAAGATGAGAATATATCCATTCAGGAATTCCAGTGAACCCCAAACAGGATAGACCCCAAAAGAAAATCACCAAGACATATCATCAAACATACCAAAAGCAAAGACAAAGAAAGAATCCTGAAAGCAGCACAGGAAAAACAAAAAGTTACCTACAAGGGGCAACCAGTAAGACTAAGTTCACAATTCTCAGCAGAAACCCACAGGATCAACTACTCGGTCCCTCTGGGTAGCTGGCTGTGACCAAGTAATGACCATAACCTTTCCCCTTGTCAGCTCTACTATACACCTGGGAATTCTGATCATTCACATGAACTTATAGGCCCATTGTCTGCCAACCCTATATATGATCTTGGATACACTCTCCATTTAGACATACCTAATTGTTTAGCTTGTTCACCCATCTATCCGTCCCTATACCCATGTTTGCTTTCACTGACAACTCAGTATTGTATATGCAAAGGGGTTCATATTTGTTGTTTGTTCCTTTAGTTGTTTCTTATTTATGATTGTTTTATTTAAAAAAAAAAAATCCCTATCTACACATTTTATATGCATTATCTTTGGTTACCAGATATAATAATCAGATAGTTAAGTGCATTCTGTATGTCTCGTGTCCTTACACCACTCTGGAGAAGGGATATCATGCTTGGTAAAGTGGAAGGGTCAGCAAAAAAGGGGAAGACCCTCAACAAGGTGGATTGACACAGTGGCTGCAACAGTGGGCTCAAGTATAGCAAGGATCATGAGAAGGCACACGACCAGGCAGTGTCTTGTTCTGTTGTACATAGGGTGGCTATGAGTTGGAGTTGACGTGATGGCATCTAACAACAGCAATAACAACAGTGTTGTATTAGGCATATAATACGGAGCATAAATGAAACATTGTGTTTTATATCTGTTACTCAAAAGAAAACAAAGACAGAAATCCTCTTATTTCTGGAGAAAAATAAGAATTTGTTGTTAAAAAAAACATGCCAGTTAATTGCTATAATTAAGAAGGTCCCATGATTAGTGGGAAAGACAACTGATTATCTAGAAATGAGACTTCTAGTCCTGCTTCTGCCACTTTCCAGATATATAAACACGTATAAGCCATTTCAGACTCAATGGTAACTAACAACAATAATAAAATTATTAACACAGAGGAGTGCCTCTCAGTGTGGGGCAGTCTTACACACACACCCAGGAGACACTTGGCAATATCTGGAGACATTTTTGGTTGTTATGACTTGAGGTGGGTGGTGCTCCTGGCATCCTACTATGCACAGAACAGCTTCCACAACAAAGAATTAACCAGCCCAAAATGTTGATTGTGCTAAGGTTGAGAAATGTTAGCACAGAGCTAGGAAACTATCTATCCAGGGATTTTATGTAGATATTTTTTGCTATACACTTGAAAGTAAGATGAAAGCATTGTGGCATGTCCCTCCTAAATACTCCTAAAAATAAGGACATTGTCCTACATAATGGCAAATCTAGAGACAAGTTGAGGACCTTTCCAGATTCCCATGGGTGGTGTTGAAAGAGTTGTGAGCAGGGCTGTGAAACTCTGGTGGCACAGTGTCTAAGGCTTTTTTGACTGCTAACCAGAAGGTTGGCAGTCCACCAGCCACTCCTCGGAAGGTTGGGCAATCTACTTCCATAGTGATACCACCTTGGAAACCCAAGGAGGGGCCAGTATGAGTCGGATCCGACTCCACAGGGGTTCAAACCCCTGCTGAGAATTTACATATCTAGCAAGTTCCTGGGTGATGCTAATGGCTGCTGGTTAGGGACCAATTCTGAGAACCACCAGTAGAGGACTGGTCCTGGAAATGTATTATACATAAGAATCACTTGGGGAATCTTGTTAAAATGTAGATTCTGATTCAGTATCTCTGGTAGAATCATGAACATCACCTGGGAATCTGTTTGAACTGCAAATTCTCAGTAGAGTTTTGACCAGAACGAACAAGTTGGAAACCCTGGTTGTGAGAGTAGTTTTGCAATAGTTGTGACAGTGTCCCTGCCACCAGGAAATGTCCCACCCTGACCCACAGACCTTTTGAAAGAAGAATTGATAGGTTGACTAGAGAGGATGAAACCAGAATCAAATTTTTTGACTGGGAAAAATAGGATGTCGTCTAAAAGTATGAAAATACACGTATGTAACATCTAAGACCTATTGTAATTATATTGTGAAAACTTAGCTCTTTTTTGTTCAAGTTGTTATGGCTGAAGTACTCGGAAATCAAAGTAATAGTGTAGTAGAATGCACTAGAAGAATATATCCTACCTGATGATATATTTATTCCAGGCAGTGTTCAGTAGCAGAATGATTAGTACACTGAAGGATGAGCAGAGTGACTGGAAAGAAAGGGTGTTGGGGAAGGGGAATATCTGAGATGAAGTGCTGGGTCTAATTTATTTCAATTAAAAACATTGAGATTAACTTATTGAATAATTCAGCAAGTTACTTTTTTGTTCTCTGTTTGGTGTTGGGGAAGCAGTAATGACAAAATGAGCATAGTCCCTGCCCAGATGGCGTTTTCATTTTGTATCCAAAAACTGGGAAATTGTGCTAAAATGATCTTTTCTTGAAAAAAATATTTAATTTTATTTTCCCATATCTAGTAAAGTTATAAGTGAAATTTTTTTGACTTGTTATTGGGAAAATTTATAATCTATGAAGAATAGCATTTTGCCCCTCTCCCTGGATTTCAAGCTTTACACAGTCTCTGCATGAGTAAAATATATAATTCAGTATATACTAGTATGGGAGCTCTGGTGGCATAGTACTTAAGGCATTTGACTGCTAACCAGAAGGCTGGCGATTCAAACCCACCAGCCACTCTTTGGAAGGAAGATTGGGCTATCTACTTCCATAGTGATACCGCCTCGGAAACTCAAGGAGAGGTCGCTATGAGTCGGATCCGACTCGACAGCAGTGAGTTTGGTTTGGTTTTGGTATATACTAGTATGTATTTTATAGTACCATTATCATTAAACACTAATATGTCTTTAACTGTATTTGTGTTTTTTCTCTGGGGTAAAATGACTAAAATGCTTATGATAATTTGCTTCTAAATTTTATTTAACTCATTTGTGCTGTGTTATTTACCAATGTGTGTCTAAACATAGATTGCTAGTCTTTATAGAGATTTTAGTGTGGTACTAACTCTTGCTTTTAAAATAAACATGTTTTTGTCAGATGACTTGCAGGGTGCACAGTCAGAAATTGAGGCAAAACAAGAAATTCAGCATCTTCGCAAGGAGTTGATTGAAGCCCAGGAGCTAGCTAGAGCAAGTAAACAAAAATGCTTTGAACTTCAAGGTGAGATCAAGATTACTTTGATTCTTTAGGGGATGTGTCGAGGCAACATGATGTAACTGGATAGCCCCAAACTTGAAGTCCAAAGAAATAGTATATTTTTTCCAGGTCCACATTATGTGATCTTGGGAAATTCACTTAAACTCTCTGAACTTATGTTTGACATCAGTCAAGTGGGGAGATATACAGTTGCTCTACCTCCTTCACAGCATTGATGTGAAGAATAAGTAAGGCCTGTACCAATGAAAGATCTTAATAGTAATTACATATTAAGTAGTGAGCTAACAAAAGAAAAAATGTATATAAATTTTAGAGTTTTAGTTACATATAATGTTAGATACTCAGTGTGTGATAAGAGAAATTTATAGTCCCTGTGATATTATCATTTTCATCAGTAAATGTGAGGAACCAGACAAGGTTAACATGTATGGTCTTCTGATGTTCAGCCACTTTGTTTTCTTGGCGCTCATTTATCTATAGTGAGATATAGTAGCCAGCAAAGTCTGTGCTGATCCTTAGAGCACAAGTTTCTGTATCATTTACAGTTACTGCCTGGTTGTAGTTGATTAGTACCTTAAAAGAGTGTTAGAATAAAGAGAAGATGAATGGCCTGTGGAGTCTTTGTGTTCTCTAAGCATATCTTCCTGACTAGGAAGAGGATTTACCATCCTAGGAGGATCTAAGAATTTCCTGTTAGTGCTTCCTTCTGTTTCTGCTTCTTGAAAAAATTAGAATTAATACTCACTTAACTTGAGCCTTTTGGAGGCCAAGCTAATTTATAAATATTCAGCACACCAACATGCTTATAATACAACGCTTAAGTGTCAGTCATCAATTATTAGTCATCAGTGCTTAGTATGTGGTTGGCAGTAAACATGAGATTTTAAGTCTGTTTTTAAAATTTAAGTTCAAAATGCTTAAATTATCTTGACAACAACTATCAAGATTGCCTTTTACGTGAAGAACAGCATATATTCTTAGCGATAACAAGGTCTAGAAAACTCCACTGCTCAATTGAACATATTGATTATTTACTACTGTTTTGTGCTCCTAAAATCTTAAAACTGTCTAACTTCTAATGATAATACTCATTACCTAACCTTTGTTTCCTTTAAGAGTCTTATAGGAGAGAATTTCTTAGAAATTTCCAGCCATTCAGTTCCGAATATTGTAATTAATCACAAAATTAGATACATTTTGTTTTCACTTTTAGCTCTTT
The DNA here is from genome assembly GCF_000298275.1 of Orycteropus afer afer. Classification (NCBI taxonomy): domain Eukaryota; kingdom Metazoa; phylum Chordata; class Mammalia; order Tubulidentata; family Orycteropodidae; genus Orycteropus; species Orycteropus afer. The sequence goes on from NW_006921628.1 coordinate 7,886,578, forward strand.
TGGAAGAAGAAAGAAGAGCCTATCGAAATCAAGTTGAAGAATCTACTAAACAAATACAGGTCCTTCAAGGTATGGAATGCTTCAAGTCTATTTGAGGTTGTTATTTTTTGTTTACTTACTTTTAATGACTCAAAAAGGAATGGAAAGTATCAATGCAAAGGATACCGATTTTTCTTGACTTTGATTCTTCCCTAGAACCTAAGACTATAAATAGCCTTGGGGAGGCTTTTTCTCTTTTTCAAAGAAGATGCAAGGAAAGAATTCCTAGTACTCCAATATTAGACACTTGGAATGGGAAGGACTGGGGTAAAGATTTGAATGTGGTAAGGTGGTCACTTTCCTGGTGACATAAGGAGTTACTACAGAGAATGTCTTTGAGTAGGAAATCTGTTTGAGCTACTCTGTGCATCAGTACTTTTAGCTTGTTGATGACATTATTCCATTGTTCATAAGATACTTGGGTTACAATGAAAACTGTATACCACGTGGATTGTTATAATGATCTCTGAACTGCCTTAATTGGTAATGGCTGTTCTTCATAGCCACTGTTTTACTGTCCCTTATCTGGGCTGTCACAGGATCATTACAGAAATGACCAGAAAGACCTCAGTTTCCTAGCAAGTGTTTTCTTCCAGCCAGAGTTCCTGAGGCTGCTGTCATGAGATGCCCAGGAGAGGTCTTTCTTTCTATTGTAATATTCTTAAAGCAAATTTAATTTGCCTTCATTGTCAAAGAAGGAGCCAATGTTAATTGAAATTTTAGTTTGCGAAGTGAAATGAGAAGAAATTAAGTAGACAAGTAATCACATTCAGAAAAGATGGGGAGTCGTTGTATGAGACCTATGATATTTGTCCTAAAATACCCCAGAGAGAAACTAGTCTTGGTTCTTCTTTTTTTATTTTTGAGTATAACATTTGAGTTACTTAAAATTTTAGATTTTCTTACAGTCAAATTAGAATTTTGGAGGTATATTATATGTGTTTTTAAGTTAGAAACTCTTTAAACCCTTATTATAGTTTAAGGCTACTGTCCATTCATTTACATAAATCTGATTTGAATGTTTATTTCCATCTTGTACTATGTATGGGCAATTTTCCCTGCCACAGGGTCTGGCCTTTTGTTGTGAAGCTGTCTTGCTAGGCATCATTGAGTGCCCCCTAGTGCCAGCATGTGTTTTAATTCTTTTAGTTACTCTCCTTTGAAACTTTTTCTACCTATAACTTTCTTATATTATGATAGCCAAGACTGGTCCAAGTAAAATTTACACAAATTGTTTCCATCTCACTTAAATTTGAGTCATAAGGGATACAATCAGATTCTTACAAAGTACACTTCTTTAGCTAGACAGTATTCATTGACTGGATAGTTCCTTCATTAATTCTGAATGGTTCACTCTGCCAGGTATTAGAGATAGAGCAGTGAATAAAACAAAGGCCCTGCACACATGATATTTACAGTCTAGTGGAGAAGATAAATAATAGGGAAATAAATATATAATGTAATAAATATCTAATAAGGGCTTTGAAGGAAAATAAAGCAGAGTAAATAAAGGGCTAAAGAATGTCAGAATGCTATTTTAGATACATTATCAGAGAACGCCTCTTAAAGGAATTGACATTTGAACGGAAAAATGAATCAACTACATAAAATATTTTGCTAATGCTTACCATTTGACTCAGCAATTCTGTGTGTAGGAACTCACCCTAAGAAAATAATCACCACCACCAGTTACCATTGAGTCAGTTCTAATTCATGGTGACCCCTTGGATGTCAGAGTAGAACTGCAGTCTTTAGGGTGTTCACAGTGGTGATTTTTCAGATACAGATCACCAGGCCTTTCTTCTTAAGTGCCTCTGAGTAGTCTCAAACTTTCCAGATAGCAGCCAAGCATATTAACTGTTTGCACCATCTAGGACTCCAAGAATCTGATAGCATAACAATTTTTTTGTTACAGGAAGATGTTCATCACCAACAGAGTAGAGTACACTGTATACATAAATTTTGATCCTTCTCTACTTAATTTTTATATGTGTAAAATACATAAGAAAAACATCTAGAGAAATAAATGCCAAAAATGTTAGATATAGGTTTCTCTTTTGTATTCCTTATGACTCAAGTGAGATGGAAACAATTTGTGTAAGTCACTTGGGTTTTGGTTTTTACTTTTTATATCTGTATTTTGATATTTTCTGCATTAAATATGATTCCTTATACAATTTAATTTTTAAAAAAAAAGCAGCTTTCTTTGAAAATATTACATTGAGTGAAATAGATCAGACATCAGACATAGAAGGGAAAATATTGTATGATCTCACTTACATGAAATATCTAGAATAGGCAAATACATAATGACCAGTGTTTCTTAATGGTTACTGGGACATATTGGAGGGGTAACTGGGAGTTCCTGCTTAAGGGGTTCCTGAGTTTCTATTAAGCCAAACTCACTACCATCAAGTCAGTTCCAACTCACAGCAACCCCCACTGGGTGTCCAAGTCTGTAAATCTTTATGGAAGCAGACTGCCTCATATTTCTTCCATAGACCAGCACCTGGTGGCTTCAAACTACTAACCTTTTGGTTGGCAGCCAAGTGCCTTAACCATTACACCACCAGAGCTCTCTGAGTTTCTATTAAGGGTGATGAAAAAATTTGGAAACACAGAGTAGTGATGAGTTTGCACAGCATTGTGAACACAATTAATGTCACTGAATTGTACCCATAAAAATGAATGAAAGGCAAAGGTTACATGGATTTTAGCACAATAAACGGGGGGGGGGCTCTGACAGCCTGTGCTATGCTATTGCAGGATTGTAGCTGCAATCCTATATGAACTGTTCTTTTATTCCTAATTTATGGTCTAAGACAATGATGGATAAATATGCCTTTTTAGCCCAACTGCAGAGGTTACACATCAATATTGAGAATCTCCGGGAGGAGAAGGACAAAGAAATCACAAGCACTCGTGATGAATTGCTTAGTGCCCAAGATGAAATTTTGCTTCTTCATCAAGCAGCAGAAAAAGCTGCCTCTGAGCGGGACACTGACATTGCTTCTTTACAAGATGAGCTTAAGAAGGTGCGAGCTGAGCTTGAGCGGTGGCGGAAAGCAGCATCTGAATATGAGAAAGAAATTATGAGTCTGCAAAACAGTTTTCAGCTTAGATGTCAGCAGTGTGAGGACCAGCAGAGAGAGGAAGCAACAAGATTGCAAGGTAAGTAAATGTATTTACGTAAAGCTCTTTACTCTTGACAATGACAACTTTATAACTTGTACAAAATAACCATTCAGGCTGTTTTTCTTTTTGATGGTGTGATAGACTGGGTTCTCTAGAGAAACAAAAACCAGTAAAGCTTATATATATGTTTATATAGAGAGAAATTTATCTTAGGAGAATGTCTCACACACCTATAGAAGCTGGCAAGTCCAAAGTTCCTGAATCAAATGTCAAGCTGGAGGCTTTTCCTGGCTCTTGCAACCATAGGAGCTGAGGAGCTCAAGCCTGGCAGGCAGTATGCTGGCTGTTGACTCCAACAAATGACGAATCCAAGATCTCCAGGCCAAACGGTGGACTGTTCACTCACGGACAGTTGTAGGCAGCACAAAAGAATCCCGATCCACAGAAGAATGTCTCTCTTCCCAGAATGTCCTTGGATATACTGGAAACAGGCTACACCCCTAAGGAAACTCCCCTTCAACAGATTGACCACTCAGAACATAGTCATCTTATCCCATCATGGGAACAACCACACCACAACAGCTCAAACCACACAGAATTGTGATCCAGCCAAGTTGACACACAGCTCCAACTATCACAGTCCAACCCCTGTCAACTTGGCAGTTGTACACATCTTCTTAACCATATATAATCTCTAAATAAGGACAATTATAAAGTCATATTTGTGCCTAACATGATACGCTAACACACATACAACCAAAATGCATTAACCTTATTTAC
>NW_006921628.1:7891252-7892516 GCF_000298275.1 Orycteropus afer afer
GCTGGTTTAGAGCATATACAGCCTCCTGGAGAACATTGCCCCAACCCTTAAAGGTATTGCCACCTAGCTGGTGCTGTATTTGGGTTTTTAAGAGGCCATTCCATCATACTGTCAAGCTAGCTGCTTCAGGATGATGGGGAACATGGTAAAACCAGTGAATTCCATGAGCATAAGCCCATTGCAGCATTTCGTGTGGTATGAAATGAGTCCCTTGATCCAAAGCAATGCTGTGCGGGATACCATGACAGTGGATAAGGCATTCTGTAAGTCCACGAATGGTAGTTTTAGCAGAAGCGATGCATGCAGAGAAGGTGAATCCATATCCAGAATAAGTATCTATTCCAGTAAGAATAAAACACTGTCCTTTCCATGATGGAAGTGGTCCAGTGTAATCAACCTGCCACCAGGTTGCTGGCTGATCACCCTGAGGAATGGTTCCATATCGCAGACTCAGTGTTGGTCTCTGTTGTTGGCAGATTGGGCACTCAGCAGTGGCGGTAGCCAAATCAGCCTTGATAAGTGGGAGTCCATGTTGCTAAGCCCATGCATAACCTCCATCCCTGCCACCATGGCCACTTTGTTCATGAGCCCATTGAGCAATGACAGGAGTATCTGGGGAAAAAGGGTGACTGGTTTCCACTGAACGTGTCAACCTATCCACCTGATTGTTAAAGTCCTCCTCTACCGAGGTCACCTTTTGGTGGGCATTCACATAAGACACAAATACCTTTACTCCTTTGGCCCATTCAGAGAGATCTATCCACACACCTCTTCCCCATACATTCTTATCACCAATCTTCCAATCATATTCCTTCCAAGTCCATCCAGCTAAGCCATTAGCCACAGTCCATGAATCCGTATATAATCACACATCTGGCCATTTCTTATTCCATGCAAAGTGAACAGCCATATGCATGGCTCGAAGTTCTGCCCATTGGGAGGATTTCCCTTCACCACTGTCCTTTAAGGAGGTCCCAGAAAGGGACTCCAGTGCCGCTGCTGTCCACTTTCAAGTGGTGCCTGCATATCACGCAGAACCATCTCTAAATCAGGACAAGTTTTCTCTTCCTCAGTCAACTGATCATAAGGAACTCCCCATGAGGCCATAGGTGCAGAATGGGACAGGGAAGGTAATGTGACACTGTCCTTTCCATGATGGACATTTAGGCCACTTCCTCATGCAACTTACTTGTGCCTTCAGGTCCTGCTCGAGCCTGATCTCTGATATACCACTTCCATTTAATGATGGAGTGCTGCTGTGCAC
>NW_006921628.1:7894616-7911959 GCF_000298275.1 Orycteropus afer afer
ATAATCCATGCCTCAGTAAGCCAACCAAATAAACTGTTAGATCCTTTCCTAACCTCTTGAGCTGAGATATTGAATGAAGAATCCATACTTAGTGGGCCTAAATCAATAAACTCAGACTAATCCAATCTTACATTCCTTGCACCATTATCCCACACCCTCAGTAGCCATTCCCATACATATTCTCCACGTTTCTGCCTGTATGTGTTAGCAAAATCAAGTAGGTCTTTTCGGGTATAGCGTACCACCTCCTCATTCACACTTTCTATTTCACCTTTTGGGGCTTGCTTGGACTTAACTTTCGTTACAGGTCTTGCAGCAACAATGGGTGGTTGAGGCAGTTCCTGAGAGCATTCAGGAATGTCTTCCATGGCCTCTGCCTCAGGCAATGACCCAGCAGGACTGGTTTGGCTAGTCCCATCAAACTGAGGGGGAGGGGATAATGGTTTTAAAGTAATCCATTGAGATGGGAGGGATTCCACAGAATTTACAGGCTCCATATCCTGATCTTCCTGGTTATCTGTCCATATGTCCCCATTCTAGGTTTCAGGATCCCATTTTTTTCCAATCAATGCCCTCACTTTAACGTCAGATACCGTTCTGGATTGGCAATTTAATTGGCGTTGTAATTCACCCACCCTTACAATAAGACTCTGGGTTTGGTTTTCAGCAATATCAGCTCTGTTACTAGAAGATATAAGGCTTTCTTTCAGAGCACAACTGGAAGCACTGAGGTTTTTTATGCAGTGCTTAAGCCGAGACTCAGCACCTCTGAGCTCATCTTGCTCTTTCACTGCTTTGTCTAGTGTAAGTAGAACCAACTAACCGGCTTCCTTATACTCCTCATGCTGACAAAATTGCAGAAAAGTATCAAATATCCGATCACCCAGAGCATCACTTCTCACAAGTACTTAATACTTATTGGTGGTGCTATTTCACATATTAATGTTGCCACCTCACGCCATGGATTAGCAGGGCCCTCTTTACTAATAGACGCAGGGTCACTAGTGTCTTTAAGATTAATCAAACCAGAGAACCAATTTAGGAAGCCCATCCTTATGATTTTGTCTCTCTAGAACGACTCTCAGTACCAAATGTGTTAGACTGGGTTCTCTAGAGAAACAAAAAACAGTAAAGCTTATATATATGTATATATAGAGAGAGAAATTTATCTTAGGAAAATGGCTCACACACTTATAGAAGCTAGCAAGTCCAAAATTCCTGGATCAAACGTCAAGCTGGAGGCTTTTCCTGGCTCTTGCAACCACAGGGGCTGAAGAGCTCAAGGCTGGCAGGCAGTACACTGGCTGTTGACTCCAATGAATAACGAATCCAAGATCTCCAGGCCAAATGGTGGACTGTTCACTCACAGACAGTTGTAGGCAGCACAACAGAATCCTGATCCACAGAAGAATGTCTCTCTTCCCAGGATGTCCTTGGATATTCTGGAAGCAGGCCACACCCCTAGGGAAACTCCCTTTCAACAGATTGGCCACTCAGAACATAGTCATCTTATCCCATCATGGGAATAACCACACCACAACAGCTCAAACCACACAGAATTGTGGTCCAGGCAAGTTGACACACAGCTCCAACTATCACAGATGGCAATAGGTTGTATGAAGCAGGATTTCTCATGCTAGGCCTATAAACATATTCTTCAGGTCTGCAAGTTCCATAGTAATAAAAATTTTAGAAAAAAATATTGTGTAAGTAGTATTAAAATGTTTGCCTTATAAAAAATAGCAGTCAAGGTCAAGATAATGGAACTTGCGAAATGGTTGCAAAGTCACCAGAATCAAAGAACGTGAAAATCTGCATGTTTTTAAGGAAAAAGAAACAGTATTTTCTTCTCTGAATTATTTCTCTTTATCCTTTTAATTATTATGGGAATTATGTTCCTATATTAACAGATATGTTTCTGGACTGTTTTAGGTGAACTAGAGAAGTTGAGAAAGGAATGGAAGGTACTGGAAACCGAATGTCATTCTCTAAAAAGGGAAAATGTTTTGCTTTCGTCAGAGCTGCAGCGGCAAGAAAAAGAATTGCACAAGTATGTAAGACTTACTCTCTTTTAGCATCAAGACATTTCTTTATCTTAAATTTTCATCTAAATTAAGTTTTAATACTTAAATATCTTTTCAGAGCAAAATGTTGTGCCAAACTGCTGGCCTATTTGGCAGGTTAACCATGCAAAATGAGTAATTAAGCATTTTTTTCAGCCACCATCATCATTCTACATGTCTTTCCTTTTTGGTATCCTCATGAAATACAAACTCATTGAATACCCTCCCTCCATGAAAGCCCTAAACAAATAAACACAAAGATCCATAAATAGTCATTGAAGTTGCCCTATAAATTAAATAATATATTTTTGTTAAGTTTTTCTTTCTCAACAGTGATTACTTCTGTTAGTAAAGGTATAAATTTAGCTTCTAAACAATTACATGAAGAGTATAGGATCAAGAATACAGGATCAAGGATTTGCAAAATCCGATTAATAGCCAGTACCTTATTGAAAAACCGGGAGCTCTAGTGTCATAGTGCCTAAGGCATTTAACTGCTAACCAGAAGGCTGGCAGTTCAAACCCACAAGCCACTCCTCTGAAGGAAGAGTGGGCAATCTACTTCCATAGTGATACCGCCTCAGAGGAGCTCTGGTAGCGTAGTGCCTAAGGCATTTGACTGCTAACCAGAAAGCTGGCAGTTCAAACCCACCAGCCACTCCTTGGAAAGAAGATGGGGCAATCTACTTCCGTAGTGATACTGCCTCGGAAACCCAAGGAGGGGTTGCTATGAGTCGTGTCCGACTTGACAGCACATAACAACAACAACAACACTGCCTCGGAAACCCAAGGAGGGGTCACTATGAGTCAGATCCGACTCCACAGCAGTGAGTTTGGGTTTTCTTGGTTATAGAAAAACCAGTGAATGCGATTGATTTATTCCAGCAAATTTAATGGAATCCTGTTTTCCTACCAACATTTGTTGCATAGTTTAAAACTGATACCTCATTCTAAAATTTGGTTCATTCTATATTTTTATTTTTTTTAAATAATGATTATGTTCTAATCCAGAGTATGAAAGTAATACATTGTTTATTGTTGAAGCCACTCTTAATTAATCTCATCTTCTCTTCTAGTACACTAAAAATAGGGGTCATTACTCTCTTGTTAACCTCTTGAAGAGCATTAAGGTCAGCTAAAACTTAGAAATCAGGGTCACTTCCCAGAGAAAATAAGCTTAACGAAAAAATAATAAAGACAAAACTAGACAAGTCAGAAAATAGTAAGCTTTATTATCTGTTTATAATGAAAATGGTAGTATAGATTATACATTTGGAAGAAAAAAATCAAGAACTAGGTGAAGGAACAAGATGTTTTGATTTATTCTCTAAAAGCCCTCCTTACAATACCCTGTGTTATCAATATAAATATCTATAAAGCATCTTTATTTTCTCTTCCAGTATTATGACTTTCCTTAGTCTTCTCATACACTTATTGTATTACTTTGTGAATATTTAGAGAGAATTCGTAATAAAGAGTAATACAAATATTTATGACATATGAAAGCAGTTCCAAAAAGTGACTAGGGAAAAATAAAACCAAAAACTTAACACATGTACATACACACACATGCTTTTTTCTCCCATATATATATTGATTGGGAGAACCAAGTGATTACTGCATGACAGCACATTAGCACAAATTGTGATGATGATGTAGGCACCAAAGTTCTTCACGTTTCTGAATATGTTAGAATCTTAATGAATTCGCTTCATTTGAAATCAAGAAATACTGATGTAATCACCACTGTTGATCATATTAGATTTGTCATGTTTTTTTAATTACTGATATTTTAAAGGTTCAAACTTGACCCCTTATTTTTGACATGTAATTAATTGGAATCCATATTGTTAAATGCTGTTTTTCAGTTACTACAAATTTTGTGTAAGTGCTTGAAAGCAAGCTTACAAATTCCTTATGAGTTAGAAGCCTATGGTTTAAAAATACTTGACCTCAGAAAGTTGGATCACTACCTAAGTTGTCTACCTAAACTTAGTCATCTACCTAAATTCATTTATTTGAGATAATTGTGTTTCTTTCATTTTTCTGATTGAGAAATTCTCTAAATTTGTTTGATAAGCCTTCCCAGCATTTAAGTAGTATTTATAATATAGCCTTTTCTTTAGAGCATCTTAAATGCCAATTAGTTCCTAGCTGAATTGTCCCGACAACATCAGACCTGCCCTGGTATACTGTTAGACTCGGGGGACTCCTTTACAATTTGGAATCTGATTCTTATGGTCCTGTCCTAAGGGACAGAAAACTATCCCCTTAAAAACTCCCTTTATCTCTTTCTGTAGTAGGTGGAAGCCAAATTCTCTAAGACAGCTACAGGTCTTTTATTCTCTGTTGTCTGTGATGTAGAAGAGGAAACCATACAGCTTCATATACATCAAGTTGTTTTCCTAATGTGGAAATTAGGGCTTTTTACATCAAGTTTTAAAAATAATTGTAGAATTCAAGCTGGAAAACAGCTTCTGAAATTACTGAGTTCTCCCCTCTTATTTGAAAGTGGAGGACACTGAGACTCTGTGGTTTTTGTGTCTGGCATAGCTCAGGAGATGCTTGCTCAAAGAATCAGTTGCTCCAGTTAAATAACTGGCTCAGTATCCCACCCTCCTGCTTCTTGTCAAGTACTTAAACTTACAAGAAGTGGTTGAAAGATATGCAATTTCTTTTTCCTGTAGAAGACCTACAGAGAATCTTTTTATGATATAATCAATATAATGTAATATAATCTAAAATATAAGTATTCACCTCCTATTTCTATTTTTAAAGTTTCAAACTTTATATATATTTGATTATCTGAGGATAGGACATAGCTTTACACTTGCTTTTTTATTTTACTTTTTTTTATTTATTAAAAATATTTCATTCGTTTTATATTTCATTTTTTCTCTGAAATCTACTCCATCTCTGCTAGCGAAACGTAGAAGAAATTGGACTACCCTGCTACATACAGTTTCTACCTGTGAATAACTATCAGTATATTAAGACATAAACCTAAATGGCTTTTATATTGCAGTTCTCAGAAGCAGAGTTTAGACCTTACCAGTGATCTCAGCATCCTTCAGATGACTAGAAAAGAGCTTGAGAATCAAGTGGGATCGTTGAAAGAACAGCATCTTCGGGATTCAACTGATTTAAAAACTCTGCTCAATAAGGCTGAAAACCAAGCAAAGGATGTACAGAAAGAGGTAAAGCGTAAAGACATGAGCCCAGTTATGGTTGGACTTAAAGCCAAAAGCAAATCCGATATACATGCTAGTTAGAAATGGAGGGAAGCATGAGTCACATTACCTATCACAGTGTTGATATTTGGAGCATCCCTGCTTGGTGATTTATAACTGTGAATCATGGTCCATATAAAGAGAATTCATCAGTAGGTTTTGGCCTCAAAAATATAAATATATAAAATTACATTCTTAATGTTTATTTACCAGTTAATTGACCTATTTGGGAAACTCTTTGTACAAGACCACTCAATCCATTGTTTTTCTTTCCAAGAGAGTATTATATTTCATTTAGAATACTTTTGGAAAGCAAACTGGGGCCACACTGTAATGCTTTCCAAACCCCTCAGGTGAAAATGGCCTGAAAAGTTACCTAAACTTCTTCTGGTCACCCAGCCAAACATATGTCCTATGATCTTTTTCTTTCTACCTCCACCCCCTTTTCCCCTTTCTTCACAAATATGCATGTTCACGTTTCATGTCATTTTGCTTAAAACTTTGCCTTGGGTGACTTTTTTAAAAAAATCATGTGAACAGTGATGAGGGTTGACTGTAAGCAGCATAGGTACCTTTCACTTCCCAGAGCCTTGAAGTTGCCAGTGGGGTGGTAAAGAGCTGTGTTCAGTTCTGCTGGCCTCATACCACTCCCTGCCCTGACTTCTGGCTGGCCTGGGTGACGGAGAAGGCTGATGCAGCTTGATCCACTGGGCAGGGACCACCCAGTTGTAGATTCTTCTAAATGAAGAATTCATTACAAGTTAGAAGGAAGTTGAAAACAACTCTTTGTCTTTAATAATGAATCTTCCCAAAATTGTTTTCAGAATACCTGTTTAGTCAATGCAACTTTTCTTTGTGCTTTTCCTTTCCTTGTAGTAATCCAGAACTTGAAATGATTATTGTTCTTCTGTCTTTATGTTTGTTCCTAAACGGGGGGGGGGACTGTAACATTTTTTATTTACATGTAGGCATATTGATTTTGTAATGTGTTTATTTTTATCTTCTTGCTAAGGATATGTGTTTTGGGTGAAATTTAATTTTATTTGGTTGGAACACAAATTTTGTGCCAAAGTAAATCTCTTAGTATTTAATACTATAAGCACTTTGTGTCCTTCCAGCCTATATGCCATAATTCTTTCAAAATATGGGAAGAATGCTGTGGTTGGAAGACCATTCTGTTGTTATATGTCACTATGAATGCATTGGCTGTTTTGTTGCATTATTTGTTTGCCTGTTTTGGGTCACTGAGAAATCAGTGCAAAATGCTTTATTTTACTGTTTCCAAGATGACAGTGGCATGTTGTCACAGCATCTAAATTGTTCATAGTCTTTGGATTGCATTAAATGCAGCACATTTAAAAATATGTCTGATCTTGTCAATATGTTTCTTTTCTATTTTCTTGTTCAGTGTTTTCCATTGTGAAATGATTGTAATCATCACACTTTTTTGTAATGTGAAATTGATCTCTTTCTGTTTGTCCTGATGTCAACCTATTGGATACTAACTAGTCTGTAACTAAAAGGTACTTTAATGAGATTCTTTGTGTAATCCACTGCAAATGAATTATTACCTTTTATTAACATACATATGCATTCCCTTTCAACATTTCCCCTTTGTTCTCCTTTCTCTCATAGAATCATGCTTACTGTGTAAAGTATCATGATTATGTGTCTTCAACACTGTAACAAAATTACAAGCTAAACAAGCCCAGATATGATTATTTTTAAGAAGAACCAAAGGTGTTGGTAATGTTGTTTGATTTTTCCCTTTTAATCAAGACTGAGCTGGTTTCTCACCTCAGGGTTAGAAAGCAAGATGTGATCCAAGCGAAGTGTGAAACTAAAGCTGCAGAAGGTGGCCTTTGTTTCTTAGTTAGATTTTACATATGTAGCAGCTTTGATGTGAACACTTAGCAAAGGAAAAATACACAAGAGAAGTAAATGTCAGTCATCCATATTAAGAGGAAAGTAATGGTATAGGTTCTTTATATTTGGCTTTAGAAAGTTACTAGTCATGGTCTCTGTGATTTATAAATTCATAAAACACTGAACACACAAATCCACCCTGCAAGGACAGACTCAGGAAAGTTGTTTGGCTTCTCCATCTTGTCCTGGTGCCAGAGTCCCTCCTACCCCACTCACATGCTGGAGATGAGCAGCGAGACCTTCCTGGCTGAGCCGCCACCTTCCTGTGGTTCTGCTTCACAACTCCTGGAATGAAGAAGCAATTAAATGCTTCGGTGTAAAGGGCAGGTGGAAATGTAAGGATGATGGAAGAGTAAGGGGATATTTTGATCAACAAACCACTTTCCGCTTGATCTTTGCCACTGTTAAGAACTTCATCATGGATGATTGAGAAATTATTATGTTCTAAGGTGCAGAGACTAGTTTAGGTACACTGACATTGCCTTGGCAGCCTTCTGGTAACTTTCTGCCGTCTGTACAGAACTCCACATCTACTGAAAAAAGCCCATGAGTCTTACTTCTTAGTTCATTCTCTCATTTATATTACCTGGGCTTTTTCTGGGAACATTGTTAAGTAACAGAGAGTGTTTTTCATATTTTACCTCCTTCTCTGTACCCATATCTCTTTCACCCCCTTGCTGATGCCCTCTGTGTTGACTCTCACCTACCTCCCCCAGCCTCCTTGGTCTAATGTTTTTATAAATTTGCTTCCTCCTGAATGTTTATCTTTTGAATATGTAATGATGAGCTCCTAATTTTTCACTGCATTTTCAGAAGCACCATTATAAAGGTTTCCTCTATTAAGGAACTTCTAGAATATAGGTAGAAAGGAAATGAACACTTTCCAGCCTCATGGGCTATTTTCAGGGAAGGGAAGGAACTTTTCTGGTGTGCCACACTTACGGTATATTTATTTTCTGCTCAGTCCTTGTCTTTCTGTCTTCCTTCTAAAACCTTCAGAGATGGCAGAATGGGGCAATGGAGGCCAAGACGAAGGGACAGCCATCAGTAGAACTGTCTCTGCTCTTTGAGTGGGAGCCCAGTTTGCATGTAAGATGCAATATCTAGAAGTAGAGCCAGTCTAGACTTCCAGCCTCCTGGGACCACTTAAAGAAGTTGGGACAAATCACACTACACACTGGCTTTGCCTATGTTCAAGGCATAGATGCTCCATCTGAAAGTTAAATTATAGTCTACCACCAGAGCTCCAAATTATATACAGTGAATTGTTTTCCAGAACAGGAAATGTTATGTTTCATTTAGAAAACAGTTCTATCAGAAACATTTTTTTCTTAAATTAATTTGATGCTTAAAAGTTTTAGAGAGGAATGTCCAAATCATAGTGGTAGGTGATTGAGATACATGCCTTTGCTGCATTTACCTAATAAATAAATAAATAAACCACTTATCCAGAACACTTTAATACCCAATAATGCTTGATAAAGGAAGGCCTATTTGGAGTTAATACTTTTTATGTCAAGACTAAAATAACTTGGCTGGCATTGCTTACCAGGATATAAATTCAGACTTCCTAACCTTGCCATTTAATTAGGCTATGGAGTTTTTCTTTACCTGCTTTCTTTTTGCTCAGTTTGAAATTTTCCTGTTCTCCTATAACTAATGGAAAAAGTGAACCTTTTTATTAGAAACAGATGACAAAATGGTGACTTTTGTTTTTATTTATTTACTTAATTACTTACTTACTGTAACTCCAGGGCCAGAAAATTGTTGCATAGAATCAAGTGAACTTTAAAGACTTATTATTATGAGTGTAAATGATTCTTATCCTCCTTAAAACAAAAAGGCTTGACTTAGTGTTTGAAGTGACTAAATAGGGCCTGGTGTATAAGCCTGACTAGAAGCATAACTTCACACCCATTTTAAGTTGAGTCTGCACACTGTTTTTTCTTTGCCTTTAGTATGAAAAGACACAGACTGTACTCTCAGAACTGAAGTTGAAGTATGAAATGACTGAGCAGGAAAAGCAATCAATCACAGATGAACTCAAACAGTGTAAAGACAACCTGAAGCTGCTACGAGAGAAAGGAAATAATGTAAGTCTTTGCACACTTGGCTTAGCTTTGGTTGAAAGGCAAGTAAGGGTTCTGAGATGGATTTTCAGAGGACTTTATTACCATTTGGGAAACTAAGGGCCTGTAGTACAAATGAACAAAGCTTTTCATTATGGCATTCCATGATGGAATCACCATGCTGTCAAATTTTTTTAGTAAGATTTTGCCCTTTTAACCCCCTAGAAGAGTCTGAAGGCTGCCTGGAGGAAGACCCTTGTTTGCAAGAAAACAACTTACCTAAGAGCTCTCAGCTTTTTCAGAATTCTGACACTAAGCCATCGTCTGACTCTTGTTTCTCCCCTGCTAGAAATGAAGCACCAGGGACGCACCTAAGAGAGTTGCTTCCTTATGTTTGACTGAGTCAAAAAATGAAAACTTAATTCTGTCTTCCATTTTATACTAATAATGTGTACACTAAGACACATTCTTAGAAAGCTCGGTGTCTTTTGGGCCTATACATATCAGGAAATATTTGATGAGTGTCTGTAGGACTTTTTGAGTGGTGTGTGTATGTGTATGAAATTGTAACGTTTTGGTATAAATTGAGTTTAATACGTAGTTTTTTCATTTGTTAGAAAGGCAGGTGTTCTTTAAAAAGATGTTATACTAAATAAATGTTGTGTTGTGTGTTTTGGCGATCACTGCCCTAATGGGCACTAACCGATGGATGTTCAGTGTGGTTGATTGTGCTCAATTTATTTTGAGTCCATGTCATGGCTTGGACCCTGCAGTGAGTGTGAGCCACGCACTTCCTATTGAGGAAGGCACTCTGCTTAACTTGCAGCACAAGTACAAGAGAGTGATGTTGCATGGCCATCCGGTTACATCACCGTACACTGAATGCTCATGAATTGTGTCTAACTGTCCTTCAATAAACAAAGTCTTAGTTTTTTAGACAGTAAAGACTTGTGGCTTAGATAGAAGCCTTTTAGAAGTTGATGGATTTGGTTTGAAGGAGTTATGCTAAGTAGATTATATTTATTTTTGAAAATGTAGATTATACACCTCTTCTGAAATCATATTATTGTTTGGTTACTTCTCTCTTTTGCGTTAATTTGTATCCCTCTGATTTTGGAGTATTAGTCCAATTCCTCCTAAATTAACTTATGAAGACATCTAGCATAATCAGAATAGGTCCCTTGTACTATTAGAACCTTTTCAAAAGTAACCTTGCTATTATTATTTATAATTGTGAAAATAATTCACCCATGAGGTGAATTTCCTCTTTTTGTGATATTGGACTTATGGTACTAACATGTTACTCTGTAATAACACTCTCGTAGAAATTCCCTTACAATTTCAAAAATTAACTAGTTTCTCATAACTCATATGAAAGCCTTGAGACTCAGCTACCTGTCTTTATATACAAAATGTTTAAAATACATTGTGCTGAGTCTCTTGCTTGGTTTAGGAGGCACATATCACCATGGGGCATTTATTTGTGAGCTTGAAAACAGTGCCATCTCATGGGAAAAAGAGTTTGGGTTTACCAAAAAGTTTTGATAGAGTGATAAAATAAGCATTAGTATAGAACAAAAATAATTTATCGTCAAACAGAGCATCAGTTGATGAAGTCTTATCATTCCTCTGTCTTAACGTTTTACACTTCATTAGGGTATTAGGGGTGCTCACATTGCCTGTTGCCCCAGATATTCCTTTTAAACTGGGAGTTTGCCGGCTTATATACCACAATCCATCATTCTGGATTATGTTAGATGTCTTAAAATGTTTGAATCAGTGCAAAACATGAGTGCTAGTACGTCTGTTACCTCAGCCTTCATCCCCTTCTTCCTACCCCCCTGGGGTCTAAATCATCTTACCTGATTTTCTTTTTATAGCATAAAATGATTTTAATATCCCTTCCCTTCTTTAGCCTTCCATATTACAACCCGTCCCAGCCGTATTCATCGGCCTATTCCTGGCTTTCCTGTTTTGGTGTTTCGGTCCATTGTGGTAGAGAAAGGTACAAGCACTACTGTTGAGTCCTTGTCTGTTTGTCCCCGTCACCTGTTTGTGCCATATTTGTAATATAGTGCATGGCAGAACCACACAGGTATTTTGCTATCTGAAGCAAACCCTTCATTTAGTATGCCGTGTATTGTGTCATACCAGTGAACTGAACAATCAACTAATCATATAACATTTTGTCTTGTTTCCTTTGTAGTAATGCTAACAATGAATTAATTCCAACCTAACAGTTGTTAAAATGTTTTCTTTAACCGAGTCTTTGTCTCTAGCAAACTGGAGTAAACTATGAATTGCTGCAATATTAGTACTCCCTCCCAATTACATGTTTCATCAGATTTGAATGAGAAATGAAGAGTTTGCATCTCTGAACTTTTTAGCCAGCTTACTTCCCCCTCCTCCCTTTCCTCTTCCTATCCATAGCATAGAGTTTTTTTCAACCCTTTGCTTGTTTACACTGTGGCAATGAAGATGAAAAACAGTGAGATTGGTATAATGCACCATTGGCTCACAATCTCAACTCCATAGTGCACTTACTTGTGAGAGTATAAACCTATGCCATATCATTCTGGCCCTGATCTGCATATCAGAATATTTCTTAGAAAACCTATTTTCTCAATAAGATCCTCTGAACACAAGTAAAATGAAAGCTGTTAACCAAAACAATTTAATATTATAAAGCCCTTTGAAAGTTAACAGGAAACAGCCAACCCTTCCTTGCCTCTAACTGGCATGCATGTTAGTGCAGCATATGAGGTGATCACTGGCTTTATTACCCTAGCCAAGGTCTTCACCAGAAGTATCAGACAGGCAGGGTCCATAATGGTACTTCCCCATCTGATGTCATCTGTGATGGTTTTAAATTAGAGGATCAAAGCCTAGACTGTTTTCTTTCTATCACTTTACCTACCAGCCCCTTGTGTAAACCTTTCCCAACATGTGAATCTGGCTTTCATCAGGAAATAAACATTTTAGGCAGAAAACATACTGCAGGTGTTTGTGTACAACAGTTAATGTTGGAATGTACAGATACAGGAGTAAATAAGCCTGAGCTGAGAGGGTTTCTGGGAAGTCACCACTGGATTTCAACTGACAAAGTTAAAAACAGACAAAGACTTTCCTGGGATATGTCAGCTTCCACACAGTGGTCCTCTAAAAGAGTTGCTGCTGTTATGTCTGTCCTCACACCTACACTCCCCCACCTTTTTTTTCTTTTCTTTCTTGAGTTGTATCCTTAACAATGCAAAGATAAGATTTGCCCAATATTCTGTTGAGTATTCAGGATTCTCTGGAACCAAGGGGCTAATAAGGTATGAAAAGAGGGGAGAATGTGATATTGACTCTTGGTTTTTTTCCACACAGAAACCCTGGCCCTGGATGCCCATGTTGGCTGCCCTGGTTGCAGTGACAGCCATCGTGCTGTATGTGCCAGGTCTGGCCAGAGCTTCTCCGTGAGAGCGTTTCTTGAGTCCGTACACCGTCCTCCCTCTAGAAGCTGGCATCACACTCATGCTGGGGACAAACAGAACCATTTTCTTCCTTTTTACCTCTTAAAACAGCAGACGTGCAAGAATACAGCTGTAGGGTCATTGCTTTAAATTATATAAAATGTATCTGTCTATAAAGAGGATATAAAAGTGTGACTTTATTCTACTGTAAGCAATAATTTGCTTGCAATTTTTCATGTAATTTTTAAATTAGTATGTTGAGATTCTAAATATTATGGTGGCCTAAAGTAGGCTTCTTGGTACACCAAATTATTTATAATGTTAAATTTATGGGTATTTTACTCTGAATTCTAATGGCCAGATAATTCATTTTTCTGATTTGATAACCACCCAAATCAAACAACCAATACGTACATGGGAAGAGAGGCCCTGTGTGCTCAGTGCCTATCAGTTTGAAATATATACACATATATATATTTTTTTTACATACTTATGTCATTTTTACTTATTAGAAAACCACTGAGCTATTGGGAACAAGACTTAGAGACAATTATTTGCGTGGGTTTTTTTTTTTTTTTTTTTTTTTGAAAGGAAAAGTACATTTGGAAACTATTCTGTTGTAGTGATAATTTGGGGAATATGTACATGCTTGTTCAGCCTTAATGTGACTTGAAGATGTAGAGGACATCAACTTTGAAAAACTTTCCATGAGAGTGTGTATTTTCTTGAGCAAACTGAAGTATTTCTGGGAGCAAAAACATAGTAATTACACAATTTCAGTGCAGTAAACCAAACTGTTGAGTCAATTGGAATGTAATTTATTAAACCTCATGTATTTAAAGAAATATTTTCTTTAAAAGCCAAGTTACTTTCTCATATACAGCATTTTAGGAAGCATGCTTTTTTTTTCCCCCCATCATCTGTTCCTCCAAGCATGTTTAATTGAAGAAAGAATTAATATCTCTTTAGAAAAGCTTTTCTTGACTTAATTTGGTTATGATGTTACAGAGCTAATTAATGTTCAAATGAGCTGTTGATACCTACCTACCAACAGATGTCCTCGCTGGGTATGCAAATGGTTATTTTCTTTTAATTGTTGTTAATTGGGACGTTCTGTTAATGAGAAGCACTATTTCCAAGATTAATAGTGTTCTGTGCACAACAAAGCACCTAAACACTGCTTGATATTATCAACTTAAAACACAGAAGTGAAAGTTTAGCTATGGTTTTGTGCAGCACCACAGTTATGTCAATAAAGTTTATTTAGGTCATAATATATCCTAAAGTATCACATAGTTAAATTTTACAGTCAGTGAAGACTGGGAGGGAATGTCAGTGAATTGACTTGAATGTTCTGTGGCAGTCCACAGGTCTAGCCAAATATTGAAATAGGAGTTTAGGATACAATTTACCTTGTGATGTTTGACAGTCATTGTTTATACTTTAAAGGTTATATTTTAAGCTATTTGGATTTGCTGTTGGGAGGATCACTTGATTTATGGAGGAATTAATTAGTCACAAATAACTTGTAGAAAATACTGTCATATAGTTCATTTCATCATTTTCTGTTGCAGGAAGCCACTCCACCACAGAATGCTAATATGCCAGTGGTACCCAGTACCTCTTGTATATAGGTTATTGCAAATATTGTTCTGAAATGCTTAACTTCAGAATTACATTTTTTAAAGTAAATAATTGTTTTAAATCTATTTTGTAAAGATATAAAGTACAATAGAATTTCTGGAGTACAGATTAAACTATTTGCACTAACACACGTGATGTGCATGATTTAATAAAATAACTTTACTCTCCCTATGCATGTTTGAGTTGGATATCATTGAAGTTGTTAGTACTGACTCTCCTATTGGATTGTTAATAATCTTTTCTTGAAATGACTCCTTATGCAACATAACACATATTTGGTGTTCTTCAGGGTTTAAAAGAAAACATTGAGCTGTTTCCTTCAGGTTTCCTTAGCCTTTTATTTAACTTACTGCTTTAATTTTTTTTCCCCCTTTTACTATGGTTATTGTTAAAACGTGACTCACTTGCCAGACACATCTCTTTAAATGTAAGGTCTAGTATCAATATTTACTTTATTCAAATTGAATAAATGGGTTTTTGTAGTTACTGCCAGTTTTTCTGAAGTATATAAATGAACCTATTCATAAGCACTACCTCTAGTTTTGTTCAAGTTCACTTCCAGGTTAAATAAAGAGTAGGATTATTCATTGTTAGTAATAGAGTCATTAAGAAATTTTAAGCATAGCAGTTAAGAAATGAATGACCCTATAATGGTACATTTAAGAATCAGTCAAAGGTGCTACATGGCTGGGTCAGAAAATGAGAAGAACATGGTGTTTGAGGCTAAACAGATCCACATTGGCATTCTGAGCCAAGCTTTTATCAGCTGTACACAAAATAACACTTACCTTCTCTGAGTTGCCATTTCCTCATCTATAAAATGAGGAGAATAATATCTATTTTTGATGCTCGTATGAGAAACAAAAAGGTAATGTATGTAAGGTGCTATTCAAGTGGTAAATAAATGTTCATGACAAGGTCATACTGGAAAAAATATTGCAAATACTAAATTGTTAGGTGAACCAACACATCGATTAAAAATGAATCGACTCAATTGTTATGAATCTGTGTATGTGTGAATGAGATATGACTGCAATGTAATGAATCCTAAGAAAGCATCACCAGGGACATACTTCTTCCTATTTCTGTCCCCTTCACACTTGTCTCAGAGAAGTAATATGCTTATTTTGGTCATGAGCCAATTGCCCACAACAGTTTTGGGATTCTTACTGCAATTGCCCTCACAGCTGCTTTGAGTCACATGTGGAAACCAGCCACATTGCTGCATAGTCGTAGGCTTTGAACCAAAAATAGTAGTGCCCAGCTTGATCTCCCACTTTAATCAACAGGCTTGACTCCCACTGACTTTTGGGTACTTCTAGTGATTACATCTACTCTCAAAAGGATGGAAATCTCCCAAAGAAAGAGAACTGCATACAAATAAGTTGCATTAAAAATGGGGAACTTCTTGCCAGAAATCCACTTCTGAAATTTTATTCTGTGAATGTAATTTTGTGCACAACATTTTAACTACCAGGACATGCAGTGCAGCATTGTTTGTGATAGTGACAAGTGAACAACCTAAATATCTAGCAGAGGAGGAACTGGTTAAATAAATTGATATTGTCTCCCTGCAAATTACTGTGCTGGCAAAGTATGTGGAAAGCTATTCATACTATATTAAGTGAAAGAAGCAGGTTAGCAGTGTAGAATAACCCTGGTTTTATAAAGAAAGAAATGTAGACATATAGGACTTGTATTTGGCAGTTCGAACCTTCAGATGTTCTATGGAAGAAAGATGATGATGAAAGAATGATGAAGATTAACAGCATTGGAGACTGAATGGGGGTTGCTGTAAGTTGGAATTGACTCGATGGCAGTGACTTTGGTTTGGTTTGGGAAATTTATTTATCGCAGGAGAACTTGGAGAGATTTATACGTGGGCTTGTCTCTGGGTAAGTATGAATATGAGTGAGTTCTCTTCCCCCTTCACAATCCCTGCTTTATTTTTAATAGTAAATATATGTTGCTTTTGTAAATTTTTAAAAATTATTTGGTTTTGCTTTAGAGAAAAACATTCTGCAGAATTCCAAATTGGTTTTGATAATTAAATGAAGATTTAACTTGCCCAAGCATTATTAGCTGCTGTCAAGCAGCCTCCAACTCATGGAGACCCCATGTACAGTGGAACGAAACGCTACCTAGTCCTAAGCCATTCCCTTGATTGGTTGCAGCTCAGACCCTTGTAATCCATAGGCTTTTCATTGGCTGATTTCTTGAAATAAATCATCAGTCTCTCCTTCCTAATTCATCATAGTCTGGATGTTCCACTGAACTTGTTCAGCATCATAGCAACACACAGACCCCCACCAGTGGATGGTTGGTGGCTGGGCATGAGGTGCATTGGCCAGGAAGCAACCTGGGCCTCCTGCATGGAAGGGGAGAATTCTTATTACTGAACCACCACTGCCCTCAAAGACACATTACCAAAACAAAACAAAACCCACTGTCATTGAGTCAGTTCCAACTAATAGTGACCCCCATCAGGTCTCCAGGGCAGTAAATCTTTATAGAAGTAGATTGCCTCAATTTGCTTCCACGGAGCAGTTGTTGGGTTTGAACCCAACCTTCTGGTTAGCAGCCAGATGCCTTAGGCACTGAGTCACCCACCAGAGCTCATTGAAGAACATTAGGAGACTAATTCATTGTCATCAAAAGTACCTAGCTTTAAAGGGGCTAATGTTCATTTGCACTTAAAATTCTAGCTTGCTCATTTAGAAATCAGTTCTATAATCATAAACATGCTTTATACATACAAACAGATTATAGTGTGGGAAGGGGCATTAGCAATCCATTCTCACCTTTTTGCCTGTCGGGAAAAACTCAAAAGAGTTTTTTACTTATGGTCATAATAGTTGTTATGTATAATAGTACTATATATAATATAAACAGGAGCTCTGATAGCATAGTGCCTAAGGCACTTGACTGCTAACCAGAAGGCTGGCAGTTCAAACCC
>NW_006921628.1:7915374-7916799 GCF_000298275.1 Orycteropus afer afer
TTGGTTCTGTTGTGATGTCATCCATTTTGTTTCTTATTTGTGTTATTTGTATTCTCTCCTTTTCCTTTGTTAAATTTGCCAGTGGTTTGTTACTTTTATTGATCTTTTCCAAAAACCAACTTCTGGTCTTGTTGATTTTTTCTATTCCCCTTCTATTTTCTGTTTCATTGATTTCTGCTTGAATCTTGATTATTTCCTTTCTTATGACTGTGGGCTTTTCTTGCTGTTCTTTTTCTAATTATTGGAGATGTTGATTTAAAGTACTGACTTTGGCTCTTTCTTCTTTTTTTGATGTGTGCAGTTATTGCTATATATTGGCCTGTGATCACTGCTTTTGGTGTGTCCCAAAGATTTTGGTATGTTGTGTTTTCATTCTCGTTTGATTCAAGGAATTTTTTAATTTCAATTTTTATTTCTTCTCTTATCCAGTCTTTCTCAAGGAGGGTGTTGTTCAGTTTCCATGTGTTTACTCTTTTTCTGTTGCTCTTCCTATTGTTGATTTCCAATTTGATAGCATTATGATCTGAGAAGTTGCTTTGCAGTATTTCAATGTTTTTAAACTTATGGAGGCTTGCTTTATGGCCTAACATATGGTCTATCATGGAAAATGTTCCACGTGCACTGGAAAAGAATGTATATTGTGCTGTTGTCAGGTGAAGTGCTCTGTAGATGTCTATAAGGTCAAGTTGGTGGATTGTATTGTTTAGCTCTTCTGCATCTTTGTTGTCTTTCTTTCAAGTTGTTCTATTTTTCATTAAAATGGTGTATTGAAGTCTCCCGCTATGACTGTGGAGTCATAGTTTGCCTTTTCAACTCTTTTAAAGTCTGATTTATGTATTTTGGGGCTCTTTCACTCGGTCCATAGATATATATTATGGTTATATCTTCTTGTTCAGTTGATCCTTTAATCATTATATAATGCCCTTCCTTGCTTCATATGGTTAATTTTGTCTTAAAATCAATTTGATTGGAAATTAATATTGCCACTCCTCCTGTCTTACAGTTGCCATTTGCTTGATATATCTTTTTCCAGCCTTTGATATTTAGTCTGTTTTATCTTTGTCTCTGTGGTGTGTCTTTTGTAGGCAGCATATTGATGGATTTTGTTTTCTTATCCAATCTGCAACTCTCCATCTCTTGAGTGGCATGTTTAATCCTTTAACATTCAGTGTAATTATTGACAAGTATGAATTGGTTGCTGTCATTTTGTTATGTGGTTTTTTCATGGTGTCCCTGGTTTCTTTGTTCCATATTATTTTCTGTGCTGAGCTCATTATGTTTGTGTATCATGTTGTCATTTCCTTTGTTGCCATTGTTTTAGTATTTGCTGAATATTTGTGCTTGTCCTCTTTTTTATTGTGATGTGAAGGTTTATCATTTTTCTTTGAGGTTACCCTATGATTTATAATTTTCTCCCTGAGATTA
>NW_006921628.1:7917886-7927343 GCF_000298275.1 Orycteropus afer afer
TGCTTCTTTGTGTGGACTGTGATGGTCTGTTGTCTCCGAGACATTGTGGCATTGTTGTATTTAGATCTCTGATAACTGTTTGTGAAGAGCAGTCAAGGGTGAGTCAGGCTGTTCTTGGTGGTTTTTTATTGTTGGCCCGTTGGAGGAGGAGGAGGTAGTGGCTCTCACTCCATAAGTGAAGTTGCAGGAGGTGTGGGTGAGTTGTGTCTTATGGGGACTGTTGCTGTCTCCCATTCAATTAGACAAAAATTACAATTGAATAACCATCTAAAAAGTAAAAGTACATGGACAAAAATACACCATGCAGTCACACAGGAACGATAACCAAAGAAAGAAAAAAGGGGAAAAGAAGGAAAAAAGAAAACCTGCAATATCTGGGGATAGGGCAATAAGAGAAAAAAGATAGAGAAGGAGAATAATGGGAAAAATTCAAAAAGAAAAACAAGGAACGGGGCTAACCATGAGAAAAAAAGAAAAGGGGAAGAAAACAAAAATATAGCAACCAGGAACAGGGAAAAGAAAAAAAGCTGAAAACTAGGACCTGGGATGGGAAGAATAAAGAATAATAATAAAAAGGACAAAAGTAGTATTAATAATAGTAGTTTTAAAACAGACAAAATCCAGCAAACTAAAGAGAGAAAAAAAAAATCGGGAGGGCAGGGCAGAGCACACAGACTGGGATGGAGTTCCTGTGGACCCAGAAGGTAGGTGGGAGTGGAAGATGGCCGCACCTCCATTTACCAAGTGGGTGTGGGGTATAAGAGTAACAAGGGGAATATCGTGCCTTTCCAGCCATCCAGGTCTGGAATGTCCTTGGGGTTACTGCCAAGTGCAACCTGTTCTTAAGCCTTTGGCATCTGGGAGAACACAGTCCCTTTAAATATCGAAAATGGTCAAGCTGCTTGCAAACATTTAAAATGACTGTGCCCTCCAGACAGGCACAGCCTTCCTTCCTCTTCTCTACTGCTTCACCTTTTATTCCTCAGTCACCAAATGAGTCCTCCGTGCAGTCCCTGGCTAGCAGGGCTGATTTTTAAGTTAATTTTTAGGTCCTACCCCCACTCGGCAATCTCCAAGCTGTCTATGGCGTCAGGATCGCTGCCAGACTGCAGCTCCATATGTCTACTTTTTTGGTATTTTCATGCAAATTCTTCTGCTAGTTGGGGTTTAGTCCACTTCTATATCCTTCCCTTCAAGGCTCAGGAGTCCAGGATTATCTTCTGTGTCTATTACTTGTTTCCCCTTTTCTTTGTTGAAGAGGGTCTGTGCAGTCTTTCTGCCTAGTCCACCATCTTACCAGAAGTATATATCCTTTCATTTTTTAAAGTATTTATTGAGTGTCCACTATGAGCTCTGTGCTAGATGATGGCAAAACTCAGTCCCTCAAGAGTTTTTGGTCTAGAAAAGGAAACAAAGGCAAGAAAGCTATCGATATTAGTACGGTGTAATAGACAAAGATACTGGAGCATAAAGAACCATTAAAGAGGACATTTCCTCTCACCTTCAACCACCCAACTATCCAAGTCAGGGACATTTGCTTGTGGAGCCAAAGGTGAGTTTCCCGACTAGGTGGTCAGAGGAACAGGACTGGTTTCTGCTGAGATATGTGACTTTGCAAACCATTAAGATCTGAGATTGATTTTCTTAGAAAAGGCATTGTAATTAGGAAGTAATTTGAAGGCTTTGTGGACTGTCCTGGAATTTTGGCCTGTTAAATAGGTTAAATTGTTGTATCTTGCAAAACAGGTAACTGGTAAAGTATTTATTAAGGGTTTTCTTTTGGAAGGAGTTTCCTGTTGATGGACTGGGACATGAATTGGGCGGAGTCAGTACTAACTCCCTTGCTGGTGAAGGCAAGTGTTCACCATAGCTTATTGCATACATATATATACAGGGCTGCTCATTCACAAAATTCAGGTGTATGTGCATAAAATGGAGCTCTGGTGGTGTGGTGGTTAATGCATTTGGCTGCTAACCAAAAGGTCGGCAGTTCGAACCCACCAGCTGCTCTGTTGGAGAAAGTTGCAGGCTGCTTCCATAAAGACTTACATCCTTGGAAACCATGTAGGGGAGTTCTATTCTGTCTTGTAGGAGCCTATGAGTGGCACAGGGCCTAAAGCATTTGACTGCTAACCAGAAGGTTGGCAGTTCAAATCTACTTGCTGCTCCATGGAAAGAAGGTGAGGCAATCTACTTCCATAAAGATTTAACACCTTGGAAATCCAGTGGGACTTGCTAGGAGTCAAAATCTACTTGATGGCAGTAGGTGGTTTTTTGGGTTTGATTCCTAAAGATTAAGGGTGTTCCTGCTCTGATCTTATGATACATGACTTGTTACCCTGTCATGAAAGGACAATCAGATAAAGCCAATGAAAAAGACAGCAACATTGTACATAAAGGCAAAAGGAGGTGGGGAGCAAGTAAAACTTGTGCTGGTTATGCTCCACCTTTCCATTTTGACCTCTGGAACTAGCCAGCATACCTACCTAGAGGTGGCCAGGCTTCATTTAGCAGAGATTCAAACTTCTCTGTGATGTTTTTTAAAAATAATAATTAAAAAAATGCCATCAAGTGAATTCTGACAACCTTACATCCTATTGTTTTGTTTTTTATCCTAAGTTTTTATATATTATCCCATCATCTTGCTCCACATGGAGTTTGAAGCAGGCATGCCTGCTTGGACATCCTTTCCCTCTTAAAGGGCAGAAACCCTTGCCTTGCCAGGCTGAAAATCTTTCCTCATAGAGGGCTCTTCGAGCAGAGGAAAGAAGAGCAACCAAAACACTAATATCCTTGACCACTTCCACTTGTCGGGGGTTTTGCCTTAAACTCCTTCATTGTCTATAACATCTTTGCATAGTTAATGTCATTCTGGTTTGGGTTGAACACTTCTTTGACATAATCAGCCTGTGCTTGTTTAATCTCATCCATCGCCCTGTGCCAGTCACTCCATAGCTGATCAAAGAGTTGATGTGTTTTGGGTATTTTTAACCAAACTTTTTTCCCCGCTACGAGTCAGTCTAAGACATGATGACATTTTCTTCTACAAACTGAATCTGGTGGAATTTTAAAGTTGGGCATTCTAACTTAGCATGTCATGAAACTAGTAAGATCACATTTTAAAAAACCATTAAGAAGGGTTTATTCAATCCTGCAACTTGGAGGAAGGGGAAAATATTTGAACTTTAAAAACTTTAAAATTGTGTGGTGAATTATACATGTAGAGCCTTGTTATCACTGAAGATGAGTAAGGACTCATATCACCTGGAGTAAATAATAGGACCTTTTACCTGCTCAAGTCGTCTGTCTCTGAATACATAAAATACATTTCTTTTTCTAGCCTCAAACATTTAATATCTCACACAGTTTCTGAGGGTCAGGAATCCATGAGAGGTTTAGCTAGTGGTGTGGCTCAAAATCTCTCATGAGGTTGCCATCATGTAAAAGCTTTGTTGAACTGGAGGATTCACTTTCAACCTGTTAGCTAGGGGCTTCAGTTCCTCACCATGTGGGCCTCTCCATAGGGGCTGCTCAGAGCAGGTGATCCAAGAGAAGGCAAGAACACAAGGGATGAAAGCTATCCAAAGATGGAGGCCTCAATGTCTTTTTTTTTTTTTTTTAATTAGTTTTTCATTGCCATTGTTGAGAATATGCACAGCAGACCATATACCATTTCAACTGTTTCTACGTGTACATTTCAGTGATGTTGATTATGTTCTTCAAGTTGTGCAACCATTCTCACCCCACTTTTTCAGACTGTTTTTCCTACATTACCATAGTCACTGCCCCTTACGGTTCCTATCTAATCTCTTGCGTTGTTTTTGTCAGTCTGATGCATATGGATAGCTCTTCAAAGAGCATAATGCTCAAGGCAAACATTATTTATTAGTTAAGCTAAACTATTATTTGGTTTTAAGACTTTAGGAGGTATTTTTTGCTTTAAGGTTTAAAGATTTTCTTAGGGCAGTAGTTTCAGGGGCTCATCCAGCCTCTGTGGCTCCAGAAAGTCTGGATTCCATGAGAATTTGAAATGCTGTGATGTCTTTTATAACCTAATCTCTGAAGTGGCATGCCATCACTTCTACATATTCTGTTGATCACACAGACTTTCCCCACAATGTGGAAGGGGATTCTCAATGGTGTGTGTTGAATCAAGAGGCCACAGAGGTCATTGGGAGCTATTTTGGAGACTGGGCCTCAGTTAACTTACCATTAGGTCATTTATGAATTGTTAATACACTAGATTTATTAAATGTATCAATAGGAACAAGATAATTAGTTCATTATTGTAAAAACTCAAGGAAAGGTTTATAAATGGAATGAAACTTTCTTTGTTGGTTACCACGGTTGGGAAGGATGGGGAGAGAACATTGCTAGATAGGTAGAGACAAGTATTGATTTGGGTGAAGGGGAGGGCAATGTACCAAATGTGAGGGATCAACACAGTGGCATTGAGGAAGAGAAAGACAGAGAGGTACATGGGAGGTACAGACAACAAAGATGAACCTGTTTGCACATACAGTACTGCATTGTCAGTGAAGGCATACATGCTGCAAAAACGACAAGGAGGCCATATGTTCTGATCTCCTCTAATCCCACAAGAGGAAGACAGGGTTACCAGCAGTAACCCAAGGCCTATTACTGCAAGGCCAGACATGCTGCCTCCCTCCAGGCCTTTCACCAACCATTCCTCCCAAAGCACCCACCACCTCTCTCCTGGGTTCAATAGTTCACTGCAGTGGCCACACAGAGCTCACAGATTATGGGCTTTATTAGGGAAGCACCACAGGCTACAATTCAAGTTCAAGAAAAATGCTCAGTCTCTCTCCCAGCCCACTGTCCCTTGGCCAACAGTCTCTCACAGTCTCTTTCCCAGCAGTGCTGGTCCCTCGGTGTCTCACTCAGCGATGCGTGTCTCTTGCATCTCTTTCCCAGCAGCACGTGTCTCTTTCTGGAGCGCGTGTCTCTTTCAGCAGCACGTCTTCCTCAACCAGCAGTCAGAGAGAGTTCTGCCTCTAGGAGGCCTCCTTTTGAGCCCGGAAGGGTGGTCAAACTAGCCAATCATAGCATCGGAACTCTAAGCACGTGAGAGAGAGTGGGAACCTCCCAGAACATTGTATTGTGCCACGCCCAACAGATATAACCCAGGTGGATAGCTTCAGCAATCAGGAGCTCCTCAGTTGCTCATAGAAAATCCCACCTTGGCATTTACAAAGACTTATGGGTAGAAACGCCACACTAAGTAATTTACTACACCAGACATGAGTATATGGGTGGATAGATGGGTGGGCAGGCTAAACGATCAGGTATGTCTAGGCAGGGGGTAGGATGCCCGTGACCATGTATAGGATTGGAAGATGATGTTTCTACAAGCATATTTGTATGTGCTGTGAGAATGTTCAGGTGTACAGTGGAGCTGACAAGGGACCTGGTTGTGGTGACTTCTTGGCCACTGCCAGCTACCCAGAGGCAATAAGTAGTTGGACCTGTGGGCTCAAGAGCATGCTTGCAGGGGACATCAAGCTCAATTGGCATAATATAGTACACAAAAACATGGTTCCACATACTACTTTGGTGAGTAATGACTGGGATCTTAAAAGCTTGCAAGTGGCCATCTAGGTGCAACAATGGGTCTCTCTCCTCATCCAGAGCAAAGAAGAATGAAGAAAACCAAAGACACATAGAAACAGTTAGTCCAAGGGACTGATAAACTATGTGATTCTCAGCCTTTGTTACCTGAGACCAGAAGAACTAGATGGTTCCCAGATACCACTGTCAACCACTTGGAGGAGGATTGGTGCAGGAGATCCTGGATAGAGTGGGAGAACAATGTGGGACAAAAGCCAAAACCATTTGGAAAAAAAAAAAAAAAGGACCAGGTTTGCTGGTCTGATAGAGCCTGGTGAGATCCCTGAGACTATAGCCCCTATCTACTCTTCAGGTCTGAAATTGAACTCACTCTTGTGATTTCCAGGAGCTCTGGTAGTGTAAAGTACTTAACTGCTAACCAAAAGGCTGGTGGTTAAAACCCACCAGCCACTCCTTGGAAGGAAGATGGGGCAATCTACTTCCATAGTGATACTGCCTCGGAAACCGAAGGAGGGGTCGCTATGAGTCGGGGCCGACTCGACGGCACATAACAGCAAGAAGTCCATTTCATGGGGAAAGAGTGAAGAATGGGGAATTACTTAATATGGTATTTCTAGTCATAGTATTTGTAACTCCCATCAAATTACTGAGTGTTGCTAGATGCCATCAAGTCGGCTCCAACTCATAGTGACCCTGTGTACAACAGAATGAAACCCTGTCCTGTCCTGCGCCATCCTCACAATCCTTGCTGTACGTGAGCCCATCGTTGCAGCCACTGTGTCAGTCCATCTCATTGAGGGTCTTCCCCTTTATCACTGACCCTCTACTTTACAAAGCATGATATCCTTCTCCAAGGGAATGCTCCCTTCTCACCACATGACCAAAGTAGGTGAGACAAAGTCTGGCGATTCTCTCTTCCAAGGAGCATTCTAGCTGTACTTCTTCCAGGACATATTTGTTCATTCTGGCAGTCCATGGTATTTTCAGCATTCTTGGCCAACACCACAATTCAAAGGCATCAACTCTTCATTGGTCTTCCTTATTCATTGTCCAGCATTCACATGCATACGAGGTGACTGAAAATACAAAGGCTTAGGTCAGGCGCACCTTAGTCTTCAACATGATATTTTGCTTCTTAACACTTTAAAGATGTCTTTTGCAGCAGATTTTTCCAGTGCAGTACGACATCTGATTTCCTGACTGCTGCTTCCATGGGTATTGACTGTAGATCCAAGTAAAATGAAATCCCTGACAAACTTCAGTCCACCACTCATCTGTCAGTTTGTCATACTGTGGTGGCTTGCATGTTGCCGTGAAGCTGGAGGCTATCCCACTGGTGTTTCAAATACCAGCAGGGCCACCCATGGTGGACAAGTTTCAGCAGAGCTTCCAGACAAAGACAGGGAAGAAAGGTGGGACCATTCACTTCTGAAAAAAACTGGTCACTGAAAACCTTATGAATAGCATTGAAACACTGATATATTACTGGAAATTACTGAGTAGGACTTTGCAAATATGAGGTGCTTGTGGCCCACTAAAGAGATGATTAGCAAGCTTGCTAATAATAAAAATAAGGTGCAAAGCACCCTTGTGGGTGTCAAACCATGCAAATAAGGTGTATGGAACCCTAACGTGGGGATTGGTCAGTTTTGCCATCCTGCTAGGCTTAAAATGAGCCATCCCAGAGAGGGAAAGGGGAAACCTGACTATCACCAAGAAGAAAAGATGAGAGCAGAGCATATCTCTTGGACCCAGGATGCCTGTGCTGGGAACCTCCTAAGATTCAGAAGATAGCTGTAACACCATAGAGGTGGTGAGAAGTGATGGCAGCAGAACCAAGAGATGGCTTGGTGGACTTTTTGGCCTATAGAGAAAGAAAGCTGAGTGCCTTTGGGCAGGAGGCTTGCTGGCAGAGTGAGGTACCTCTGGGTATTTGGTAGAGCTAAGTTTGCATACCCGTGGACCTAGAGCTGAGTGCCTTTGGGCCAAGGCTTTACTGGCAGAGCAGGGCACCTCTGGGCACTTACAAGCAGAGCTAAGAGGGTTTTTTAACACTTGTCTGAGTAGGGCAAAGGCCATGGAGCCATGACACAGAGAGAGGTGCCTGCAGGCACTGCTGTAAATAGGCTGTCCTGATCCAAGAACTGCATCCTGATCCTGAAATGGAACCTGTTACTTCCCTCATAAACCCATAATCGTGAGTATTGTCTGTGAATTCGGTGTGGCTATTGCAATGAATTATCAAACCCAGAAAATAAGTAGAGAATGCTGTGGGAGTGACAGTTGATGTCAGAATTGGTAGAAAGGTTGGAGAGTAGAGGCATGTCTGACCTCAACCTCACAGGAATCACCCTTGGGTGGTTTGATCTGGATCCTCCAACCCCCTGGTGAAATTAGAGGTGATCAGATGCCTCCAACACACCATGTTTACAGAGTCTCTATAATAAATGGTACAGGGAAAATTGGATTTCTGCAAGTGGATAAATGAAACAGGATCATTGCCTTACTCTATATACAAAAACAAATTCAAAATGGAGTAAGAG
Organism: Orycteropus afer afer; assembly: GCF_000298275.1. NCBI lineage: Eukaryota > Metazoa > Chordata > Mammalia > Tubulidentata > Orycteropodidae > Orycteropus > Orycteropus afer. The sequence goes on from NW_006921628.1 coordinate 7,926,019, forward strand.
CCTAACTGTACAAACTGAAACCATAACAAGCTGGGGCAACTCTATTAGGTCTAGCTTTCAACAAAATTATCTAATATAATAACAAAAGCACAAACAGCAACAGACAAAATAGATAAGTGAGACCTCATAAAAATTAAACACTTGTTTATTGAAAGACTACACTAGAAAAAGTGAAAAGACAAGCTATGAACTGGGAGTACATCTTCAGAAACCATATCCAACAAGGATCTGATAACCAAAACAGACAAAACTTCAACAGCTTAACAAAGACAAATAACCCAATAATAAAATGGGCAAAGGACTTCAGTAGACATTTCACCAAAGAAGACATTCAAATGGCTACCAAAAACATGAAAAGATGCTCCCATCATTAGCCAGCAGTGATGCAAATCAAAACCACAACGATACACCATTACACTCCCATTAGGGTGGTTAAGATTTAAAAAAAGAAAAAGCCAGAGTTGGTGAAGCTGTGGGGAAATTGGAACCCTTATCCATTGCTGGTGGGAATGAAAAACAGTATAGCCACTGTCGAAAACTGGCAGTTCTCCAAAAAACTAAAAATAGAACTACTATATAACCCAGCAATTCCACTCCGAAGTATATACCCAAAAGACTTAAAAGCAGAGACTCAGAGATTTGTACACCAATATTCACTGAAGCACTATTCACAATAGTCAAAAAGTGGAAAAAAACTAAATCCCCAACAGATGAATAAAACTCAAACTCCCTGCCATCAAGTCATGACCCTTCCTTAGGTTTCCAAGGTGGTATCACTCCGGAAGTAGATTGCCCAATCTTCCTTCCAAGGAGTGGCTGGTGGGTTTGAACTGCCAGCCTTCTCCTTAGCAGTCAAATGTTTTAGGCAGTATGCCAACAGAGTTACCAAGAGATGAATGGATAACAAAATGTACATACATACAATGGAATACTGGTCAGCCAGTAGGAGAAATGAAGTCTTGATACATGCTACAATATGGATAGAGCTTAAAGATATTATGCTGCGTAAAATAAGTCAGTCACAAAACAACAAATACTATATGACCTCACTTAATTAAAAGACAAGAAAAGGCAAGTGTCTAGAAACCATTTTTTTTTTTTTTAGTGGTTACTGGGAAAAGGAGGGAGGAAGAAAGAGGGAGTAAACAGTAATGGAAAAATCACATTGATTAAGAGTAAGGCTGCAATCTGGAATTGAACCTACACCTGTGGTTTCCAGCCAAACAAAAGACAGGCATATGAGTTGAACATTTACCTCAAGTAGATAAACTCTTTGGAGAGAACAATCATGGGAGAAAGAAGGGCTGCTTATGCACAGGGAGACA
>NW_006921628.1:7928148-7935050 GCF_000298275.1 Orycteropus afer afer
GTTGCATTGTGGTAAACTGTGGTCAATGACATGAGACAAAGTATATGTGAACTGCTGTATGGAAAGTGAATTTGCTCTGTAAATCTTCACCCAAATCACACACACACACACAAAAGTTGTGTGATAGATATATTTATAAAAGTCTGTATGACCTAAGTGGAATATAAGTATTGCAAATGAAGGCACAAAATTGTTCATTTTAATCATGTAATGATCTATGTTGTTGTTGTTGTTATGTGCCGTCAAGTAGGCCCTGACTCATAGTGACCCTTCCTCGGGTTTCTGAAGCAGTTATCACTACAGAAGTAGATTGCCCCATCTTCCTTCCAAGAAGTGGCTGGTGGGTTTGAACCACCAGCCTTCCGGTTAGCAGTCAAGTGCTTTAGGCACTACACTACCAGAGCTCTCAATGACCTATATAGAAAATCCAAGAGAAGCTATAACCTATTCAAATTCATGAGTTGAGTTCTTTATGGAGTTGATGATCAGTAGTCTCTTCTAGAGTTGAGTTCCCCAATATAAGATAAACATACAGACATCAATAATAACAACTAATTAGACAATACAATATTCAAAATGAAAAAAGCATCCCGTCTGATAGCAGCAGAAACTATGAAGAACCTGGAATAAAGCTTTAAAAAGGATATGTAAGACTTAGAAAAGTTACTGAAAAACAAAGACAATGGATTAAAAGAGAGAGGTGCTATCTATATTCAGAGAGGGGAAAGCTCAGTATGATAAAGATGTCAGTCCTCCCCCAAATGAATCTATAAATTTAATGTAATTCCTGTGAGTTTTTCTTTGGATTTTACAAACATAAATTTATGAGGAAATTTAAAGCTTAAAAAACTGCTAAAAACTTTGTACAAAAGAAAAAGCACAGACTTGCATCATTAAATTTTAAGGCTAATAATAAAGGTATAATGATTTAGAATATAGTATTAAGGTAAAAATAGACAAATACATCAGTGAAATGAAAGAGCTCAGAAACTGAACTCCATCAGATCTTGGTACATTATTATAATAGAAGCCACGTTACAAATCATTGGATAAATAATTTGACAAACAGTTTGAGGACAGTTGAGTTTCCATATGGGAAAAATAAAATCCATGCTCTCTACCTTACACAAAAATAAATGACCAGAAGAATTAAAGACTTTATTACAAAAAAAGGGGGGGGGGCAAATAATCTTAGGACCTTGGGGTTGAGTCAATTTATGAAGGTAAGATAAATTCAACTATATTGACATTAAAAATGTGTACAAAAGACATTTATAAATAATATTTATAAAATATGTATTTGTAGAAGTGTGTCTACATGGTTTACCATGTGCCTTAACAGTATTTCAGGTACTTTGTAATTATTGTTTGTAGTTTTAGAGATGATAGACTAGTTTTGATTATATATTTATAAAGTAAAATTTGTGTTGTAACATTGTTGGTAAGTACTATGCTTTAGGTGAGTCTGTTTCCATGAATAGAGACCATTTGAATATTGGCACTGAAGAGAAAAGTGAAAGAGTGATTTTCCAAATATTGACTTAATAGGAAATAGGAAAGGATATTGGTCTTATGTATATGATACACGTTAAACCTCTTGCCAATTGTTGTATTTTTATTTGTTGATTAAAAATTGCAAAGGATCCATAATAGTTTTGTGTAGTTAAAATGATATATAGGTTGAAAAAGGAAAACTTTTGTACAAAGAAATTATATTCAAAATGTTAGAAGATGAACTGGAAGGTGATATTTGCAGTATATTAAAAAAATGACTGCTGTCCCATATAATAATTACAATCTGTTAAGAAAAACCAAAGGAAAGATGATCAAAGGATATGCACTAACAGTTCTTAGAAAAGGAATCCAGATGGCCAATAAAATATAAAAAGATCATTCAGAGAAAGGAAAACTAAAACACCCAATGAGTTATCATTTCACACCTATCACGGTAAAAAAAAAAAAAAAAAAAAGGAAAGCCTGACAGTGCTAAGTGTACACAAAGGTGTAGAAAGAGGAATTATCACTCATTGCAGGTAGAACTGTGTGATAGTTAAGTTTGTTGGTTAACTTGGCTGGGCCTGGTTGATGGCTGGGCAGCTGGATGTAGTAATCCCCATGATGAGACTGGCAATCAGCTCCATGGTGGGATCTGCTGTGAGCAGCTGAGTAGCTGCCTTAGGGATGTGGTCTGCTTCCTATATATAAGGAGAAGCCTCGGGGAATCGTCTGTAGCTTATGGCATGCTTGAACCCTGCCTGTAGCTGTGTTGTTGTTCAGCCTGCCATGCTCTTCCAACCTTGAGACTTTCAATGGACTTGAATTAATGGCCAGCCATGTGGTTTGATGACATTGGGACTGTGCCTTTTGACTTGTCAACCTTGGGCTTGTCATTCTTCGCAGCCAGCAGCTGTTTGAGTGAAGAAAAGTGTCTAGCTTCAGTGGGCTGAGAGCAGGAGGCAGAGCTGAAGCCCAAGGTTGAGGGGCTTTCCACCCAGCCCCTACAGCTTGCCACTTTGAACTTGGACTTAAAGCCTCCAAACTGTAAGATAATAATTCCTATTTGTTCAGCCATCCCATTTGTGGTGTATTCTTGTCAGAGCAGCACTGGGTAACCAAAACGAACTGTAACTTGATATGGCCACTTGGGAGAGCAATTGGATAATATTTAGCAAAACTGAAAATGTGTCAGTCCTCTAGTGGTTATATGCACGAAGAAACTCAGATGTATATACACAGGGAAATGTGTTCAAGGAGCAGTCTTGGTAGCAAAACTCAGGAACAATGTAAATGTCCATCCATATGGAAACAGATGGATTGTGATGTATGACAATACAATAGTTAAACTCAATGAATGAGATTTATATGTATCAACTTGGAGCTCAAACAATGTTGAATGAAAAACAAAAACCACTGTATGTTGTCTATGTAGGAAAAGCTTAAATAGTGACTAGATACACACCAACCTTTGTGTTTGCTTCTGGAGTAGTGGCAGAAAGAAATGAGGTTGGCAGGGAAGGAGGTGTGAAGGAGAAATGGGAAAGGGACATCAACTTTAACTGAAATGAATGTTTTATTTCTTAAGAAAAGGCACATGTGACAGAATTTAACATTTGTTCATTTGGTGTGACAGGTACATAGGTGTTTTATATATTCTTTTATTATTATTATTTATTTCCACTGCATCTGGAAACTCTGGAAATAGACTGTTTCTGTAAGTGACATATTTTACCTCTATGACCTCTACTCCGACCAAGGTAGTCACTGGTGGACAAGTATAGGCTGAGGAAGCAAACATCGTTATTTTCATTTTGGTTTTCTGTTGTACCTTTTTAAAGGCACTTTAATTGCATTAACACCATCTTTTTGAAACTCTTTTGCCCCCAGAATGCTGCTGTCCTTCTGGACAAAAGGTCATACCACACACAGGCTTTCATCGGCTGGGTCTCAGGCAGGTTGTGACAATATCCCTGATGACTGCAGCTTTGCCTGGAGTTTCTGTGAAAGTGAGGAGTAGTTCCTAATTGAGGGAGTTCTTTTGTGTCATCAGCCAAGGAGCCCACTGAGTCAAGCAAGTTGTTCTTGGCCGTCTGGACCTCTGGTACATTCTGCTATAGTCTATTTCTGGACAAGCTTTCCCTGGAGCAGCAGCCACCTAGTTTTAATTTGAATCTTCGAAATTTCATTTACCGAGGTGTTGGCTAGGGCCACCATTTCTGTGTGGAACTGATGATCAACAGTCTTAACCTGGGAAAAACAGTCTCTTCTAGTCCAGTCTGCCCAGTGTCAGAGAAGCAAAGAAAGTGTTGCAGTGGGCAGTGAGCAGAAGGCTGGATAGCGGAGTGGGACACCTCCCTCTTAGCTCCAGCTGGTTGTAAGCCATGTGGGCTGTAGCCAAGATGTTCTGAATTTTCAGGAGAAACTGGACTTTTATGTTCTGTCTCCAGATTAAACGGGAGGAGAAAATGCACTGTGTGAGGCATTATCTGCAGGCCCAGTTTGGCCAGCAGGGCTAGCAGGTCACAGTCTCTGTTCTAAACAGTCCTAGATATGTGAGGCACCAGAGGGGCCTTGTGCTGGGACTGGACTTCACAGGCCAATAAAATATTCCAGGAATTTTAGGGCTATAATCAGAGTTGCTGGCTTTTTACTTTACCAAGCAATAACATTAAAACACACAACTGCTACCATTTCTTCTCATCATTTCGTTAAAGGCCATTGTAGCATCTAAAAGCAGGATGCACCTAATGGTCTTCCACAGTTGCCTATGTGAAACCCTGGAGGCAAGAGGTGCTTTTGGATTTAAAAATTTTAGGTTTTTGAAAGGTGTTGGTGGTAGTTAAGGTTGCGTGTCAACTTGGCTGGGACTGGCTTTGAGTGGCTGGGCAGCTGGATGTAGTGATTCCCCGTGATGAGACTGGGAATCAGCTCCATGGTGGAATCTGCTGTGAGTACCTGAGTAGCTGCCTTAGGGGTGTGGTCTGCTTCTCGTATATAAGAAGTAGCTGTGCAAAAGATCTTAAGCTTTTTGGCATGCTTGGACCATGCGTGTAGCCGAGTCTTCATTCAATAGCCATGAATGCCTGCCAATCTTAGGACAGTTTCTGGACTTGAACTAGTGGCCTGCCGTGTTGCTTGGTAATCTTGAGACTGTGCCATTTTACTTGTTGACCTTGGGTTTGTCAGCATTAGCAGCCAGGAGCTGCCTGAGTTAAGAGAAGCCTTCAGCTTCAGTGGGCCAGAAACAAGAGGCAGAGCTGAAGCCCAAGGTTGAGGGGCCTTCACCCAGCCCCTAGAGCTGGCAATTTGAATTGGACTTCTAACCTCCTAAACTGTAAGAGAATAAATCCCTGTTTGTTAAATCCATACATTGGTGGTATCTCTGTTATAGCAGCACTAGAGAACCAAAACAGTATCATAGGTACATATGTTGTTTGAAAGTAATACAGTACATATGTTGTTGTCAGGTGCCATCAAGTTGATTCTGACTCATAGTGTCCCTATAGGACAGAGCAGAACTGCCCCATAGAGTTTCCTCAGCTCTAATCTTTACAGAAGCAGATCACCAGTTCTTTCTTCCTTGGGGCAACTGGTAGGTTCGAATTGCCGACCTTTTTGGTTAGCAGCTGACTGCTTAACCATTGCACTACTAGGGTTCCTTACAGTGCATATAACACTACATAATAAAACACAACATTTCTACAGTGAACCATACAACTATTCAACTCAACGGGATAAGAAAAGGTTATAAATATGGTTTCAGTTCAGGTCAGGCTTTTCTGCCAAATGAGTTTTGGTGCTATGTGAGAAAATCAAAATCCCACTTTTCTGACACCAGACTGTAAGGATCAATCAGGTCATTTCAATTTAGTTCCCCTGTGTTCTGACCCCAGCTGCACAGGTAGTGCTTTTTCCTCTGTCCCTCACCTCCACCCCAGAGCTAGGTCAGACTTCACAAGTCAAAGGGCATAGTGCTCCAGCTGCCAAGTCTGCCCAAGACCTCAGATAGCAACTGCAAGCTTGGGGGGCTCCCTACAACCTCCCTACACCCTCACTTCTGACCTGCTGGCTACACATTTGGGGGTTCCTTCTACCCCTTCAGGATACCAGCTGTAAGCTCAGTGGTCCATAGGACTCCCCTTTACTGTTGGCTCTCACTACTCCCTCGGGTTCAGTAATTTGCTAGAATGACTCACAGAACTCAGGAAAGTGCTATACTTAGAGTTTTGCTATAGTAAAAAGGATACAAATGATAATTAGGCACAGTCAGGATTGTTCATAACATGGAGGGAGTACCTGTGTCCCAAAAAGGGACAATACTCTCCCATACACATCAATTTCTATCAACAACTAGGAAGCCCATGGAGCTTCCGGATCCAGAGCCTTTTTTGGGAACCCCATTAAGTAGGCATGGTTGATTGACTCATACCCTGCCTCTCTGAGGTTGGCTGATATCACAATGTGGGTCTTTCTGGCTCAGCCCACTCCCACCCAAGAGGCACCTCATTAGCATAAGCCCTCAGGTATGGTCTGCATGGCTTGTGTAAGACTTCATGCACTGGGGAGATTCCAAGGTTTTAGAGGTGATCTCTCAAGAACCAAGGACAAAGACCAAATTCTTTGGTTAAAGTTAAATTCTTTACTACATGTACGCCAAACCAAAAAACTTGGTTTTCAGAGCTTTTTCAATTGTGAGCCTGTACCAAATAAAGGAAAAGTCCTTTAAATGGGCCAAACCAAACCAAAAAAAAAAAAAAGGGAGCTCAGATGGCGTAGTGCCTAAGGCTGTCTGAAAACCTCAGCATGTCACCTTGAACCACTGGAGACTGCCCTAAGGTTGGACATTGGGGAACTTCTGATCTAGGCCGAGACAAATCTCATACTGCCTCCCCAGGTTCATTTGTAACAGGGAGCACATGCTGCATGTGGTTGCATTTCATTGTAGTAGTATTTCATTAAAGTGTCGTCTGTCTCCTGGTGTCTCCTGTGAGGGTCCTCTTCTGATTTCCGTGCTGCCTGATACTCAGCTCCCTCTCTCCTGACTCCTCTTCAGTTCCTGGAGTGCATGTACCTGTCTGAGCTGACATAAGGGCCAGCGAGCTCTCTGTGTCTCTGTGATGTGACAAGGTTGCCCTCCATGACAAGTGCCTGCTGGAGTGGCTGAGATTTTCAGGGCTTTCAAGAATAGCTCCCAGAAGGATTGGAGCTGTGAAGAGGGCAGTGGCATTGATGACTTCAAAACAGCTTCCTATCCTATACCTAGAAAACCCAAGAGATTCAATCAAAAAAACTACTGGAACTAATTGAGGGATTTAGCAATGTCGCAGGATATAAGATCAACATCCAAAAATCAGTTGGATTCCTCTACACCAGCAAAGAGATTGCTGAAAAAGAAATAAGGAAAT
>NW_006921628.1:7937650-7946984 GCF_000298275.1 Orycteropus afer afer
AGGAGGTAACTATGGGGAGGAAGTGGGAGGGGAGCTGCTGCATTGTAAATTTTGGTCAATGACATGAGACAAAGTATATGTGAACTACTGTATGAAAAGTGAATTTACTCTGTAAATCTTCACCCAAATCCTAAAAAAAAAAAAAAAACAGCTTCCTGTCTGTGCATCCCAAGGGAGTCTGAATTTTTTGAACAATTAAGTCATATTGATGGCTCAGGATCAAACCACTTTTCCAAAGAGCAGTCTGAGAAATCAAACACTTTGGAGGTAGGCCTTGAAAGGCAGGAAATATTTGGACTTCCTGGGAAAGTAACAGGAAGTTAACAGTTAACATGCTCAGCTGCTAACCAAGAGTTTGGCAGGTCAAGTCTACCCACAGGTGCCTCGGAAGAAAGGCCTGGTGCTCTACTTCCAAAAAAATCAGCCATTGAAAACCCCAGGAAGCACAGTTCCTCTCTGACACACATAGGGTCACTTGAGTCAGAATCAACTCAGTGGCAACTGGTAAGAAGGCATTGCAAAGGGAGGGGAGGATGGCATCAATGGTGAGTGAGTGGTTTTATGGAGACTGGAGCTGGGCATGGATGAAGAGCATGGTTTGGAAGGGATACTGGGAGAATTGGGGGAGATGAGAGGGATGGGTGTGCCCCAGGACTGCGCACAGGCTGCCCACTGCAGGGGAGGGTTCCTGCTCTTGGTTGTGAGGAGCCAGGGCTCTGACTAAAGCAGAAAGGCAGTTTATTAAGAGGCTACACTTCAGAGTGTTTCTGTTTTTATCTGTCTCCCTCCCTCCCAATCTCCTTTAAATACTCCCAAAGCAGCCTCTCCTTGCTCTCAACCCCTGAAGGACTTTTTCTGTGACTCTCTTCCTACTCTGAGCACTTTCCACTCCAGGAGTCTCGTGCGTGTAGCTTCTCTCCTCTATGAAGCTACAAGCTCCTAGAAGCAGGGCTATGTCTCACTTGCCTTTGTTGCACACCCGCCTCTACTTCCCTGGAAGGCATATCCTTGGATTTTCAGATTTCCTCCAAGATGACCTTGCCTTTACCTCCCCATGGGAGGCACCCAAGTTTCCCCTTCCTTGTTATCTCCAGCAGTCCCTTGCAAAGATCAGATCTCAGGCTCTGGGTATTTATTGCATTTTTATGATCAAAGTGCTCGTCCAAGCAGGATGTTTTCCATACCAGGAAACTTAAGAGGCTCCAGAGTGAGCCATGGGAAGAGGAATGGGGTGATCACAATTTTATCCAGTTCCTAGGGTGGTTTAGCCCAAGAAAAGGAATTTGATCCTTCCCACAGCCTCTTCTCTGAGCACCAAGCTGAGCACCTTCGTTAATCACACACACACACACACACACACACACACACACTTTTTCTGGGCTGTTTGAGAATGAGTTGGAGAACTTGTGTCCCTTTGCCCCTGTATACTTTAGTATGAATTTCCTAAGAACAAGGACATTGTCTGGATTTTTTTTACGTCTTCACCAGGAGATCCAGTTTCATGGCCCTAAAACCAAAAAACTGAAACTCACTGCCGTCAAGTCGGATCTGACGCTTAGTGGCCCCTCCTTGGGTTTCTGAGGTATCATTACTTGGCCCTGATATGATGTTTATTGGCAGTTGGGGGAAGGGCAATCTCATGGCTCTGAGGGAACTAGTTGCCTAGTTGTTACAGCATTCCTTTAGACCTTGAGGCTTTTGTACTGTCCCTACAGCACCAGAGAGGAGCCCTTGTGGTGCAACGGATAAGCACTTGGCTGCTACCTGAAAGGTTAATAGTTTGAACCCACCCAGCTGCACCATGAGAGAAAGACCTGGCTATCTCTATCTGTACAGATTATAGCCAAGAAAACCCTATGGAGCAGTTCTACTTTGTGACGGGGGTCGCTATGAGTCAGAATCGACTTGGTAAGACACAACACAGCACCAGAACCCAGAAGGAAAAGAAGGTGTGCAGTCGCCCTTGTGGAGGAAGGATGCTCTTCCACTTTAGCCTTTGCCGCCTGTGGTGATGGTTGCCGTGGCAGTCCTCACAGTAGGCCTGAGTCTTCTTGCCATGATCCTCTGTAGCAGGGGTCCCTCCTCCTCTTAACAAATTCCTCAGATTCTAGGATTCAGGGGCTCCCAGAAAACCATGGACAACTTCCCTCTTTAGGTTACCACATTTGTGGTGATGCTTGGTAAATAGATGGACAGGAAAATAACTTTTTTGTTGTTGTTGTTCTGATTGTAAAAGTAATACTTGCTTGTTAGGGAAAAGTCAGAAATATAGAAAAATATGAAGAAGATGTATTTCCTTTAATCACCTTTAATCCTACTGCAGTTCTTGTGTCCAGCCCTTCAGACTCCGATCTGGCAGAAATGGCAGAATCCTTGCTCTGGGGTCAGTTAGAACTGGACATAGTCCTGGCTCTGCCATTACTCTCTGGGCAAGGGACCTAACTTCTTTGAGATCCAGTTTCCTCATGTAAAATGGGATAATAATAGCCAAAAAACAAACTCACTGCTGTCGAGTCAATCTGACTCATAGCGACCCCTCCTTGGGTTTTCGAGGTGGTATCTCCACATAAATAGATCACCCACTTTTCCTTCCGAGGAGTGGCTGGTGGGTTTGAACTGCCTGCCTTCTGATTAGCAGTCAAATGCCTTAGGCACTAAACTAATGCATGTTAAGGGTTTAATCCAATGCCTGTCAGGGAGCAATTTCCAACAAATGTTAGTTGTAGATTACCAAAAAAAGGATACATGCCATACCATTGTGTGGCAGCCTGCTGTTTTCTCTTGTCGTGGTATTGTTAGGTGCCGTCTAGTCAGTTCTGACTCATAGCAACCCAATGAACAACAAAATAAAATACTGCTTGGTCTTGTGCAATCCTCACAATTGTTGCTGTGCTTGAGCCATTCTTGTAGCTGCTATGTCAATCCATCTCATTTCTCTTTTTTGCTGATCCTCTACTTTACCAAGCATGATGTCCTTCAGGAACTGGCCCCTTTGGATAACATGTCCCAAGTACATGAGATGAAGTCTGCCATTCTCACTTCTAAGGAGCATTCCAGCTGTACTTCTTCCAAGACAGATGTGTTCATTCTTCTGGAAGTCCATGCTATAGTTGATATGTTTCATTAACACCATAATTCAAAGGCATCAGTTCTTCCTCAGTCTTCCTTATTCGTTGTCCCACTTTTACATGCATTTGAGGTGATTGAAAATACCATGACTTGGAGCAGGTGCACCTTAATCTTCAAAGTGACATCTTTGATTTTAACAGTGTCAAGAGGTCTTTTGCAGCAGATTTGCCCAATGCTGCTTCCACGAGCGCTGATTGTGAATCCAAGTAAAATTAAATCCTTCACAACTTCAGTCTTTTCTCTGTTTAGCAATATGTTGTTTATTGGTCCAGTTGTGAGGATTTTTGTTTTCTTTATGTTGAGATGTAATCCGTACTGAAAGCTGTAGTCTTTGGTCTTCATCAGTAAGTTAAGTTCTCTCAACTTTCAGGCTGCAAGGCGGTGTCATCTGCATATCACAGATTGTTGATGAGTCTTCCTCCAATACTGATGCTGCATTGTTCTTCATATAGTCCAGCTTCTCAGATTATTTGCTCAGCATTCAGATTGAATAAGTATGGTGAAAGGATAAAACCCCGATGCACACTTTTCCTGATTTTAAACCACGCAGTATCCCCTGGTTCTGTTCAAACAACAGCCCCTTGGTCTATGTATAGGTTCCTCAGGGGCATAATTAGGTGTTCTGGAATTCCCATTTTTCACAATGTTATCCATAATTTATGATCCACACAATAAAATGTCTTTGCATAGTCATTAAAGCACAAGTAAACATCTTTCTGATATTCTCTGCTTTTAGCCAAGATCCATCTGACATCTGCAATAATAGCCTTGTTCCACGTCCTCTTCTGACACAGAAGAGGCAGAGTGCTATACCCTAGCAATCAACCAAACAAAATCCTTGCCCTCACGGAGCTTATTTTCTAATGTCGTGAGAGACAAGTAGCAAACGTATATATTATCAAATACGTCAGGGGCTGATGAGTACTCTGGAGGAAAATCCAGCATAGTGTGATGAATAGAGACCACCCTCAGAAAGCTGCTATTTTATGTATGGAGGCTGCATTAATTTCCTCAGGAGCCCTAGTGGCACATCCATTAAGCAAAAGGTTAGAGGTTGAAGGTTCGCTCTTCAGGCAAAAGACCTGGTGAACTGCTCCCATTAAGATTACAGCCTAGAAAACCCTATGGGGAAGTTTTACAGTCATACAGGGTTGCCGCGAGTCACAAATTGACACGAGGGCACCTAACAACACTAGTTTCCTGTTGTTATGTGCCGTCGAGTTGGACCCGACTCATAGCAACCCCTCCTTGGGTTTCCGAGATGGTAGCACTATGGAAGTAGATTGCCCAACCTTCCTTCCGAGGAGTGGCTGGTGGGTTTGAACCGCCAGCCTTCTGGTTAGCACTCAAGTGCCTTAGGCACTGTGTTACCAGAGCTGCTTCTAGTTTCCTAGGGCTGCCATAATAAAGTACCACAAACAGGGTGGCTTAAAACAACGGAAATGTATTATTTAACAGTTCTGGAGTCTAGAAGGTGTTGGCAATATTGCTTCTTTCTGGAGGTTCGGAGGGAGAATTTGTTCCATGGCTCTCTCTTAGCATCTGGTGATTGCCAAGAATCCTTGATGTTCCTTGGCTTGTGTCTGCATCATTCTACTCTTTGCTTCCATCTCCACATGGCCTTCTCCCTGTGTTTGCCACTGTGTTTCTTCTCTTTGTATAAGGACACCTGTCATATTGGGTTAGGACTCACCCTAATGGAGCATGATCTCATCTTAACTGGAAGACATCTTCAAAGACCCCATTTCCAAATAAGGTCACACTCAAAGGTACCGGGGATTGGACATCAACATATCCTTTTTGGGTAGATACAATTCAACCCAGAAAAGAAGGCCTCTTTGAGAAGGTAGCTTTGAGTTGCAGTCTGAGAGAGATGAGGGAGCTGTGTGAATATGCGGGGGAAGTACATACCTGGCAGAAAGAACAGCACAAGCAAGGAAGGACCTGAGGCAGGAGGCTGCTTGGCATGCTCAAGGCCAAGCAAGGAGGCCAGCGTGGCTGGGACAGAGTGAATAAGGAGAACAGGGGTAAAGGTGGACGTCAGAGAGGTGGTAGGACCTGATTGTGTAGGGCCCTTATGGCCGTTGTCAGCATCGTAGCTATCCCTCTGACTGACGTGGGAGTCCTGGGGAGGCCTGAAAGGGAGGAGTGATATAATTTGACCCTCACTGGATCTCAGTACTTGTGTATCATAGTGAAAGTGAAAAGCTGCCCAGACTCCTGGAGTCTGTCAACAAGCCCTCCAACCCCTTGGGCCCCTCCCTCTCCCACCCTGGGCAGTACTTAATCCAGAGCTGGCCTCATATTATGCTCCTCTGCCCCATTTTTCTGGTCAGGACTTACAGTCGGCTGACATTCCCAGATGCTTCCAGGCAAGACCATACTTCTACCACATTGTTAACTTCTCACAAGTCATAACAGCTAATGGCCACCATTGATTGAGCTCTTGCCATAAGCCAGGCCCCTTACAACTAGAAGCTCAGACAATCCTCATGGAATCCTGTCAGGAAGCCACTATCATTCTGCCCTTTTGAAATGGTGCAATGATTGATTAGCTCAGTTGTTAATCAAGGTCCTGAAGCTAGCAGCCAGAGAAGCCAGGGCTCCCTGGCTGGTCTGTCTGACTCCCAAGGATGGGGACAGTGGTAAACAAAGTGCTGCACCCGCAGGCCTTGGCAGACTGCAGCCCCCCAGATGAATAGCTGCATGAATCAAAGCTCTTTGTCCTTCCCTAAGCTCTTAACTCTGTTGAAAAAAATGTCTGAGAAAGCATTTTGCAGCCTATAAAGCATTACACAAACATGAGAGCCGTTAAGAAGATGATTAGAGTCTGAAATCCCAGGTTCTGGTTGGGCTCCAGATTTTTCTCTTCATAGGCATTGGCATGTCAATCCCAAACACTTGAGCTCCCCAAGGCTCAGAATGTCCCCCCAGCTTCTCTTTTCCTTTGCCTGAAACAAAGCAGGTCTTTGATAAGCGAGGGAAGTGTGTGGCAGCCTTGCTTTTTGGGAACATGCTTTCACCTCCTTCCAAGTCATTGTTTTCATACAAAATTCCAGATGCACAGAGCAGGCACACAGAAGTCTCATTCATAGCCAGTGGTCCCCAAGCTGCTGTGTTTCCATGCCTTCTTCCATGTCAGTCTTCTGATGCAGTTGTGACCCACATAAGGTAGACTCAGAGCAAAGGAAATTTTGTACATAGTTGATGGAGTGTGTTGTGGGTTGAATTTTATCCCCCCAAAATATGTTTAAATCCTAACCCCTTAATACCTTATGTGAATGTGACCTTATTTAGAAATAGGGTCTTAGCAGATAGAATCAAATTAAAATGAAGTCACACTGCAGGCATATGAATTGAACATTTACCTGAGGTAGATACACTCCTTGGAGAGAACAATCATGGGAGAAAGAAGGGCTGCTTATGCACAGGGAGACAGTTCAGGGAGCAGGAGTCCGTGGAGGGATGGACCCAGGGAAGAGGTAACTATGGGGAGGGAGTAGGAGGGGAGCTGTTGCATTGTGGTAAATTGTGGTAAATGTCATGAGACAAAGTGTATGTGAGCTGTTGTATGGAAAGTGAATTTGCTCTGTAAATCTTCACCCAACTCACAATAAAAAAAAAAAAAAGAAGATGAAGTCACACTGGATTAGGGTGGGCCCTAAATCCAATGACTGATGTCCTTTTAAGAAGAGGAAAATTTGGAGAGACACAGGAAAGAAGGCCATGTGGAGACAGAGGCAGAGATTGGAATGGTACTGACATAAGCCAAGGAATGTTGAGGATTCTCAGCAACTACCAGAAGCTGGAATTGACAAGGAGAGTCCTCCCATAGAAACCTTCAGAAGGAGTGCAGCCCTGCCAACACCCTGAATTCAGTCACTTAGCCTTCAAAACAATACATTTCTTTTCCCACAAGCCACCCAGTTTTGTGGTACTTTGTTATAGCAACCCTTGGACACGAATCCAGGGACATCTGCTCAGGAGGCCATGAGCCATGGTGGGAAGAGACCTGAATCTGCTTACTGAGAAACTAGATCCAACTTGGATCTGCTGATTACTAGTCAAATGACCTCAGACAAGTCATTTAGCCCTTAACCTGTTACCATCAAGTATGTGTCGGAGCAGAAGTGTGTTACATATGGTTTTCTTTCTTTAGTTTTTATCACTTCTTTGTGTTGTTGTTGAGAATATACACAACAAAAATATACATCAGTTCAACAGTTTCTACATGTACAATTCAGCGCTGATTATAATCTTGGAGTTATGCAACCCTTCTCATTCTCTTTTTCTGAGTTGTTCATCCACATTAACATAAACTCACTGCCCCCTAAGTTTCCTATCTAATCTTTAGAGTTGCTGTTGTCAGTTTGATCCCATGTAGATAGGTCTTAAAAGAGCACAGCGCTCCAGGCAGACATTCTTTACTAGTTAAGCTAAACTGTTGCTTGGTTTTAAGAAGACTTCAGGGGATATTTTTTACTTTAAGGTTTAAAGCTGATCTCAGGACAATAGTTTCAGGGGTTTCCAGCCTTCATGGCTTCAAAGAATCTGGAGTCCCTCTGATTTTGAAATTCTGTTCTACATTTTCCCCCTTCTTGTCTGGATTCTTCTATAGAATCTTTGATCAAAATGTTCCTAGTGGTAGCCGGGTATCATCTAGTTCTTTTTGTCTCATGGTAAAGGAGGCAGCCATTTTGGGAAGCAAGTAGCAGCACATTCCATTTCCTTCTCCTATTCCTGACTCTCCTTCTTCTGTTGCTGCAGGCAAATAGAGACCAATTGTTGTGCCTTGGATGGCTGCTTGCAAGCTTTTAAAACTCCAGGCTACATAAGGTTTGTGTGTGTGTGTGTGTGTGTGTGTTTGATTTGGGTGAAAGTTTACAGAGCAAATTCATTTTCCATACAACAATTCATACACATTTTGTTTCATGACACTGACTGCAATCCTCATAATGTAATACCTCTCTTCCCACTTCCTCCCTGTGGTTACCTTTTCCCCATGTCCTTCTTTCCTATTCATTCCTGTCCTCTGAGCTATCTCATCTCCTCTGCCTTTCTGATCTCCCATGATGGATTGTTCTAAGAAGTGTACCTACCTGGTATAACTATTCATTTTGTAGCCTTATTGTTTGGCTCAAAGCCACAGGAGTGAGTTCAATGCTAGGCCCAAAGGGTGATTAGGGGGTTTCACCAGGCTCTATCACACTAGTAAGCCTGTTCTTTTTTATGATTTTTAGTTTTATTCCACATTTTTTCTCCCACTCTATCAAGGATCTCCTATGTTGATCCCTTTCCGAGTGGTTGACAGTGGTAGCCAGGGACCATCTAGTGCTTATGGTCTCAAGATCATGTAGGCTGAAGTTTGCATGGCCCATTAGTCCCTTAGACTAATTGTTTCCATGTCTCTTTGGTTTTCTTCATTCTTCTTTGCTCCAGACAAGAGGAGACCAATTGTTGCATCTCAGATGGCTACTTGTAAGCTTTTAAGACCCCAGTCACTACTTACCAAAGTAGGATGTAGAACAATATTTTTATATAGTATGTTATGCCATTTGCAGGCTCCATAAAGTGTTTTGTTGTTGTTGTTGTTGTTGTTGTTGTTGTTATTTGTTTGTTTGCTTTTCGTTTTTATTTATTTAATTTTTTTTGCATTGTTCCCTCCCCAGCCTCCAACCCCTGGTAACCAACAAAGAAAATTTCCTTCCATATATAAACCTTTCCTTGACTTTTTACAATAGTGAACTAATACAATATTTGTCCTTCTGTAATTGACTTATTTCATTCAGCATAGTGTCCTCCAGGTTCATCCATGTTATGCGGTGTTTCACAGATTCTACATTATTCTTTAGTGTTGCATAGTATTCCATTGTTTGTATATACCATAGTTTGGTTATCCATTCTTCTATTGATGGGCACTTAGGTTGTTTCCCTCTTTTTTCTATTGTAAATAGTGCTGCGATGAACATGGGTGTGCATATATCGGTTTTTGTCCTGGCTTTCACTTCTTTAGGATATGTACCTAGTAATGGGATTGAAGGATAGAATGGTATTTCTAATTCCAACACTTTAAGGACTCACCATATTGCTTTCCATAGTGGTTGTATCATTTGACAGTCTCACCAGCAGTGTATGAGAGTCCCAATCTCTCCACAACTTTTTATTTTCTGCCTTGTTGAACTTTGCTATTAGTGCCGGGGGGGGG
>NW_006921628.1:7947542-7990315 GCF_000298275.1 Orycteropus afer afer
TTGAACCACCAGCCTTCTGGTTAGCAGTCAAGTGCCTTTAGCCACTATGCTATCAGAGCTCCCTATGCCGTAAATTAGAACCCCTAAGTTTGCCCCTATTTTTACCTTGAGGAACTTTATAGTTTTAGGTTTCACATTTAAATCTTTGATCCGTATGGAGTTAGGTTATGTGTGGTGTGAGGTATGGATCTTGTTTCATTTTTCTGCAAATGGATATCCAGTTTTGCCAACACCATTTATTAAACAGATAATCTCTTCCCCATTTAATGGATTTCAGCCTTTTGTCAAAGAAAGCTGACCATAGGTCAATGGATCAATATAGAACACTTCACGAATTTGTGTGTCATCCTTGAGCAGGGGCCATACTAATCTTCTATGTATTGTTGCTAGTTTGGTATATGTGCTGCTGAAGCAAGCACTCCATAAGGTTATTAATGGCTGATTTTGGGGGAAGTAGATTGTCAGACCTTTCTTCCAAGGTGCCTCTGGGTAGCCTCAAACCTTTTCATTAGTTGAGGGTGTTGACTGTTTGCATCATTCAGGGATTCTCACTTACCCCTACTCCTTTGGAAAAGGTGGTTTTCAGAATCCTTTACACACACAGCACTAGACAGCTGCTACATGTGGAGGCCATTGGTCTCCTGTGGGCCAAGTGAACACCTTCTTCCAGGCTTGGTTAAGTGAGCATGGAACTGAATACGAGGGTTCCTTGTGGTTTTGCTAAATTGTATCGTGGCTTAAAAAGCCTGTCCTTGCATGAGACACACATTTATGATTTCCTACTGCTTTCTCTCATTAGGCCCCATACCTCTCTGATTTTTTTCACTTGCAACTAGGAAAACAACAAATTGTACTGCATGTACTTTTTTGTCTTTTTTTAAAAGGCTTAAATTAAATCACTGACTTCCTTAGGCTTACACCTTCTGGTCCACACAGGGCACTGCTGCTTCACATAGGGGCTAGGCATCAGGAAGGCACCAGTAACATGGGGAGGAAGTGGAGGAAGGTGTTGGATTATGAAACCCAAATTTGTAATGTGTTGCAGTCTGTAGTTGAGCATTCATTTGGCTTTCATCAACTGGAGGAGGTGTGAGTGACTGACTAGTCTGAGGAGGTTTGCTGGGAAACTAAAGGAAACAAAAACAGAAATGCACACGTTCCTGCAAAGTGGCCCTTTTTTAGTGTGCTGATATTCTCCAAAGAGTGGGATTTGGGGTAATTTATATATACTTCTATGTGTTTAAACTTTATAGTATCAACATGTATCAATTTTAAACCACATTTCTTAAGTCTAAGGTTCCATTGGTTATATTGTTGTTTTGTGTGCTGCCGAGTTGGTTTCCAACTCATAGTGACCCCATGTGACAGAGTAGAATTGTTCCAAGGTGTTCTCTAGGCTGTAATCTTTATGGAAACAAGTTGCCAGGTCCTTTACTCAAAGAGCCACTGAGTGGGTTTGAACCACCAATCTTTTGGCTAGTAGTTGAGTTCTTAATGGTTTGCACCATCAGGGACTCCCATGAAGGAGAACTACTGCCAATTAATAGCATGATAAGGCATTGATTAGTAAGACACATCTAGATTTTCAAGTGTTAAAATGTGAAAAAAAAAAAATAGACATCTTAACAGCCAGCTACCCAGAGAGACTGAGTAGTTGGATTCGTGGGCTCAGGACCATCGTCACAGGGGAACAACAAGCTCAATTGGCATAACATACTACACAAAACATTGTTCTACCTCCTACTTTGGTGAGTAGAGACTGCGATCTTAAAAGCTTGCAAGCAGCCATCTAGATGCAACGATGGGTCTCTCCTCATCCAGAGCAAAGAAGAATGAAGAAAACCAAAGATTCATGGAAACAATTAGTCTTAGCAACTGCTACATCATGTGATACACAGCCATATGTCTATGAGATCAGAAGAACTAGATGGTGCCCAGCTACCACTATCAACCACTCGGAGGAGGATCTATGTAGGAGATCCCGGATAGTGAGGGAGAACAATGTGGAACAAAACTCAAAATCATTTGGGAAAAAAGAAAGGGACCAGGTTTGCTGGTCTGATAGAGCCTGATGGAACCACTGAGACTATGGCCCCTAACTGCCCTTCAGGTCTGGAATTGAACCCATACCTGTGGCTTCCCAGGCAAACAAAAGACAGGCATATGAGTTGAACATTTACCTGAGGTAGATCCACTCCTTGGAGAGAACACTCATGGGAGAAAGAAGGGCTGTTTATGCATAGAGAAACAGTTCAGGGGGCAGGAGTACATGGAGGGATGGACACAGGGAAGAGATAAATATCGGGAGGAAGTGGGAGGGGAGCTGTTGCATTGTGGTAAATTGCAGTCAATGTCATGAGACAGTGTATGTGAACTGCTGTATGGAAAGTGAATTTGCTCTGTAAATCTTCACCCAACACACAATAAAAATAAATAAATAATTTTTTTAAAAAAATAAGCATCTTAGTATTGAGGGAATGCAATAATTTTTTTAATTAAAATATATTTTCCAATTTTGGAAAAAAATAATTACTTAAGTTGCATTCTCCTCTCACCCTCCCCTCAAGAGTGATTTCCTTAAAAAATCCCAAACCAACCAATTGCCGTCAAGTCGATTCCACTTCATAGTGACCCCTTGTGTGTCAGAGTAGGACTGTGCTCCATGGAATTTCCAATGGCTTATTTCTCAGGAGCTTCTGTGTAGACTCGAACAACCAACCTTTCTGTTAGGAGCCACATGTGTTAACCATTTGCACTACCCACAGACTCCTAAAAAGAAAAAGGAAAGAAAAACACCCAAGGCATAGATTTTGAGGATGACTTAATGTTGTTTTTAAAAAAAAACATTTATCGAGAGCTTTATGTCAGGCTCTGTGCTAGGTGCTTTCTTGTCCCTGAGTCATCAAGGCCACAGGAACCAGTGGGAAAGGTGATAATTTTCCAAATAAGGAAAGTGAAAGTCAGATTCCAGATTCTTATTCCTGATCACTCAGTGTAAAAAGGAGGGAAATGAGATTGGAACCCAGCCTACTGCCCCACCCCATGTATCATATACCTCAGCTCTGAAAGTGTCCTGAGAAAGGAGACTGACCAGTTAAAGCTCAGCCCCCTACAGGAAGCCTTGGTAGCCACTAGGGTAAAGGCCTGACGCTCTCCACTTACAAACCCACCCTGTGTGCCTTATTCGCGTCTGGTTCAAGGGAAACCAGCTTCCCCCTTGCACCCACTTCCCTGACAATCTGGGTGAGTCAGCCTCATGATGACCTCACTGTCCTCAGGGGGCCATTTGGCCTCTTGCTTTGTGTCACTGAATCCCGCCCCCAGCACCTCTGCCATGGTTTATGAGTATTTTCTGTGCCCCTACTCCTCAAATGTGGCTTGCGCTCTACTCTTCAGATTTCTGTTGGCTTGCTCTGCCCTCCAGCTCCTATAAAAAGCAAGACAGAGAACACTATCTTGCAAGTTCTGGGTGAACTGCCAACCAGGGAGAGCTGGTGCTCAGTCTGGATTTCCCCAGTGCCTGGGACAGAGGGGAGTCCCTGAGTGGTGCAAATGATGACTGCATTTGGCTGCTAAACAAAAAGCTGGAGGTTTGCCCAGAGGCACCTTGGAAGAAAGGCCTGGTGATGTACTTGGGAAAAATCAACCCCTTAAAACCTTATAGAGCACAGTTCTACTCTGATACACAGGTGGTCACCACGAATCACAGTAACTGTTTTTGGAACAGAAGAGTGTGTGGTGGAGTGCATTGCTTACCAGACAATGAGCAGAATAAGCTGAGATAGAGCTGGGTCTATGCTTCATCAAATTTAATTTTCAAAAAATTCTCATACAAATATCTAATGACCATATGCCAGAGATTCATTTAACTCATTAAGGAGGGAACCAGCAAAAGGACAAAGCTAGCTGAAGAGATGACTTGAGAAAGAGACGTATATACAGTTGACCCTTGAAAAACACAGGTTTGAACAGTGTGGATCCATTTATATGTGGGTTTTTTTCATGATATACATCTTGGAGAAATTCAAGAGCAAACAGACACCACATCGGAGGAATTAACAGAAGACAACTTGATGAATATGAGTGCTTCCAAGGCAGTGCCAGACGATGAGGAAGACATAGAAGAAGCAGTGCCAGAAAACAAATTGGCATTATTTGACAATCTGGAAGAAGGGTTTCGATTATTCAAGAGTGTTTTTGACTTTTTTTATGACATGGACCCTTCTGTGATACAGCATTGAAACTAAACCAGATGTGGAAGAAGGATTGGTACCATATAGAAACATTTTTAGAGAAATGAAAAAGCAAAACAATCAGATAGAAATTACGATGTACTTCCATAAGGTTACACTGAGTGTGCCTGCCTCTCCTGCATCCCCTTCCACCTCCTCCACCTCTGCCACCCCGAGACAGCATGACCAACCCCTCCTCTTCCTCCTTCTCAGCCTACTCAGTGATGATGAGGATAAAGCCCTGTATGATGATCCACTTCCACTTAATGAACAACAAATAATCATCATGATATAGTTAATAAACTTACCTGGTGTGTGTGAGTGTGTGTGCGTGTGTGTGTGTATGAACGTCTTTGTGTGAAAATCTGACAACTGTATGGCAGGAACCATGTTGGTTGTTCATGTTATTGATAAGGATTCTGGTAAATAGTAAGCTACGAGTAATTAAGTTTTGAGGGAGTCAAAGTTATACATGGATTTCTGACTGTGCAGGAGGTTGGTACCCCTAACCCCTATATTGTTCAAGGGTTAACTGTATTAGAAAAGAAAAAAAAGACTGCTAAAATAAGATTACTCAGTGAGACCCCAAAATCATAATGCCCTATGGGGCAATGCAGCCAGAACCTTTGGAGTTATCTTTTCTACTACATAGAAATAATTTGCATCTTCACCAGAAAAAAATAATTTCTACTCTATTGCACCTTATTGTTAAAGTTTGTTAGCATCTAACTTCAGAATTGGGGCCCAAATCAACAGTAAGTTGTAAGTCAAGTTAACTTCCTCTAGAGCTTCACTGCCAAATAAGGTAGCCACTCACCACATGTGGCTATTTTAATTTAAATTTATTAAAATAAAATTTAAATTTACTTTCTGAGTCACACTTACCACATTTCAAGTGCTCAGCAACCACATATGGTGAGTGGCCACCATACAGGACAGTGAAAATATAGAACATTTCCCTCATGGCAGAAAGTTTTATTGGGCAGCGTTGCCATGAACCCAAGGGAGACTTGCTAGAAAATGCTTTGCTATAATATTGAAATGGCATGTAATAAGCTTTATGCTTATTTTCAAGTTTTTAATATTTTTTTGAACAAATACATACCAAGCAGCCTCAAATTCTCATGCCTTTAATTCTATTTGCTACCCAGGTTCTGAATTCTTTCCCACCCTTGATCAGAGCCCTTGGTGAGTGTGGTTTGGTATAGGTCATAGCCTCCAACATGAAAACAGGTCTTCTGAGCCGTGCAGGCCTTAAGATTAGGGGGATCTTTTCAGTCTTTGGCCTGATGTTTCCCAAAAAATGTTCAACTCCAAGTTCTCTATGGACAGGTTTCATATGCCAGATAAGTGTAAAAAACTGGTAGACCTGCCTTCTCCTATCTAGTCACTTATTTAATCAACAAACATTTATTGGGCATCTACTAATGTGCCAAGCATGATTCTAGACCCTGGAGATAAGCAGATGTCTAGTATAGACATCTTATCTGCCCTCATGAACCAGGACTCTTCTAATAAGGAAAGACAGTCAGCAAACAAGTAAACAAAGAGATGAAATATTAGATATAGTGATATTTGAGAAAGGATATCCAGGGGAGGTCACTGTAGAGAGGGTGGTTCAGGAAGGCCTCTCTGGGGAGGGGAACATTTGAGTTGAGAGCTGACAGATAGGAGTTACCCAATGGAAATGTGTTCTAAGCTGAGAGAACATCATGTGTGTCTTAGTCTGGGTTCTCCAGAGGAGTGAAAACAATGAAGAAAAAAAAAAAAAAATCCCTACCATTTAGTTGAAACCATGGGGTTTCCAAGGCTGTAAATCTTTACAGAAACAGACTCCCTCATCTTTATCCTGTGGAGTAGCTGGTGGGTTCAAACCACCAACCTTTTGGTTAGCAGCCAAATGCCTTATGACACTGATGCCAAAGCTCCTTTATATAGAGAAAAATTTATTTCAAGGAAATGGCTCATGCAATTGTATGGTCTGACAAGTCTTAAATCCATGGTTTAAGTAACAATCTGAAGATCTCTGCTGGCTCATGTGGTTGTAGAGGCTGATGAACCCCAAATCTGCAGGTGAGGGAACAGGTTGGAGGCCTCTGCTGGCTTATGTTCTAAGAATTCAAAGCCAGGTGACAAGAAGATTGCAAGATTGAGAGATAGAGCAAGCTTTGCCAGAACATCCATTTATATACTGGAAGCAGGCCACACCCCACAGGCAACTCCCCTTTCAACTGATTGGCTGCTAACATCAGATCATGAACTGGAAAATGATTACTTAAAACCAAACCAAACCCACCACCATCTAGTCAACTGGCTTATAGCAACCCTTAGGACAGACTACAACTGTCCCATAGGGTTTCTGAGGCTGTAAATCTTTATGGAAGCAGACTACCTCATCTTTCTCCTGCTAAGTGGTTGGTGGGCTCAAGCCCCAACCTTTTCATCAGCAGCCCAACGCTTTCACCACTATGTACCAGAGCTCCTGATGGTTACATAGTGTCTGACAAACCACTGAGAATCGTAGCCTAGCCAAGTTGACATATAGCATTAACCACCATGATGTGCAAATGTCCTGTGTCAAGAAAGAGGTTGTCTACCTTACCAAACTCATTTCTTATTGCTCAGCATCACAGACCCCTGGCTGCAAGGAGGCAGTTTGTGGTGCTGGAAATGGCAAAAACCGGAAAACATTCATGTCGACTTTGTTCAGCCCTTGGTCTGCTGGGATTGAGTGTCTGCCTGTTATTAAAGTTTAGCAGAAGACAAGACATCTCTACAGTAGAAGTCTGTACCACACAGCATTTAAAAGGAGAGCTTGGAGCCAGCTTCCAGGGTTCAGCTCCACTCTGCATTGTGTGACATTTGTGACATTTCTTCACCTCTCTAAGCCTCAGTTTCTTCATCTGTGAAGTGGGGATGGTGGTGATAATAGGGTGATAAGACAGTCCTTAGAAAAGCACATAGGAAGCTCTGAATAAGTGTTCACTATTATTATCATCATCATCGTTACTTTTATTATCTTGCTGTCATTGGATGCCATTGATAATGCCAACTCATAGAGACCCTATAGGACAGAATAGAACTGCCCTATAGTTTCTGTCATGGATCGAATTGTGTCCCCCAAAAATATGTGTCAACTTAGCTGGGCCATAATTTTCAGTGATTTGGCAGTTATGTAATGAGGTAATCATCTTCAGTGATATGATCTGATATGATCAGCCAATCAGTTCTAAAGGAGTTAGGGTGGAATGCAACACCCTTACTCAGGCCACAGCCCTGATCTGATGTAAGAAGAGTTTCCTGGGGTGCAGTCTGCATCACCTTTTCTCTTACAAGAGATAAAAGGAGAAAACTCAAGCAGAGAAGGAGGAACCAAGAAGGAGGGACATGACTACAATAAAGAAAGAAGAGCTGGGAGTGGAGTGAGTCCTTTGGACCTGGGGTCCCTGCACTGAGAACCTCCTAGATTTGAGAGAAGATTGATGGCAAGACATATGTTGATCTCCAAGGAACACTGGGCCCAGAAATGTTGAAAAGAAACAAGGACCTTCCACCAAAGCCAACAGAGAGAGAAAGTCTTCCCCTAGAGCTGGCATCCTGAATTTGGACTTTTAGCCCCTTCAATCTCTATTTGTTAGAACCATCCACTTACTGTATTTCTGTTATAGCAGCCTCTGGTAGTTATGTTTGTGTGTCAATTTGGCTGGGCCTGGTTGAGTGGCTGGGCAGCTGGTGGTAGTTATTCCCCATGATGAGATTGGCAATCAACTCCATGGTGGGATCTACCACAAGCAGCTGAGTAGCTTCTTTGGGTATGTGGTCTGCTTCCCACATATAAGAAGCAGCTTTGGAAATGGTCTCTAGCTTATGGCATGCTTGGACCCTGCATGTAGCCATGCCATTGTTCAGCAGCCTGCCATGCTCTGCCAGCCTTGGGACTTACAATGGACTTGACTTAATGGCATGCCATGTGGTTTGGTAACATCGGGACTGTGCCTTTTTACTTGTCAACCTTGGGACTTCTCAGCATCAGCAACCAGCAGCTGTCTGAGTGAAGAAAAACCTCCAGATTCAGTGGGCCAGGAGCTGGAAGCAGAGCTGGACCCCAAGGCTGAGGGGCTTTCACCCAGCCCCTAGAGCTTGGCACTTTGAACTTGGACTTAAAGCTTCCAAATTGTAAGAATTAACACTTGTTTATTAAGGCCATCCCATTTGTGGTATATTCCTGTCAGAGCAGCACTTTGGTTGTGGTGTTGTTGCTATGTGCCGTCGAGTCGGCCCTGACTCATAGCGATCCTTCCTTGGGTTTCCGAGGCAGTATCACTACGGAAGTAGATTGCCCCATCTTCCTTCCGAGGAGTGGCTGGTGGGTTTGAACCACCAGCCTGATGGTTAGCAGTCAAGTGCCTTAGGGACTATGCTACCAGAGCTCCTTCTGTAGTGATGTTGTTGTTGTTGTTTGCCGTCGAGTCAGCCCCGACTCATAGCGACCCCTCCTTGGGTTTCCGAGGCAGTATCACTATGGAAGTAGGATTGCCCGACCTTCCTTCCGAGGAGTGGCTGGTGTGTTTGAACCGCCAGCCTTCTGGTTAGCAGTCAAGTGCTTTAGCCACTATGCTACCAGAGCAGCACTAGGTAACCGGAACATAGCCACAGGTAGATAACTAAGACAGTTTCCTAGTCTGTAATCTTTATAAGGGCTTTTCTCCCATGGAGTGGCTGGTGAATCCAAACCAACTTTTCATTTAACAGCTGAGTGCTTAACTGGTGCCCTTCCAGGGCTCCTTATTATTATCTTTAATAAAACAAACCAAACTCACTGCCATCAAGTTGATTCTGACTTTTAGAGACCCCCATTGGGTTTAGAAGGCTATAAATCTTTACAGAAGCAAACTGCCTCATCTTTCTTCCATGGAGTGGCTGGTGGGTTTGAACCACTGACCTTTGAGTTAGCAGCCAAATGCCTTAACCACACCACCACCACCAGAGTTTCTTTATTATGATACTAGTCATCTCTATTCAGGAGCTCTGGTGGTATAGTGTCTAAGGCATTTGACTGCTAACCAGAAGACTGGTGGTTCAAACCCACCAGCCACTCCTTGGAAGGAAAGTTGGGCAATCTATTTCCATAGAGATACCACCTCAGAAAACCAAGGAGGGATCACTATGAGTTGGATCGACTCCACAGCAGTGAATTTGGTGTTGGTTTTTTTTTTTTTTTTTTTTTTAATCTTCATTCAAAGGAACTCTGGTGGCGTAGTGCCTAAAGCATTTGACTGCTAACCAGAAGGTTGGTGGTTCAAGCCCTCCAGGCACTCCTGGGAAGGAAGATGGAGCAATCTACTTCCACAAAGATTTACCACCTTGGAAACCCAATGGGAAACCCAATGGGGGTCACAATGAGTCAGAATCAACTCAATGGCAGTGAGTTTGGCTCTTGGTTTTCACTTCCATTCACAGCTCTACTCTCCTGGGGTTTGTAGGGCTGTCCTACTGGATACACTGGGAAATTACCCTCCTTCCTGGGCCTGGTCACTACAGGAAGAAAAAAAACATAGTTGGCCTCTAGTCTCCAGAAAACATTGAAAGACTAGTTCCTGGTTAGCAAACAGGAGGCCTCTCCGGTTTTCACCTGACCAGGTGATTGTAGGCCCATTACGGACTCCTGACTGTGCTGCCAGACTCCCCCTATCTTTGTGAATGAGCTCCTTTTGGTCTGCCCAGTCTGGGACCGGTTTGGAAGGTAATTTCCTCTATCGCTTATAAATCGTTATAAACCAATTCAGTTGGTGATTTCCTCTCTGAACACTTGCAACTCATGGAAACCTTTGCCTAGGCTGTTTGGGGCCCAGAGGCAAAAGTTGGGAACAACATCCTTTCTGGCTAGAACTAGGTCTGGCCAGGAAGGAGAAAGCAGGCCTCCTTGGTCCAAGAGTGGAGGTTAAAGTCCTAAAGTCCTAAGCAGACACCAGGCCTGGCTTTCACTATCCAAGCTGGGTAGGCCAAGACCTATCAGCACTTAGTAAGCGCTTCAGAAATTGGTCAGTGGGAAACTAGGGCCTCCTGCCATCTGCATGCAGACCTCCTCCACCCTTCTCTGGTGATTGAGAGAGGTGGATTAATACATGGCCAGGACAGGCCCTGAGAGGTAGCTATGACTGTTACTGCTGCTGTTTTTATTATCATCTGTGGAATGAAGACATGGGCCTGGTAGGACTGCTAGGGCCCCCATTTCCTGCTCTCAGGCCTCTCTGACCCTCAGTTCATCTGGGAGCTCTCTGAATTGAACCAGACTCTCTAGGTAGGCCCCTCTCAAGGTACATCGTGCTGCCCTTAAAGTCTTCCCCTACCTGGCCTGGGAGAGAGCAGGGGTTCTTCTTGGATTTAAATTAAAAAAAAAAAAAAGAAAAGAAAAGGGGGTGGTGGTGGTGACTTTCTAGAAAAGGCAAACATAGAGACAGAAAACTGAAAGCAGACTAGTGGTTGCCTGGGGGTAGGGGTTGGCTGCAGATGGCACAGGGAAGGTTTCTGGGATGACGGAAGTGTGTGAAAACTGGTTTGTGGTGATGGTGGCACCATTGTATAAGTTTACTAAAATTCGTGAAGCAGTCACTTACTATGTATGGTATGGAAATTATATTTAGAAAGCTGTTTAAAATGTGTGTGTATGTGTGTGTTATATGAAATATCTAGAATTGGCAAATTTTGTTAGTGATTAATTAACAGGGGTGGGGGAAAGGAAGAGGAAGAATTGTTGTTTAGGAAGCACTGAGTATGTTAAGGAGCTCTGGTGGTATAGTGGTTAAAGCACTGGGCTGCTAACCAAAAGGTCAGTGGTTTGACCCCACCAGCTGCTCT
The DNA here is from genome assembly GCF_000298275.1 of Orycteropus afer afer. Lineage (NCBI taxonomy): Eukaryota > Metazoa > Chordata > Mammalia > Tubulidentata > Orycteropodidae > Orycteropus > Orycteropus afer. Next base: position 7,958,633 of record NW_006921628.1, read on the forward strand.
GTGGAAGAAAGATGAGGCAGTCTGCTTCCGTAACATTTACACCTTTGGAAACCCAATGGGTCTCTATGAATCAGAATTGACTGAATGGCAGTGAGTTAGGGTTTTGGTCTGGAGTATTTGTTAATGGTGATGGAAAATTTGGCATTGGAGATGAGTGATGGCTGTACCATCCAATGAAGGTAATCAATGTCCCTGAACTGTATGTGTAAAAAATTTTGAACTGGAAATGTTGGGTTATATGTATTTTTAACACACACATAAAAAATGTGTGTGTGTGTGTGTGTGTGTGTAATGACTGGTTTTAAAAGCATAGTTGGTGAGGGATTACCATCTGGGCACTGAAAATGCTCACATCTAATCTAAGTTAAAGATAAGGAGCACTGGTGGTGCAATGATTAAGTGCTTGGTTGCCAACCAAAAGGTTGGTGGTTCAAATCCTACCTAGCGGCTCGTCAGGAGAAAGACCTGGCATTCTGCTCCTGTGAAGATTACAGCCAAGAAAACCCTGTGGGGCAGTTCTACTCTGTCACGTGAGGCCACTGTGGGTTGAAAATCAATCAATTCAGTGGCATCTAACAACAACAACAGGAGAACCATTTATAGAATATGCTCAATAAATGATTGTGAAATTGAAAAAAAAAAAAAAAAAAAAGAGAGGAAAGGGGACCTGAGTTGGAAGCCCTGCCCTTATGTGACCTAGGCAGGCAGGTCTATTCCAGGGCTGGGCCTCAGTTTTCCCATCTGTGACATCCTGAGGGTGACGGTGCTGCTGCTGCGAGTCTCAGTGCAGCTCTGCAGGTGCTGGCCTGAGGCCTGTGGAGTGAACCAGGCGCCACTATGAGCTGTGCCTCTGCCGCTGAAGCACCCCTGCCTTCCTGTCTTTGTGCAGAGAATTTCCTCCTTCCAGCCCAGTGGAGCAAACAGGCGGCTGGGAACAATTGGAAAATCCGGGTTGGTCTGGCCTTGTTTTCCCTCAGCCCTAACCTTTTCCTTTGACCTAGACCAGAGGAGTAGCCAAGAGACTGCCCTGGATAAAACCCTACCATAGATTGAATGGATCGGGTACCTACTGTGAGTTTGCACACTTTGTTCCCTCTTCTCTAGCAGCCCTGACAAGCAGCTTCAGCCTATTTTACAGAGGAGGAGCCTGAGGTTCAGAGAGAGAGACAAGATTTGTCCAAGGTCATGCAGCTGGTAAATGTTGAGATTCCTGTTCTTTCCCCTAGAGCCCTTTGCTTGGGAATGGGCTAGGCCCCTTGCCCAGGGGGAAACTGGGTAGATTGAGATCGTTTGCTTGTTTGGGAATCACCTGCCTTCCTCTTCTACATCTCTCATTCTTGCTGAAATACCAGGACTGCACAAATGCCACCTCTTCCAGGAAGCCTCCCCTCAAACCTCCATCCACTCACCCAGAAAGTTATGATAGCTCTTCTGAGTCCAGGCAGCAGAGACCCAGGCACACAAGAAGCTGGGGCTCTTTCCAGGAACTGTGAGGAGCTCCATAGCAGGAATGAAGTCTCACAAGTCAGAAAAAAAAATGTAGTCACCCCCACAAAGGGCAATGGGTCATTACAGCAAAGTTGTGAGCAGGAGTAGGATAAGTAGCTGTGGCTTAAGAGAAAGTGGTTCCCTGGACAGAGTGGGAGAAAAATGTGGAACAAAACTCACAATCATTTAAAAAAAAAAAAAAGGGAGGTGGGACCAGGTTTGTTGATCTGATAGAGCCTGTTGGAACCCCTGAGACTATGGTCCCTAGTTGCCCTTCAGGTCTGGAATTGAACCCATTCCCATGGCTTCCAGCCAAACAAAAGACAGGCATATGAGCTGACATTTACATTAGGTAGATACAGTCTTTGGAAAAAGGAATCATGGGAGGGCTGTGTATGCACAGGGAGACAGCTAAGAGGGCAGGAGTGCAAGGAGGGAAAGACACAAGGAAGAAGTAACTATGGGGAGGAAGTGGGAGGGGAGCTGTTGCATTGTGGGAAATTGTACTCAATGTCATGAGACAAAGTGTAAGTGAGCTGCTGTACGGTAAGTGAATTTGCTCTGTAAACTTTCACCCAAATCACAATAAAAATTTGAAAAAAGAAGAAGAAGAAGAAGGAAAGAAAAGAGAATGTGGTTCAGTCAGGAGGACAGTCAAATCAGCAGGGCTGGGTAGGAAGCTGGGGGACAAATCAAGAGACCAAAGCCAGCCTCTAGCAGGTGGGCATGACTGCACCTTCCTTTCACCTTTTCCCTGCCTCTCCTTTCTCACACTGTTCCTGTCCCCTGCCCCACTTCTTGGGGCCCAGAAGGGCCTGACTATCTGATACATTCCACGGAGTGCACCATTTCTTGGCTTACTGCTTCTCCCAGAGAGAGTTCTTAGCTGGTTTCTTCTGGAAAGCACACTGGAGGGCTGAGTGGTGGACATTGGGGCAGCATGATTATGGAGGAGAGGGGAGCAGAGAGGGCTCTGAACTGTTGGGCTGGGAGCAGGCCTGAGGCAGCACAGGGTTCTGAAGCAGCTGCTCCTGGCTGACTCAGACCCTCCTGCCCTTCTTATCAGGCCTTCAGAGCGATAAGGGGTCAGTTCCTGGACTGCGGGTTCTAGGGCTTTGTTTGGGGCCGCCAGGAAGTGACTTGTCAGTTTTGCAGTAGTTTAAGGAGTGGGGCTGACTCATGGGGTGAGGGGCTGGGTGTGCCAGGGCCCTGCACCGCCAAGTACCAACAGGGAGGCCCCAGTGGGAGTGTGTCCGGCCACCACACCCACCACTTGACAACGGGCCACAGAGGGGAGGATTCCTCATCCTGCTTGCTTAAGATATAGGGTGTCTCTTCCTTATTTTTCAAACAGAAAATATTTCTGGAAAAATATTATTATTCCCTAAATGTATTAAAGTGTTTGCTAAATGCCAGACATTAGACTAAGGGCTTTGCCTATTCTATCTCATTTAATCTACATACCCCAAAACAATAACCTTGTGAGGTCAAAGCTATCATTATCCCATTTCTCATATGACAAAACTGAGGGTCAGAGAGAGGAAGTAAATTGCTCAAGTTCAAATCAGCTAGGAAGCAGCAGAGACAGATTTCAAACTTGGTCCAAAATTCATGGATAACTCCCTTGAGAGATCAAAATAGAGAGACGTTAGGGCAGGGAGGGACATGGCTTCAGGAGTTTTGTGAACTCCCAAAGAGCTATCCATAGCTGACTTCAGGACCTCAAAGGAACCTTAAAAGTATCAAACCCATTGCCATCAAGTCAATTCTGACTCATAGCAACCCCCATTGGGTTTCCGAGACAGTAGATCTTTATGGAAATAGATTGCACAGTCTTGCTTCCGAGGAGTGGCTGGAAGGTTTGAACCACTAAACTTCTGGTTAGCAGTCAGAAGCCTTAGGCACTATGCTACCAGAACTCCTTCACAGGAGCCTTAAGAGGTAAAAAAAAAAAAATCACTGCCCCAGGAGATTCTACCAAGATGGAGATGGCTCTTTCTCAGCCTCAGTTTCCTCACTGGTGAATGCAATGAAAGCCTGGATCATGTGTTCTCCTGGAGCCAGAAATTAGGTAAGAACCTGAATTCAATGAGCCCTGGTGGCACAGTGGTTAAGCACTCATCTGTGAACCAAAATTTCAGTGGTTCAAATCCATCAGTGGCTCCATCAGAGAAAAATGAGGCAGTCTGTATCTGCAAAGATTACAGCTTTGGAAAACCTATGGGGTAGTTCTACTCTGTCCTATAGGGTCACTATGAGTTAGAATCGATTTCACGGCAACGGGTTGAACCTGAGTTTGTAAGTGAGCAGTTGGGTGGCCTTGAAGTGGGTGGGTTCCTCTCCTAGGCTCTTGGAAGGGAGAGGAGGCAGTAGGAGGAGGCATGGTACATGGAGATGAGATAAAAGAACAGGAAATTCCCAACCCAGTGGGAGAGACAAGGCCCTATTAGTCAGGACAGAAAATCAATTCCAAAAAAGGAAAGGTTCTGACTCATGTCACTGAACGATCTATTGTCATCAGGACTGTGCCCCTCAGCATCTATCAGTCAGATGTTCACCACGTGTGCTTTCTGGCCCAAAGAAGAGCAAGAAAACTAAGCATCTCTGGGCAGGAAGCTTGCTGGTAGAGTGAGGTGTCTCTGGGCACTTATCAACAGAGCTAAAAGAAGGCAAGAGAAAGACCTGCCCACAGACATGGCTTAGAAGAGGCTGTCCTGACTGAAGAATTGTATCCTGAGTACTCCTGAACCTTAGTTGTAACATGTTACTTCTCACAATAAACCCCAGAACTGTCAGTGTGGTCTATGAGTTCTGTGTGGGCATTGAAATGAATTCTCAAACCCAGCAGAAAAGTAGAGTGCCATAGGAGGGATAGTTAGTGTCAGAATTGGTAGAAAGGTTGGAGGGTGGAGGCCTGTCTGACCTGCACCATATAGGAATCGGCCTTGGACTGTTAATGCTGATAGTGGTTCTCTGTCCCATTTGTGAATTTAGAGGAGGTCAGATGCCTTGGCCATGCCATTTTTACAACATAGCAATCAAGATGTCTGCTGGATGCTGCAGGCTCGTGTCCTGCCAGCTTGATGGTTCTAGTAGAAACAGAGAGGCTCCAGCAGAAAAGTCCCAGAGAAAATTCTGATTGGCTTATCTTCATTGCCATCCCTGAACCAATCACTGTCTTCTGAGGACAGAGTTTTGGGATTGGTCAAGCACTGGATTCTGTCATGCATCAGGGACAGCAGCCCAAACCACATGGAATGAGTGGAAAGTGGAAGGGGGAGGAAGAGGTGGAGGCAAGCAAAAACCACAGTGTGTTCCATGGGACCCATCCATCTAAGGGCTAGCTCCCCACCCATCCAGCCTTTCCACCCCAGCTCCTCTGGGCCATTCCAAGTTAGGCCAAGGACACTAGAAGGTTATCCCCTGGAGGGGCCATTCAGTGTCTTGGTTTGGATCAGATATTTTCAACCTTACCCACTTCCATGGAGTCAATTCCAAATCATAGTGAACCTATAGGACAGAGTAGAACTGTCCCACAGGATTGCCAAGGCTATAACTTTATGGAAGCAGATTGCCTCATCTTTCTCCCTCGGAGTGGTTGTGATTTGAACTGATGACCTTTTGGTTAGCAGCTGAATGCCTTAACCAGTGTGCTACCAGAACACTATTGATGTTTTGAGGCAGATAAATCTTTGTTATGGGGTGTTATCCTGTACTTTGTAGGAAACTCCTGGCCTCTACCCTCCAGATGCCAGTAGCATACCCACACACACCTTGCTGTGATAATCAAAAATGTCTCCAAACTTATGAAATGTCCCCTGCAGTGCAAACTCATTCTTGGCTGAGAACCTCTGGGTTAGGTTATCCCAGAAGCAGATCTTGAATAGATCCCAGTGCAAATAGATTATCTGGGAGGCCATCTCAAGAAACATAAGTAGGGTATGGGGAAGTGAGATAGGCAGGAAAGATACAGGATGCATTAATCAGCTGGTTACTACTATTGACAACTAGGGCTCAGTTCTGTAGCAGAACCCTAGGACATAGTATGGGACACGTGTCTCAGAGTTATCCTAACTGAGGGACCAGGAGCTGGAGTGTTTACATCCCAACAACCATCAGTCATCTTGAGGGTTGCAGGAATAGAGGGGCATTAATTCCAGATGGTGTTTCTCTGCTATTCATAAGGTTTTAATGATCCGAGAAACTGGACTACCTGAAGAAGAATATGGCAACAGGATTGGAGGAAGAATCATTAACAACCTGCGATACACTGACGACACAACTTTGCTTGCTGAAAGTGACGGTGACTTGCTGACGGTGATGGTGAAGATTGAAGAATGCAGTCTGCAGTATCAGTTACATCTCAATATAAAGAAAACAAAAATCCTTATAACTGGACCTATAAGCAGCATCATGAGAAATGGAGAAAAGATTGAAATCATCAAAGACTTCACATTACTTGATTCTACAGTCAACGCCAATGAAAGCAGCAGTCAGGACATCAGATGATGTATGTTGTTGTTGTTGTTATGTACTGTCGAGTCGGAGCCCACTCATAGTGACCCTTCCTTGGGTTTCCAAGGCAGTATCACTACAGAAGTACATTGCCCCATCTTCCTTCCGAGGAGTGGCTGGTGGGTTTGAACCACCAGCCTTCTGGTTAGCAGTCAAGTGCCTTAGGCACTATGCTACCAGAGCTCCCAGATGACGTACAGCACTGGGCAAATTGGCTGAAGAGCAACGATGTCTCCTTGAGAACTAAGGTGCACCTGACACAAGCCATGGTATTTTAAATTGCCTCATATGCATATGAGAGCTGGACAATGAATAAGGAAGACTGAAGAAGAGTCAAAGAAGAGTCAATGTTTTTGAGTTGTGGTGCTGGTGAAGAATGTTGAAAGTACCATAGACTGCTGAAAGAACTGACAAATCGTTCCTGGAAGTGCAGCCAGAATGTTTCTTGGAAGCAAGAAAGGCCAGACTTCATCTCACCTCCTTTGGTTATATTGTAAGAAGAAACCATTCCCTGGAGAAGGATATAATGTCTGGTAAAGTGGAGGGTCAACAAAAGAGGGGAAGGCCCTCAACAAGATGGATTGACACAGTGGCTACAACGATGGTCTCAGGTATAGCAAGGATCATGCAGTTGGCACAGGACTGGGCAGTGTTTCGTTCTGCTGCGCACGGGGTCGCTATGAGTTGAAGACAACTCGACAGCACCTAACAACAACAAATTCCAGACACATCAGGCCTGCCACATCAGGCGCTGGGGAACTCAGAGACAGCAGGTGTTGGCAGTTGGAGGTCGGGCAACAGGCACTACAGTGGTAAGGGAAGGTGAAATAAAAAAAACCAAACTCACTACTGTCGAGTTAGGTCTGACTCATAGCAACCATTCCTTGGGTTTCCGAGGCAGTATCTCTACGGAAATAGATAGCCTAACCTTCCTTCTGAGAGGTGAAATAAAGGCACACTCAATAACCCTCAAACAGAGTTTCCTGCTCCTCTCTCCCTTGTTTCTCCCTATCCAGCTGATATAACCATGAAAAGATCTTGTCTTGGGGAAGGGTCTGTGGGCCCATCATGCCCTCAGACCCTTTCTAAGGGCTTCGTTACTCTAGAGTCCCCATATTTAGCATCATCGTTCCCATCACTCCAGCTCCACAGACTCAGGTTTGAATTCTGACTCTGCTATGTCCAAGCTGTGTGACTTTGGGCAGGTTTCTTAACCTCTCTGGGCTAGGATTTCTCTTAACCTCTCTGGGCTAGCTGCTCTGAGCATCTGCTTTAGGGGTTTATGAAGCTTAAAAGAAATAATGTTATAGGTACATAGTATATGTCTGCAGTAATATTAACTGGCTTCCCTATTCCTCCTCCCATTAGTGACAGCAGGAATCTGGGGGCAAATCTGGTGGCATAGTGCCTAAGGCACTTGACTGCTAACCAGAAGGCTGGGGGTTCAAAACCACCAGCCACTTCTCAGAAAGAAGACTGGGCAATCTACTTCCATAGAGATACTACCTTGGAAACCCAAGGAGGGGTCGCTATGAGTCAGGACTGACTTGATGGCAGTGAGTATGGTTTTTTTTTTTTTTTTTCAATTACTCGTCCCCAGAGCTTGAATCACAGGACAGATGCCCCTCCCACTCAGAGCTGGGTGGCCATATAGAGGAAGACTGAGTCAGTGACATGTAGCTCTAGACAGGGAGTCAGGAGCCCAGGTGCTGCCCTTAGCTGATTGTGTCATCCTAGGCAGTTCTCCCAACCCTGAATGTTATCCCACCCACTGATTTGTTGTTGGGAGCCCTGGGGCACTCTTGTGCAGCATGAGGAACCATAGTCAGGCTTTGCTCCACCAACCACTAATGCGTGGCTTGGGGCAAGTCCTCTCCCTTTCTGTGCCTTTGTTTCTCCTTCTGAAAAATGAAGACAACTGGAAGAGTTTGTGTGAGAACTGAACAAGATAATCACAGAATCTGACATGAATTAATGCCTGTTGTTATGCACATATTATCTGACAATGAGACGGCTCCTACTCTTATCTTCATCTTACAGAGAGGTCAACTGAGCCTCACACACACACACACACACACACACACACACACACACAGCTATTGCCGTTGAACAGAGTAGAATTGCCCCATAGGGTTTCCAAGGCTGTAAATCTTTACAGAAGCAGACTGCCATGTTTCTCCCATGGAGTGGCTGGTGGGTTCAAACCACCAACCTTTTGGTTAGCAGCTGAGAGGTTAACCATTGTACCACCAGTGCTCCCTAACTGAGGCTCAGAGAAGGTAAATTATCTGTCAGGAAAATCTTGCTTTCTCCAGCACTTCTCCTAGGCAACTGAGAGTCCGTTCTCTGGCCAGTGTGTCTGAGAAGTGAAGGATCTGAAGAAGTCTGTACGCATCTCCTACCCTGACCAGCACCTGCAGGGTACCTAGCCCAGATCAACCAATTCCCATTCCCAAGCTCTGAGGTCAGAGGCCTTGTCTCTGAATATTCCCCAAATTGCTATGAAGTCAGTACTGTCAATATCCCCACTCTACAAAAGAGAAAACTGAGGCTCAAAGGGTGAGCCAATATCACATGCTAGTAAACAACTGACCCAGGATTTGAACCCACAGCTACATGAGTATCAGGCAGTACAAACTGACAAGTCCTAGATCGAGGCCTGAGCAGGGCCCAGGGTGGGAGTGGCATGAAGAAGCTCCTTCTCTGTTAGTTCAGGGACCTGGTGGCTGTCTCTGCCCAGAGAGTACACAGAAGCCAGCAGCAGGTGTCTGGCCCAGGAAGGTCTAGGTGTTATGCTCCCCTGACTCTCAACCTGTTAGACTGGGAAAGGAGCCAAGGTCTAAGAAGGTTAAGAAGAGGCAAAACTGATCATGGGTTAGGGCCCCACCTTCCTGCAAAATCTCCCTTTTTTTTTTTCTCTCAAGAAGGCAGCTGCATAGTGGGATCCCAGACAAAGCTCTGGAGGAGGTATATGGGTTTAAGCTACCTCTTCCATGGCACTCTCACTGCCTTCAAGTCGAACCCGGCTCATGGCGACCCCTCCTTGGTTTTCCAAGGCGGTATCACTGTGGAAGTAGATTGCCCAACCTGCCTTCTGAGGAGTGGCTGGTGGGTTTGAACCACCAGCCTTCTGGTTAGCAGTCAAGTGCCTTAGACACTATGCTACCAATGCCAAGGTGATTTTCTTTTTTCTCCCTCTGACATCTTTCAAGATTTTCTTTTTCTCTTAGAAAATGGGTGTATTGTGTGGAATGTGAATTTATCTAAATAAAATTTACTAAAAAAGAGTAAACATTCACTAAAGGCATAGTGCCTAAGGCACTTGACTGCTAACCAGAAGGCTGGTAGTTCAAACCCACCAGCCACTCCTTGGAAGGCAGGTTGGGCAATCTACTTCCATAGTGATACTGCCTCGGAACCCCAAGGAGGGGTCGCTCTGAGTTGGGTCCGGCTCAACAGCACATAACTACAACACCACCATGGAACTCTACTAGATTGCCCCCATTGGCTGATTCCCTCCATATGTTCCTACTGGCTCTTAAGTACCCAGCTTGCGCTGCAATCACCTGTGACCATTACCTAGATTTTTAAATTATTAGTGTGGTGGGGGTAAGGTTCTGTATATCTAGAATGATCCAGGAAGTCTGGGATCTTTTCACTGACATCCCTGTGGCCCCTGGCACAGTGCTAACTCACTGACAGTAAGTGCTCGATAGGGTTGACAGACTGACAAATCACCCCACCAGGTGTTGCAAATGAAAATGATACCTCCAGTATTTCTATCTGCTCATTGAGTGGGAGGCAGAGCCAGCCAGTGCTTGCTCTCAGGCATGGCCACGAGATTCTTCCTGGACAAGTCATGGTTCGGCTTCTCTTGGGCTGGATGACTCAGTTTGCTCAATGGTAAAATGGGAAAGATAACATCTGAGTAGTAATTAGATAGTGAAGGCGCCTTGGTGGCACAGTGGTTAAAGTGCTTGGCTGCTAACCAAAAGATTGGTAGTTTGAACCCAACAGCTGGTCCACTGGAGAAAGATTTACAACCTTGGAAATTCTATGAAGAGTTCTACTTTGCCCTATCAGGTCACTATGAGTTAGAGTTGACTGAACAGCAGGGGTATTTTTCTGGTTAATTAGAGAGTGATGCAAAATCCTTTGCCTGGAACGAGCTCAGGGCTTGTTAGCTGTTCTCATTTTTGCTCGTCACAAGCTCATAATATGCCCTGTTTCACTGACTCCAAGATGCCACTAATTATAAGAACACACCATTATTTTTTGTGCCAATAAGGAAGAAAAAAATCTGCCAATTAAGTGATATGCTACTTGAAGTACTTACTGATGAACATTGAAGAATACAGTCTGCAGTATGGATTACATCCCAATATAAAGAAAACAAAAGTCCTCACAACTGGTCCTATAAGCAACATTATGATAAATGGAGAAAAGATTGAAATTGTCAAAGACTTCATATTACTTGGTTCTACAATTGACTCCTTCTTGGAAGCAAGAATGGCCAGACTTCGTCTCACCTATTTTGGTCATGTCGTAAGAAGGGACCATTCCCTGGAGAAGGATGTCATGCTTGGTAGGGTGGAGGGTCGACGAAAGAGGGGGAGGCCTTCAATGAAATGGATTGACACGGTGGCTGCGATGATGGGCTCAAGTATAGCAGGGATTGTGGGGCTGGTGCGGGATCGGGCAGTGTTTCGTTCTGCTGTGCATGTGGTTGCTATGAGTCGGAAACGACTCGACGGCACTTAACAACAACAACAACAATTGACACCAATAGAAGCAGCAGTCAGGACATCAGACAAAGTATGTTGTTGTTGTTGTTATGTGCCGTCGAGTTGGACCCAACTCATAGTGACCCCTCCTTGGAGGGGTTGCCCCATCTTCCTTCCGAGGAGTGTGGCTGGTGGGTTTGAACTGCCAACCTTCTGGTTAGCAGTCAAGTGCCTTAGCCACTATGCTACCAGAGACGAAGTATAGCACTGGGCAAATCGGCTGCAAAGGACCTCTTTCAAGTGCTGAAGAGCAAAGATGTCTCCTTGAGGACTAAGGTGCGCCTACACAAGGCATGGCATTTTCAATCACCTCATATGCATGTGAGAGCTGGACAATGAATAAGGAAGACCAAAGAAAAATGATGCTTTTGAGCTGTGGTGTTGGCGAAGAATGCTGAAAGTACTGTGGACTGCTAAAAGAACTAATAGGTCTGTCCTGGAGGAAGTGCAGCCAGAATGCTCCTTGGAGGCGGGAATGGCCAGACATCATCTCACATACTTTGGTCATGTGATCAGAAGGGACCATTCCCTGGAAAGGATGTCATGCTTGGTAAGGTGGAGGGTCAACGAAGGAGGGGAAGGCCCTCAACAAGATGGATTGACATGGTGGCAGCATCAATGGGCTCAAGTATAGCAAGAATCATGGAGCTGGCTCAGGACCGGGCAGTGTTTTGTTCTGCTCTGCATAGGGTCGCTATGAGTCGGAGATGACTCAACGGCACCTAACAACAACAAGTACTACTACTACTACTACTACTCTTGTCAATTAGGACGTTTATTTTTTTCCATTGAAAGAGTTCTTTTTATCATACATAATACATATCATGGTTGTGTGTGTGTGTGTATCCATGGAGCTCTGGTAGCATACTGCCTAAGGTACTTGACTGCTAACCAGAAGCTGGCGGTTCAAACCCGCCAGCCACTCCTCAGAAGGAAGGTTGGGCAATCCTATTTCTTAGTAATACTGCCTCAGAAACCCAAGGAGGAGTCGCTATGAGTCGGGGCCGACTCGACAGCACATAACAACAACAACAACAACATATATATCCATTGCCATCAAGTCCATTCTGATTCATAGTGACCCCATTAGGTTTCCGAGGTTGTAAATCTTTACCAAAGTAGATTGCCTCATCTTCCTTGCATGGAGCAGCTGGTGGGTTTGAACTATGGATTTTCTGGTTAGCATCCAAGTGCCTTACCCGCTATGGCACCAGAGCTCCTTTATACACACACACACACACACACATACACACATGTGAAATAAGTTGATCAAGATATTATTTAGTCAATGACAGTTTTGTCATGACTACCCCCTTGTTGACAGCAATTGTGAGACTTACTGGCTTAATTGCAGAGGTGGTCAAATACAAAAAAAAAAGTGCTTCTTATAATCAATGAAACACATTAATATGAGAGAAGAAAGCAGGGTAATGTTGAGAGAGAGTCCCTGAGTGGTGCCAAAGGTTGGAAGTTCATATCTACCCAGAAGCGCTTCAGAAGAAAGGCCTAGTGATCTACTTCTGAAAAGTCAGGTGTTGAAAATCCCTTGGTGCACAGTTCCATTCTGACACACGTGGGGTTGCCGTGAGTCAGAGTTGTCTTGACAGCAGCTGGTTAATGCTGAGAGCAAAGGATCTGTCTTTTCATTCTTTTGTTGGTTCCTTCATCCATTTGACAAATGTTTACTGCCCTCAAGCAGACCTGGGAGTTGTAAAAGGGAAGCTGGGTTGAGGGATGCTGTGGAAGGCTGGGATGGGGTTCCCCATTCCCTGGCTCCTGTACCATGGTCTCTCCCAGTCATTGATCTCTTGAATGCGAGGGAAACAAAAGAAATTTTCTCCCTGTGTCAGAGGGTTGGGCAAGGGTGACTTTCAAGGCCACAGACTCAGGTGGGACCTAGGTAGGCCCCCTGCCTTCAGCCCAAAGTTTTCTTCATAATCACAGAGGCAGCAAGGTCTAGTGCCTGCCTGTATCTTCCTGGAGCTACTGTGGTAATTAAAATTATGTGTCAACTTGGCTGGGCTTGGTTTTGAGTGGCTGGGTAGCTGGATATAGTTATTCCCCATGTTGTTGTTGCTATGTGCTGTCGAGTCAGACCCAACTCACAGCGACCCCTCCTTGGGTTTCCAAGGTGGTATCACTACAGAAGTGATGATGAGACTAGTAATCAGATCCATGGTGGTATCTACTATGAAGAGCAGAGTAGCTGCCTTAGGGATGTATTCTGCTTCAAGTATATAGGAAGACACTTTGAGAATGGTCTCTGAGCTTTTTGGCACATCTGGATTCTGCTTTTGGCTGACTCTTCTTCTCAGTGTCCTGCCATATTGTCTGCTGGTCTTCTGGACTTGGACCAGTGGCCTGTCATGTTGATAATTTTGGGACTGTGCCATTTTACTTGTTGACCGTGGGTTTGTCAGCCTCAGCAGCCAGTTAAGAGATGTTTGAGTTGAGAGACGTCTCCAGCTTCAGTGGGCCTAGGAGCAAGAGGCAGAGCTGAAGCCCCAGGTCGATGAGCTTGCACCCAGCCCCTAGAGCTGGCACTTTGAACTTGGACATCTAGCCTCCTAAACTGTAAGAGAATAAATCCCTGTTTATTAAAGCCATCCACCTGTGGTATTTTTCTGTTAGAGGAGCACTGGGAAACCAAAACATCTACTAAAGCTTGCCTGGGTCTAGTTCCTGGCCCCTCCAACCCCAGAGAGGTAATAGAATCAATGAAATGAGTGAAAACATGGGGCTTAGCATCAGATAGGTGGGGGTTTGAGTCCCAACTCTTCCTATTGCCTGTTACCTAACCTTAGGCAAGTAACATCTCCTCCCTATGTGCCTCAGTATCCCATCTGTAAAACAGGATAATAATAGTATGTGACTGATTCAGTTGTCACAAGGATTAAATGAGATGACCCAGGTAAAGGGCCTGGCACATAGTAAATACCTCCTACACATTAGTTCTTACTATATTTCTTTTAGATGACTCCAGGATCATGACTCCTACTGGACCCAGCTGACTTACACTCTGCACCACTTTTGGGCTTTTTGCTTCCAGCCTTACACTCCCCTGGCTGACTTAAACTGACTTTCAGGATTGGATTCCAGGCCCTGCATAAAGCCTTGGGGCTTGACTCTGTTTGCTCCCATTAGGAAACAGAGCTTGAGACTTTTCAGGCTCCTGGGAAATCCTAGATGGAGAGGCTGGAAGCAATAAGCTCCTGTGGGAAATTCCACTGTGGTGATGGGTTACATGTTGCCCTTGGCTCAGATCAGGTGCTGAGACTCATTGAAGTCTTAGTTAGAATGAGAGCTGTGCTGAGAGCCCTCCAACCTTACATCCCTCTCCCGGATAAGGAGATGTCTGCTGCAGCCACGGAAATGAGCAAGTATACAGACAACTTGACATAGCCATGGGAGAGGACATTGAACTGTGGTAAAAGAGAAATGCCAAGACGGGGCAACCTACTTCTGTAAAGATTTACAGCCTCGGAAACCCAATGGAGGTCGCTATGAGTCAGAAATGACTCGATACCAATGAGTTTGGTTTGCGTTAGAGACCTTTTCATCTGTCCCCAGTAGTCCCAACAACACTAATAGCAGCAGCCACTGTTTATTGTCCTCTCACTTACACATTATCTCAACAAACCCCTGACACCATCCTCATCTTAAAGGTAGAGAAAACAGGGGTTTCATTTTGACCCCATGCCGATAATTGGCATTTCCATCCCAGATCAACCGAATCAGAATCTACATTTTAACAAATTCCCAGCTGATTCTTACAGATCTCCAAGTGAGTCATATGTGCATATAAGAACCACCTGGAGATCTTGTTAAACTATAGATTCTGATTCAGTCTATCTGGGGTAGAAACACAAATTCTCAGCAGGGGAGTCAAATCAGAATGAAATAGTTAAAATCCCTAAGAGAAACTGAGGCTCAAGAATGCTTAGTAAGGTGCCCAAGATTACACTAGTGGGGTTAGGATTTGAAGACAGGTCTCTCTGACTCCAGAGGCCACACTCTTAGCCATTTGCTCTATTACGCTTGAGGAGCCATCACCAAACTTTGATGGAGAATCGGAAGAAGGCTGGGGCATAAACTCTCATGAAACAATGAGACCTGGAGACAATGGCTATACCATCAGTCTGTGGTACTGTAAGTGTACAGAGGAGAGGGGTGCCAATGAATGCCTATGCATTGGGAGGACGTCCTTTCCTATACAAGCAAAGGTATGGAGGTGGGGCTGTGTGGTGCAGAGTGGGGCCTCAGGTGGAGGCAGTGTCTGGCGGTGTGGGATAGGTTGGGCACGTGAGAGGGCTGGCCTGCTTCCAACAGGAATTGAGGCACAAAGCTGAAGGCTGAAGCCCAGCCAGATCTGAGCTTCGTCCTTTACTTAGCCAGGTGGTCTTTTCTTAGGGACTCTCAGGACTTGAGTTCTCCACTAGAAGCTATTGTCCCTGTCCCTCAAAAATCCCAGAATTTGGAGTGTGCTCAAGACCATATAGGGTTGGCAAACACTGGTTCTACAAATATATTTGTATGATCTATAAGAATTCCCAGGGGCATAGTAGAGCTGACAAGGGACAAGGTTATAGTCACTTCTTGGGCACAGCCAGCTACCCAGAGGGAGCAAGTAGTTGGACCTATGGGTTTGGGAACATAGTCACAGGGGACATCAAGCTCAATTGGCATAACATACTATACAAAGCATTGTTCCACCTCTTACTTTGGCGAGAAGCAAATGGGATCTTAAAAGCTTGCAAGTAGCCATCTAGATGCAACGATGGGTCTCTAATCATCCAAAGCAAAGAAGAATGAAGAAAACCAAAGATTCATGGAAACAATTAGTCCTAGTGACTGGTACACCATGCGATCCTCAGCTTATATGACTATGAGACCAGAAGAACTAGATGGTGCCAGGCTTTCACTGTCTACCACTCGGACGGGGATCTACGTAGGAGATCCTGGATAGAGGGGGAGAACCATGTGGAACAAAACTTAGTCATTTGGGAGAAAAAAAAAAAGGACCAGGTTTGTTGGTCTTATGGAGCCTGATGGAATCACTGAGACTATGGCCCCTATCTGCCCTTCAGGTCTGGAATTGAACCCACTCCTATGGCTTCCAGCCAAACAAGAGACAGGCATATGAGGTGAACATTTACACTAGGTAGATACACTCCTTGGAGAGAACAATTATGGGAGAATAGAAGGGCTGTTTATGTACAGGGAGACAGCTCAGGGGGCAGGAGTGCATGGAGGGATGGACACAGGGAAGAAATAACTATTGGGAGGAAGTAGCAGGGGAGCTGTTGCATTGTGGTAAATTGTAGTCAATGTCATGAGACAAAGTGTATGTGAACTGCTGTATGGAAAGTGAATTTCCTCTGTAAACTTTCACCCAAATCACAATTAAAAAAATAAAAGAATCCCAGAATTTGGAGACCCAAAGAAATAACAGGTCTCTCTGCTCAGACTCAGCCCAGAACAGAGAGTGGGTATAGTAGATGTTGTAACCCTTTTTATTGATTTGTTCTCCCTTCAGGGGTGAGCACACCCAAATGGTGCCTGAAGTTTCTTAAGAATTTAAATGGCAAGATTCCTCATATATAAAGACTTCCTGAAAATCTCACTTCCCACCCCAGCTCTTTCCCCAGACATCTTTTCCCTGAGTCACAGCTTCATCTCTCCTCTCCAACTCACAGCTTCCCCTCTGGCCTTGTAGCCACCCCTTCCCTCCCTGCCTCTCAAATTCCCAGTCAGTCTGCACCCTTCACACACACACTGATGCCCTAGCAGGACTGGAAACATAATTTGCCAAGCCCGTAGTCCCTAGGTGGTGTAAAGAGTTAATGTGCTTGGCTGCTGAGCAAAAGTTTGGTGGTTTGAGTCCACCTAGAGGTGCCTTGGAAGAAAAATCTGGTGACTTACTTCCAAAAGATCAGCCATTGCAAACCGTCTGGAGCACATTTCTACTCTGACACACATGGGTTCTCTGTGCATCAGTATCAACCCAACAACAACTGGTGGTGGCGCTACAAAATGCAAATGCAGGACCCTTTGCCCCAAAATTATGAAGAATTTCAAGATGGTGCAGCAGAACATTAAACCAAGAGTGGTGCCCTTCTGAGTACAGGGTCCTGTGAACCTGCACAGGTCTCACACCCATGAAGCCACCCTGGCCCTTAGTGCATACCCTGGATGGATTAGAATGTTGTTTTCAAGAATTGTAATGCTAAAACTTGGTCTTGCTCTCCGCCTCCCTCATCCCCCAAATAAAGCGTATTTGGGGAAGGGCTGCTCTGTGTTATACTCACCCTCCACCCTTAACCCCTCACTTTCCATCCTGCCCTCAGGCCCACAGAGAAAAATTTGAGGTGTCATATTTTAACTGATTATGCCTGTTGCAAAGTGTTTTCATATGTTCATGATAGAGAAGTTATCATCTCATTTCATAGCTGGGCAGACTGAGATTCAGTCTCCCCACCTGAGCTGGCACCTTGCTGGCCAGTAGCAGATCTGACACCAAAACTCTGGCCTTCAGGCCCCTTCAGCCTGGAATCATTTCCACCACAGAAAGAACCCATACTTCACCTGAAGTCAATGCACAAATGATGCAAATGTCAATCCTGAGGAAACTCTAGGACTTTTAACAGGTTCATTCCTGTTCGAGCCTCTGCTGATAATTTGCCTTTCCACTTCAGATATAATGAACCAGAATCCATATTTCAATAAGATCCTATCAGTATATCTGGAGTAGAAAGGCAAATTCTCAGCAGGAGGTTGAACCAGAATGAACCGGTTCAAAGCCTTGGAGAATTCGGTGGAAGAAAAGTCATCCTGGGGGCTGATGAGTCAGGGAAGGATGGAGATAATTACCCACATTTTCTTGAATAATTCTGCTGATGGAGGTCTGATGTGGGCCTGGTGTTCGTCTGGGCTTGGGTGGGGCAATTTCCAACATGAGAAGTTCCTGTTACAATAGAGGCAGTCCTCATGAAAGCTGTGGTGGCATAGTGCCTAAAGCATTTGACTGCAAAGCAGAAGTTGGTGATTTTAAACCTACCAATCGCTCCACAGAAGGAAGATGGGGCAATCTACTTCCATAAAGATTTACCACCTTTGAAATCCATTGGGGGTTGCTATGAATTGGAATCTACTCGATGGTGGTGGGTTTGGTTTGGTTTTCGGTCATGTGTGTGAGTGAATCTGTGCTCACTGGGATTTTCAAGGGCTGATTTTTCAGAAGTAGGTCACTAAGTTTTTCTCCCAAGGCATCTCTAGGTGGACTAGAACCACTGACATTTTGGTTAGCAGCAAAGTGCACTAACCACTTACAAACAACTAGCACTTGCTCTTTAATGTTATATAAATTTGCCTTCATTTTGAAATGATTAAACCAACACCTACTGGTAGCAAAGGGAGCCCTAGTGGGACAGTGGTTAAATACTAGGCTGCTAACCAAAATGTAGGTGATTTGGACCCATCAGCTGCTCTGAGGAAGAAAAATGACTCAGTCTGCTTCCAGAAAGATTATAGCCTTGGAAATCCTATGGGGCAGTTCTACTCTGTCCTACAGGGTCATTATGAGTCAGAATGGACTCAACAGCACTGGTTTTGATTTCTTATTTGTTTGTTTTACTTGGAAAAACTTCTTTGTCACAATCATCCTCACTTGCTGCATGTGCAACTTTTAGATCTTTGGAAGTGCTTTGAACCTTGACTTGTACTAAAACTAAAAAACAAAACCCACCACCATCCAGTTGTTTATGACTCATAGCACTAAAGTAAGGCTAAATAAGAACTATATGCACCTGTTCCAACTTACTTACGAATTTGACTTAAAGATACAATTAGGAATGGATATCATTCACAACTTGGGAGAATGCCTGTACAAATAAAAGATGGCTATGTGGGTTTAGCAGGAGGCAAACGGAGACAACCAAATTGGGTGTGGGGGTGAGGAAGAGGGGCAATGCTTTACAGATGACTCCAGCAGCAAATGGGTCCAAGCCCAGAAGAAATCCAGCAGAGAGGTGTGTTGCTGGTGGCCACACATATTGGTATCATCTTTCTAAAGGGCATATAATGGAAGTGGTGACTCAGTGGTAGAATTATTGCCTTTCATGTGCGAGATCGGGATTCAGTTCCTGGTGGTGCACCTCATGTGCAGCCACTGCCTGTCTTTCAGTGGGGACTGGTGTGTGGCCATGATGCTGAACAGATTTCAGTAGCGCTTTCAGACTTGGACAGACTAGGAAAAAGGGCCTGGCGATCTTCTGAAATTCAGCCAATGAAAACCCTGCAACAATCGTCTGATCCACAACCAATTACGGGGATGGCACAGAACCAGAAAGCATTCTATTCCATTGCACATAGTGTTGCCATGAGTCAGGGGCCGGCTCAAAGCCAGCTACCAACAATAACAACAAAAGGGCAGGTTGGTAATTTATAAGAGGAGTCATAAAGGGGTCAGAAAGATGAGGCTGGTAACTTTTTGGACTGTGGGACTCTGGGTAAACCAGCTTTCTTCTTTTGTTTTTGGTTTCTTTGAATGAAGTTACATTATTATTATTGTTTTTATGGAATCAAAACATAACTTTCACAAAACAAGTTTGTCCCCTTTGTAATCAGGGTAATAGTAATTTGGTTGACAGTTTTGGGGTACTCTGTTTGTGCCAAGCATGAGATAGGTCCAACTTTATACAGAAACTGAGAGAGGAATCCTGAACTCACACCAGGTGCTCCCTGCAACCACAGACCCAAGGAGAAAAGAGAGGACCAACACTTTTATTCACAGAGGTTCATAGCAGGACTATTTGTGTTTTATTTCTCATTCAAGCTTGAGGAACTTTTATTTGTTTTTTCTAATAAACTTTCTCTTTTAGACACAATTTAGACAGCTGTAAAATGGTAGCATCAGAAGTCCTCTTCACCAGAGGGAGGGAGAATCAAAATCAACAGCCCAAGGCTGATTCCTGTGAGGGGAGGTCAGATACACTTCCACACTGTAAACTTTTCCCAATTCTGACACCAGTCATCTCTCCCATGGCACTCTCTCTACTCTTCTGGGTTAATTACTTCATTGTAGTGGCTATACAGAACACACAGAGCATATTCACAATTATGGGGTTTGTTAGGGAAGTAACAAGTTACAATTCAGGATCATCTTAGAAGTAACCAAACAAGGTAGGATACAATTCTTTGATCAGGGCAGGTACTTTTTGGCTGTGCCCATACACAGGCCTCTGCCACCAGGCCCTGGCCTCTGCTTGCTTGGACAAATGCTACAGCCTGATAAGTGTCTCTGGGAAGTCTTCTGCCCAAAGGCCCTCTGCTCTACTGCTTCATGGTTCAGCAAACCCACTGCAGTCATCCATCTGCAGTCATCCATCTGCGTTCTTGTGCCACTGCCATCTAGTGCTGCTGACAGCTCCAGTGTTGCAGCTGTCTCCTGGGTCTAAGAGATTCTCAGTGCAGGGACTATGGGTCCAAAGGATGCACCCTGCCCCTGGCTCTTCTTCTTGATGGTAGTGAGGTTCCCCCACCCCTTACCTGTGGAACTGGCTCTTTTAAACCTAGTGGGATGAAAAAACTAACCAATCCCTTTGGTGAGCCACAGATACCTTATTTGTGTATTCCCATCTAATCATTTTGTGGGAGTTAAGAGATCCTGACTAGAAAGATCATATGAAAAGAGAAGCCAATTGTCCTGCTATTGCACATGTGGCAGCTTTAGATTGTAAAGTTGCAAAGATAGTACAGAGAAGTCCCTATACCCCTCACCTAGTTTTCCCCATTTTTAATATCTTATATTATCATAGCACCTTTGTCAAAACTAAGGACCACTGTATGGAAAATGCATTTGCTCGGTAAATTTTCATCCAAATCACAATTAAAAAAAAAAAAAAAAAAAAACTAAGGACCAGGCATTGGAACCTTGCTATTAGTTACACTCCAGATTTATCTGGATTTCACCTGTTTTTTATTAGTACCTTCTTTCTGTTCCAGGATCCCATCCAGGATGCCACATTGCATCCAGTCATGGACTGTGTCGCCAGCCTCCTCTGGTCTGTGACAGTTTCTCAGTCTTTCATTGTTTTTCATGACCTTGACAGTATTGAGTAGTACTGGCTAGGTACCCTCTAGAATGTCCCCCAATCTGGGTTTGTCTGGTGGTTGTTTCATGATTAGACTGGAGTTATGGGTTTGGGGTAAGAATACCACAAAGGTGAAGTGCCCTTCTCAGCACATCATGTCAGGGGTACGTGACAGCCACATAGCATCACAGATGATGTGAACTTTTATCCCTTGGTTAAGGTAGTGTCTGCCGTGCTTCTCCACTATGAAGTTACTACTTTTCCCTCTCCCTACTGCATCCTTCAGGAGCACTGGTGGCACAATGGTTAAACACTTGGCTGCTTGCTAATCTGAAGGTTGGAGGTTTGAACACACCCAGTGGCTCCACGGGTGAAAGACTTGGTGATTTACTCCTGTAAAGTTTACAGACTGGGAAACCTTGGAGGGTAATTCTGCTCTCTCATAACAGGGTCACTGTGAGTAAAATATTGACTCTACAGTACCCATCAACAACTGTATTCTTTAGAAGCAATTCAACAAGTCTAGCCCACTGTCAAGTGGAGAAGAGTAGTATTAAGCACCACCTCTAGGAAGAAACTTTCATTTAAAATGTTAATTTCCTGAAAACAAATCCCTTCTCCTGGTTTAAAATTCAAATGATACCAAAGGATGAATACAATGAACAGTCTCTCCCCACCTCTATCTAAGAGTAACAATGTAACCATTTTATTATGAGTCATTCCAGAGGTATTTTATACACAGACAAGCAAATATGTACTTGGCCCTGCCTGTTGTACTCAAAGGTTGCATGCTGGCTGCAGGGTCATTTGAACAAGTGAGGTGCTGTAAACAATCCAGTTGTCCCACCTTGAGGGATGGTTAAGTAAACTATATTACTGTGTAGCAAGGGCCTGGCCACAGCTATCAGCAATTACACAAATAAATAATATCCGGTATCAAAGAAAAGTAATATGGTAAATGAAAATAAAATCAAGTGCAGAGTACATTATGATTTCAATTGGGTGCAAGTTATCTTTCAGGAGGATAAGGTGCAGAAGAGGCCACAGGAAACCGTAAATCGCTGAGGTGAGGTAGAAGTATGTGGTATAATGTTTTGTTGTGTGTAAAGGAGACATTAAAAGATAGGGCTGCGAGTTTTGGGGATCACAACCTTGAGACTCCTTGAGATGTCACGGATGGCAAAACTCTGTTGCTATTTTTGTGGTCAGGGATGGGAAGGTTGTTTAAATTTCTGGATCCTGTCTCCCTGGATTGAGGTGTTCACAATTATTTGCTTTGTGAAAATTAGAATAAAGCAAACACCCTGTGTTCTGGTTATCTAGTGCCGCTCTGACAAGAAAATACCATAAATGGGATAGCCTTAACAAACAGGAGTTTATTCTTACAATATGGAGGCTTTAAGTTCAAGTTCAAAGTGTCAGGCTCTAGGGCCTGGGTGAAAGCCCCTCAACCCTGGGGTCCAGCTCTGCCTCCTGCTCCCAGCCCATCGGAGCTAGAGGCATTTCTTCACTCAGGCAGCTACTGGCTGCTGAGGCTGAGAAGCCCCAAGGTTGACCAGTAAAAAGGCACAGTCCCGATGTTACCAAACCACACAGCAGGCCATTAACAAGTCCATTGTAAGTCCCAGGGTCAGCAGAGCATAGCAAGCTGCTGAGCAATGACATGGTTACACGCAGGATCCAAGCGTGCCATAGGCTAGAGACCATTCCCAAAGCTGCTGCTTATATACAGGAAGCAGACCACACCCCAAAGGAGCTGCTTGTGGTAGATTCCACCATGGAGTTGATTGCCAGTCTCATGGGAATAACTACCACCAGCTGCCCAGCCACTCAACCAGGCCCAGCCAAGTTGACACACAAACATAACTACCACACCCTGTCCAGGACACAGACAGGATGTAGATTGTTTGATGCAAATTCTTCAGACCTCAATCGGCCCGGCTCAAGTTGTGGATGCCCTACATCCTAGCACCATCAGGTTGCCTTCTGGATAAACTGCTGTCCCCTTAGCCTGACCACTCACCCATCTGTTCATCCATCTATCTATCATCCACCCACCCTTCCATTCATTCTTCCATCTGCCAATTCATCTATCTGTCCATCTATCTATCCACCCACCCTTCTATCTGTTTTCCACCATCCCTCTGTTCATCCATCCATCTGTCCAACCATTCAGGGCTGAGAATTTGCCAGCTTTTGTGTATCTAGCCCAAGGCCTGACACACAGAAGGCACTCAAGCATTGCAGATGGAATAGAAGGCATGGGCTAGATTATGTATGTTGGGTCCCCTATCATGGGGGAACCAGGAATATGTCCCCAAAGCTCTCAACCCATAGCTTCCTGGTCTGTGAAACAAGAATACTTTCATTTGACATTTTTAAAGCACCTGTGGACTTTGCTGGGAAGAAAAGGAACAAGACAGAGTTTCTCGTTCAGAGAGCTTCTAAGGAAGGGTCTGAAAAGTTACTAGGCACTTACAGTCCATCACAAGATGATGTGCTCTCATGGAGGGCCACCAGGATGCTGGGAAAGCACAGCTTGGGTTGTTATCAGAGTTAATGAGCTACTATATATTGTATAGAGAGGTTGATTGCAGATGAATAAATTGACTCAGAGCTGGGGCTTGAAGCCAAGTGCCTCCTCCCGTGAACCCATCCTCTGTCCAGTCTGAATTGCTTTCGGTTCCTCAAACTACTCTGCTCTCTCACCTCCTGACTTCTGCATTCTAAGACACAGGGAGGTTAAATCACTTGGTCACACAGCTATTTAAACAGTAGAGGCACCTGCATTCAAGTCCAAGCCTATATATAAGGTTGAAGCCCACATGTTTTATCACTGGTATGGGCTGAATCGTGGCCATGACTACAAAATGTCAATATCTTCATCCCCAGAACCTGAGAATGTGACCTTAGATGGAAAAAGAGACTTTGCAGGTGTGATTAAATTGAGGATCTTGAGATGGGAGATGATTCTGGATTATCAGGTGGGCCCCATGTTGTCACAGGGGTTCTTTTTTTTATTATTATTGTGATTTGGGTGAAAATTTACAGAGTAAATTCACTTTCCATACAGCAGTTCACGTACACTTTGTCTCATGATATTGACCACAATTCACCACAATGCAACAGCTCCCCTCCCACTTCCTCCCGACAGTCACCTCTTCCCTGTGTCCATCCCTCCATGCACCCCTGCCCCTGAGCTGTCTCCCTGTGCATAAACAACCCTTCTTTCTCCCATGATTGTTCTCTCCAAGGAGTGTATTTACCTCAGGTAAATGTTCAACTCCTATGCCTGTTTTTTTTTTTGGCTGGAAGCCACAGGTGTGGGTTCAACTCCAGACCTGAAAGGCAGCTAGGGGCCATAGTCTCAGTGGTTCCACCAGGCTCTCTCAGACCAGCAAACCTAGTCCCCCCTTTTTTTTCCCAAATGATTTTGAGTTTTGTTCCACATTGTTCTCCCTCTATCCAGGATCTCCTACATAGATCCCCTTCTGAGTGGTTGATATTGGTAGCCGGGCACCATCTAGTTCTTCTGGTCTCATAGTCGTACAGGTTGAGGATTGCATGATATACCAGTCACTTGGGCTAATTGTTTCCATGAATATTTAGTTTTCTTCATTCTTCTTTGCTCTGGATGAGGAGAAACCTATCATTGCATCTAGATGGCTGCTTGCAAGCTTTTAAGATCCCAGTCACTACTCGCCAAAGTAGGAGGTGGAACAATGCTTTGTGTAGTATGTTATGCCAATTGAGCTTGATATCCCCTGTGACTATGGTCCCGATCCCACAGGTTCAACTACTCGGACCCTCTGGGTAGCTGGCTGTGACCAAGAAGTGACTATAACCTTGTCCCTTGTCAGCTCTACTATACACCAGGGGATTCAGATCATACAAATACACTTACAGGACCATTGTCTGTCAACCCACAAAGGTTCTTATAAGAGGGACTCAGGAGGAGTTAGTCCCAGAGAAAGTGAAGTAATGATGAAGCAGAAGGTCAAAGAGAGACTTTTTTTTTTTTAATTGTAGTTTGGGTGAAAGTTTATAAAGCAAATTAGTTTTCCATTCAACACATGTATACACATTTATAGATGTATACACTTTTTTTGTGTGTGTGTGACATTGGTTGCAAAAAGAGATGTGAAGATGCTACAATGCTGGCTTTGAAGACGGAAGAAGGGAGTCTGAACCAAGGGATGTAGGAAACCTCTAGAAGGTGGAGAAGGTAAGGGAACAGAATCTCTCCTGGAGTTTCCAGAAGGAACCAGCCTTACTGACACAGACTTTCAACTCAGTGAAATGGATTTCAAACTCTGATGTCCAGAACTGTGAGAAAATACAAGCTGTTTAGTTTTAAGCCACTAAGTTTGAGATAATTTGTTACAGTAGCCATAAAAAGCTAATGCAACCTTGGAGCCATCCTGTTCCCCACAGCCTGCTCAGCACAACCATGGCTCTGGATCACAGGGGCTCATGGAGCTGACATCCTGGCATCAAGCAATGGTGGCAATTTCATCCCATCATAGGGGAATTCTTTGGGTTGGGAGGCCACAGGGAAGGTCTCTAACTGCTCTGAAGCATCAAGGGCGACATCTTGAGAGACAGCTGCTTTGGCTGAGGGTGAAAAAATGAATAGGAGTTAATGGGAAGAAAAGGGAAAGGAAGGGCACTGAACAGAGGAAACAGTTAGTGCAAAGGTCAGATGGTGAGAGAAAGTGCAATCATTTGAGGAGTTGAAGGTGATTCAGCCTGACCAGAGGGCAGGGTCCGAGGGAGGAATGATAGAAGCAGTGTGGATAGTGGTGAGGAATGTGGCTCTCGAGTTAGGAGTGCTTGGGTTGGAGGCCCAGCCTTGCTGTATCTCAGCTGTGTGACTTGGGCAAGTAACTTCATCTCTCTGTGCCCCAGTTTTCTCACTTGCCCAATGGGATAAAAAGTGGTACTTGCCTCACAGAGTTTTGTGAGATTTAAATACATCTACAGCATCTGGGGAGCTCTGGTAGCATAGTGGCTAAGGCACTTGACTGCTAACCAGAAGGCTGGCGGTTCAAACCCACCAGCCACTCCTCGGAAGGAAGGTTGGGCAATCCTACTTCCGTAGTGATACTGCCTCGGAAACCCAAGGAGGGGTCGCTATGAGTCAGGGCTGACTCGACGGCACATAACAACAGCATCTGGAATGGTATCTGACATGGAGTAAAGGCTCCCCATGCCTCCCCACTTCAGCAGCTGGGTGGTTGGCTGCATCCGTAACACCTGGGCTAGTGTGTGATCCAGGACTGGCCAGAGAGGCCCACATCCCTCTGACTGTGGGATTGGTTTAGGATTGCCAAAGCCAAGGAGCACGAGCCCTGAACATTTACTGGAAGATCTGGAAAATAGGTATTCTCTCACAGTTGGGTGTGGGGGTTGGGATTGCTAAGGAGATCAGCCTGGAGCATTTTTGTCACCACGTGGAGAAGGCTTCCTCTAGAAGGAAGCCAACAGAGTGGGACAGCAGAGTTCAAGCCAGAGTGAGGCAGATCTTGATGATGTCACCCAGGCCCCTGGAGCCAGACTTGCCTGAATCATCTCTTGGACTATCTGGTTATGTTGTTGTTAGGTGCCATCAAGTTGGTTCTGACTCATAGCAACCGTATGTACAACAGAATGAAACACTGCCTGGGCCTGTGTCGTCCTCACAATCGTTGCTGTTTAAGCCTATTGTTGCAGCCACTGTGTCTTCCCAATTCATATCTGGAGTGCCTTCCAACCTGAAGGACTCATATGGCATTGTATCAGGCAGTGTTCCACTGCTGTTCATAAGGTTTTCAGTGCCCGATTCTTTTAGAAGTAGATTATCAAATCCTTCTTCCTAGTCTGTCTTCGTCTGGAAGCCCCACTGAAACCTATCCACCATGGGTGACCCTGCTGGTATTTGAAACACCATTGGTATAGCTTCCAGTATCTCAACAACATGCAAGGCACTACAGTACAACAAACTGACAGATTGGTTATAGGGACCAATCAATTCTCCTTTGTGCTTTAGGATTTGAGCTAGGTTTTCTTTCATTAGCAACCAGGAGAGACCTAATTGATAGACATGTGTTTGTTATGGACTGAATTTTGTGCCCCCTAAAAGATATATTGAAGTCCTAAATCTCCAATCTGTGAATGTGACTGTGTTAGAGTGGGTTCTCTAGAGAAGCAAAACCAGTAAAGCTTATAGAGAGAGAGAGAGAAATTTATCTTAGGAAAATGGCTCACACACTTGTAGAACCTGGCAAGTCCCAAGCTCTTGGATCAAACATCAAGCTGGAGGTTTTTCCCGACTCAGGCAGCTGCAGGCTGAGGAGCTCAAGGTTGGCAGGCAGTATACTGGCTGTTGACTCTAATGAATGACGAATCCAAGATCTCCAGGCTGAATGGTGGATTGTTTGCTCACGGACAGTTGTAGGCAGCACAACAGAATCCTCATCCACAGAACAGTGTCTCTTTTCCCAGGGTGTAAATAAATATACTGGAAGCAGGCCACAACCCTAGGGAAACTCTCTTTCAATGGATTGGTTGCTCAAAACATATACATCCAATCCCATCATTGGAACAACCCACATCACGATAGCTTAAACCACACAGAATTGTGGTCCAGCCAAGTTGACACACAGCTCCAACTATCACAGTGACCTTTTATGGAAATAGGATCCTTGATGATGTTATCAATTAGTTAAGATGAGATCATACTGGAGTAGGGTGGGTCCCTAAACCCTACTATAGTGGTGTCATATAAAAGAAGGGAAGATATCCAGGGACAGAGAGAGGAAGGACATGTGACCCTGAAGCTACAAGCCAAGGAACATGTGGAGCCACCAGAAGCTAGGAGAAAAGCGTGGAGCAAAGTCTCCTTGAGAGCCCTCAGAAGGAATTGGCACTGCCAAGACCCAGATTTGGACTTCTGACCTGCAGAACTGTGAGACAATAAATTTCTGTTCTTGTAAACCACTCCGTTTGTGGTACTTTCTTAAAGCAGCCCAAGGAAATGAATACAGTGCTGATTGAACATTGTTGACTGAGCTACTGAACGAGCATTGAGGGCACTGGCACTCTCTGAGCCCTCTAAGTTGTGGGCGATTGCACAGTAAGTGCCCCACATCCCTGTAGGGCATTTGAGACTTGCTGAGGATTCTTCATGTAGCCTGAGAAAGCACCATCTCCATTCTTCCCCCCTCCCAGGGCCAAGGCTAGTTTCCTTCAAGAGAAGGATGAGGCTCTTCTCAGGGCAGAGGTGTGCACCAGGCCCAGGAAGCTGAATTTCTGTTTTCCATTCCCTCTCCCTGACCCAAACCTCTCCCTAGAGGTTCCATTTGGAGAGGAGAGATGGAAAAGGAGGCTGAGTGCTAGAGTCCAGGAAAAACCCATGGGTGTCCCTTTATCAATCAAGTGCCATTATCCCATTTCACAGATGAAGATGCTGAGGCTAGAGAGTTCAGTTATCTGCCCTCAAAGCTGGGGCCTACCAAACTGAACTCAAAACTCTATTCCTGACCTCCAAACAAATGCCTCCTCCTTCTTAGATACTTTTCATCTGGTATGTTGTTGTTGTTGTTTGTATGCCGTCGAGTCAGCCCCGACTCATAGTGACCCCTCCTTGGGTTTCCGAGGCAGTTATCACTACGGAAGTAGGATTGCCCAACCTTCCTTCCGAGGAGTGGCTGGTGGGTTTGAACCGCCAGCCTTCTGGTTAGCAGTCAAGTGCCTTAGGCACTATGCTACCAGAGCTCCCTTCATCTGGTATAGGAAATTTTTTTCTGGCTTTCCTGCCTTCTCAAATCTGGACACATTGATTCCTTGTAAGTACTCATTCCCTGCTCTTAGGTCATAAAGAAGAGTGTGTGGAAGTTGGCCAGACTTCAATTTGTGTCTCTGCTCTATGCTGTCTAGGCTGTGTGTTCGCAAGCAAATGTCTTCACCTCTCTGTGCTCTGGTTCCTTCAATCCTGCCAGTGGAGCTAGCAATACTCCTTCTCAGCCTCTCTATGAAGGCAAAGTGAGTTAATATAATACATGTAAAATTCTTAAAATAGAAGCCCTTTGAAGCACTCAATAAATGGCAACTTTTCTCATACAAAAAACTGATTTTCTTATGAAAAGTTATTTGGGTAGCATTTCTTGGAATATATAGGAGGAAATGTCACTCACATAAGTAAATAAGTAACACATCTTTGAAAATGGCTATTTCAACAGCGTAAGTTCTCATTTTTTTGCTTTTAAATTTCGAAGTCTTTATCCATGTTGTCATAGGAGAATTGGGGCTGGGAAGGGGGGATGACCTTCTTATTTCTTGCTGGAATGGGCTGCTTAATATCAGATCAAGCCCCCACCACCACCACCACTATCACCCCTACTACCAAGAACATCTAAACTAATTGTTTCTGCATGTCTTTGATTTTCTTCACTCTTCTTTGCTCTGGATGGGGAGAGACCAATAGTTGCATCTTAGTTTGCCACCTGCATGCTTTTAAGGCACTACTCACCAAAGTAGGATGTAGAACGTTGTCTTTGTGAACTATGTTACATTTGCTGAGAGACAAATCTCAGAACTGAAGAAAATATCTAAGCCTCGAGTTGCAATATTGAAGGATTCTAAGGGCAAAATATTGAATGATATAGGAAGCATAAAAAAAAAAAAAGATGGAAGGAATACACAGTCACTGTACCAAAAAGAATTGGTCAGTATTCAACCATTTCAGAACAGAGCATATGATCAAGAACAAATGGTGTTGAAGGAAAAACTCCAAGCTGCACTGAAAGAATTGTCAAAAAATAAGGCTTCAGGAATTGACAGAATACCCACTGAGTTGCTTCAACAAACAGCTTTCGTGTTGGAGACACTCACTTGTTTATACCAAGAAATGTGGAAGACAAGGCCAACAGACTGGAAGAGATCCGTATTTTTTGTTTTGTTTTTTTCTGTCTCCTTTTCTCCATGCCCAGTAACTGCCCCCCCCAAGCCCCTCATACTTATGCACTCCTGTGTGTTCTGCATTTCCTCCATGCAAATGTTGCCCCTCTGGTGCCCCACGGTCAATTGCTCCAAGGGATGCATTTCCATAGAGTATGTGGGTGCATCACCCTGGGTTGAGTGGTCTGCATGAAGATCCGTATTTGTGCCCATTCCAAAGAAAGGCAATCCAACAGAATGCGGAACTTATCAAATATTATCATTAATATCACACACAAGTAAAATTTTGCTGAAGATAATTTAAAAATGATTGCAGCAATACATTGACAGGGACCTGACAAATTCAAGCTTCATTCAGAAGAGGATGTGGAATGAGGGATATCATTGCTGATGTTGGATGGATCTTGGCTGAAAACAAAGAATACCAGAAAGATGTTTACCTGTGTTTTATTGACTATGCAAATCCATTAGACGGTGTGGGTCATAACAAATTATGCATAACATTGCAAAGAATGGGAATTCCAGAACATTTAACAGTGCTGCTGAAGAATCTGTATGATCAAGAGATTTGAACAGAACAAAGGGATACTGCACAGTTTGAAATCAGGAAAGGTGTGCAACAGGGATGTATCCTTTCACCATACTTATTCAATCTGTATACTGAGCAAATAATCTGAGAAGATGGACTATATAAAGAACATAGCATCAGGATTGAAGGAAGACTCATTAACAACCTGCAATAGCAGATGACACAATCTTGCTTGCTGAAAATGAAGAGGACTTGAAGCACTTACTGATGAAGATCAAAGATGTCAGTATGGATTACACCTCAACACAAAGAAAACAAAAATGCTTACAACTGGACCAATAAGCAACATCATGATAACTGGAGGAAAGATTGAAGTTGTCAAGGATGTCATTTTACTTGGATCCACAAACGGTGCTGATGGAAGCAGCAGTCAAGAAATCAAAGGGGATTCCAAGATGGTGGAATAGGCAGAAAGTCTGCACAGACCCTCTTAAAGAAAAGGGGAACCAATTAACACAGACACAGAAGATAATCCTGGACCCCTGAGCCTTGAAGGGAAGGATATAGAAGTGGACTAAACCCCAACTAGCAGAAGAATTTGCATGAAAATACCAAAAAAGGAGACATACGGACCTGCGGTCTGGCAGCAATCCTGAGTGGTCCTGATGGCACAGACAGCTTGGAGATTCCTGAGTGGTGGTAGGACCTAAGAATTAACCTAAAAATCAGCACTGCTAGCCAGGGACTGCACGGAGGACTGCTCTAGTGGCTATGGAATAAAAGGGGAAGCAGCAGTGAAGAGGAAGATGGGCTGAGCTGTGGACTTTTGCCTCTCTAGAGGACGCTGCCATTTTGAATGCTTACAAGTGGCTTGACCATTTTGGATATTTAATGAGACAGAGCTCTCCTAGATTTCAGGGGCTTAAGAAGAGATTCTGCTTGCCAGCAACCCCAAGGACACTCTGGACCTGCACAACTGAAAAGGTGTTACTCTTATACCCCACACCCACTTGGTGAACGGAGGTGCGGCCACCCCCCACTCCCACCCACCTTCTGGGCCTGCAGGAACTACATCACAGTCTGTATGCTTGGACAGAGCTTGAGTGCCCTGCCCTGTCCTCCACTGATTCTTTTTCTTTTTTCAGGTGTTTAGTTGCTTGTATTTGTCTGTTTTAAAATGACTATTATTATTAATGCTTTTGTCCTTTTTACTATTCTTCCCCTCCCAGGTCCTAGCTTACACCTTTTTGCTTCTTTTCCCTGTTCTTGGTTAAAATTTATTTATTTATTTTTTTTTTCCCTCCTTTTTTTTTTTTTCTCATGGTTAACCCTGTTCCTT
>NW_006921628.1:7998107-8052147 GCF_000298275.1 Orycteropus afer afer
AACACCACATAACGTGGATGAACTTGGAGGACATTATGCTGAGTGAAATAAGTCAATCACAAAAGGACAAATATTGTATTAGTCTGTTATTGTAAGAGTCAAGGAAACGCTTATCTATGGAAGGACATTTTCTTTGTTGGTTACCAGGGGTGGGAGGATAGAATAGGGAATACTATTAGATAGATAGAGATAAGTTTTTATTTGGGTGAAGAGAAGGGCAATGTACCGAATGTGAGTGATAATATAGTGGCATTGAGGAAGAGAAAGACATAGAGAGGTACGTGGGAAGTACAGACAACAAAGATGAACCCTTTTGCACATACAGTACTGTGTCGTCAGTGAAGGCAAACATGGGTATATGGGTGGACAGGTGGGTGGACAGGCTAAACTATTAGGTATTTCTATGAAGTGGGGAGTATACCCAAGAACATGTATAGAGTTGGCAGACAATGGTCCCATAACTTTATGTGTATGATCTGAATTTCCAGGTATATAGTGGAGCTGACAAGGGGCAAGGTTGTAGTCACTGCTTGGTTTCAGCCAGCTGCCCAGAGGGACCGAGTAGTTGAACCTGTGGGCTCGGGACCATAGTTGCAGAGGACATCAAGCTCAATTGGCATAACATAGTACACAAAACATTGTTTCACCTCCTAATGTGGCGAGTAGCGACTGGGATCTTAAAAACTTGCAAGCTGCCATCTAGATGCAATGATGGGTCTCTCCTCATCCAGAGCAAAGAAGAATGAAGAAAACCAAAATTCATGGAAACAATTAGTCCTAGCTACTGGTACACCATCTGATCTGCAGCCTATACGACTATCAGACCAGAAGAACTAGATGGTGCCCGGCTACTACTGTCAACCACTTGGAAGAAGATCTATGTAGGAGATCCTTGATAGGGAGAACAATGTGGAACAAAACTCAAAATCATTTGGAAAAAAAAAGAAGAGGGGGGACCAGTTTTGCTGGTCCGATAGAGCCTGGTGGAACCACTGAGACTATGGCCCCTAGCTGTCCTTCAGGCCTGGAATTGAACCCACGCCTGTGGCTTCCAACCAAACAATAGACAGGCATATGAGTTGAACATTTACCTTAGGTAGATACACTCCTTGGCGAGAACAATCATGGAAGAAAGAAGGGCTGGTTATGCATAGGGAGACAGCTCAGGGGGCAGGAGTACATGGAGGGATGGACACAGGGCAGAGGTAACTATTGGGAGGAAATAGGAGGGGCGATGTTGCATTGTGGTAAATTGTGGTCAATGTCATGAGACAAAGTGTATGTGAACTGCTGTGTGGAAAGTGTATTTGCTCTGTAAATTTTCACCCAAATCACAATTAAAAAAAAGAAAGAAAGGAAAAAGAAATCAAAGGATGTATTGCATCAAAGGATGTGTTGCAAAAGACCTGTTTAAAGTGTTAAAGAGCAAAGATGTCACTTTGAAGAGTAAAGTGTGCCTGACCCAAGCCATGGTATTTTCAATAGCCTCATATGCATGTGATATATGGACAATGAATAAGACTCAAAAAGAATGATGCCTTTGAATTGTGGTGTTGGCAAAGAATACTGAAAATACCATGGGCTGTCAGAAGAACGAGCAAATGTGTCTTGGAAGAGTATAGCTGCAATGCTCCTTAGAAGTGAGAATGACCAGACTTTGTCTCGTGTACTTTGGTCATGTCATCAGAGGGACCGATCTCTGGAGAGGGATATCATGCTTGGTAAAGTCGAGGATCAACAAAGGGGAAGACCCTTAACAAGATGGATTGACACAGTGGCTGCAATGATGGTTCCAAGCACAGCAAGGATTGAGAAGATGGCACAGGACCAGGCAGTGTTTCGTTCTGTTGTACACAGGTTGCTGTGAGTTGGAGCCAACTCAATAGCACGTAACACAACATTAAGCTCAGAAGGCAGAAGTGGATAGGAAAGATGGACAGATGGAAATGGTAAACACAGGGAGGAAGTGGGAAGAGGATTGTTACATTGTGGGGACTGCATTCATTGTCAGGAAAGAAAACATGTATGAATAGTTCAATGGGAAACCAATTTGCTATGTAAACTTCCACTCAAATCACAATAAAAAGTTAAAAAAAAAATCTATAAATGGCCCAGACAGGTGAGTGAAACATTTGGAGTTGCTTTTCCCCTCGAGGCATTGGCAGATTAGGGCAGCTCAGCGGCTAAGAGTGCTCTGGGTAGTCTGAGTGTTGCTGTTGTGTGCCATCAAGTCAATTTTCAGCTCATAGGGACCCCATGTGACAGCAGAACTGTCCCATAGGATTTTCTAGGTTATAGACTTTACAGGAGCAGAGTGCTAGGTTTTCCTCTATGGAGCCATTGGTTGGATTCGAATTGCTGACTTTTCAGTTAACAGCTGAGTACTTGACCATTTTGCCACCAAAACTTTTTGCCACTGTCAGTGGGGGGAATAAAAACTGGAGTACAGGACCCAGCATGGTGGTGGTTCCTTGCTAAAACCCTCAAGCTTGGAAGTGGGACACTAATAATTGAATAATACATTTAGGAAATTCTATAACAAGATAAAGAATTTCAGCAGAAAACTGGAAATTATAAAATGAATCAGGTGGAAATTCTAGAACTAAAAAGTGAAAATCTGAAACTAAAATTTGCACAGTTATTAAGAGCACAGGCTTGGAGCCACACTGCCCAAGTTCAAGGGCCAGCTCCAGTGTTTACTATATAATGTGTTTTGGTTACTTCATGCCGCTTTGAGAGGAATATACCACAAATGGGATGGCTTTAACAACAGAGAGTTTATTCTCTTACAGTTTTGGAGGCTTTAAGTTCGAGTTCAAAGTGCAAGGCTCTAGGGGCTTGGTGAACGCCCTTCAACCTTGGGCTTCAACTCTGCCTCTTGCTCCCAGCCCACTGACGCTAGAGAATTTTCTTCACTCAGGCAGCTGCTGGCTGCTGAGGCTGACAAACCCAAAGTTGACAAGTGAAAAGGCACGGTTCCAAAGTTACCAAACCACGTGGTAGGCCACTAATTCAAGTCCAGAAGTCCCAAGATAGGCAGGGCATGGCAGGCTGTTGAACAACGACTCTGCTACATGCACAGTTCAAGTGTGCCATCAGCTACAGACCCTCATGAAAGTTGCTTCTTATATACTGGAAGCAGCCCACATCCCTAAAGCAGCTACTCAGCTGCTCCAATGGATTCTACCATGAAGTCAATTACAATCTCACCATGGGGAATAACCACATCCAGCTGCACAGCCACTCAACCAGGCGGAGCCAAGTTGACACACAAACTTAACTACCACATAATGCAAGTCCTCATGCCTTAACTTTTTGCTGCAGTTTCCTTGTCGGAAAAAAGGGGGCTGCTAGTGGACATAATTCCTAGGGTTACATGAGATCATTAATGCAAAGTAATTAGCTTGATGAATGGTTGCCACAGATCAGAGTTCTGTTGCTGTAGAGTCAACTCCAACTCATGGTTTCCCTGTGCATGTTAGAGTAGAACTGTGCTCTGGAGGCTTTTCAAAGGCTGAAGTAGATAGCCAGGCCTTTCCTTTGAGGTGCCTCTGAATGGACTCGAACCTCCAACCTTGTGGTTAGCACCTGAGAACATTAACCGTTTGCACCACCCAGGGACCCCCTCACCCAAGTAGACTGTAAGTATTTGTTGACACATCTGTCTCCCCAGCTAGGTTGCAGGTTCCTTGAGGGCAGGGCTCTCTGCTGCATGCCTGCACCCCTCAGGAGTGCCTGCCTGGCATGGAGCAGACACGCCATACTTGTTCCTGGAGGATTTGAGGGGTTCTTTCCCACACACAACCTTGCTTTCCCCTGGGAAAGCTCTGCCAGTGACATGAGGAGCACCGAGGTTATTGCTCTTTTCCCACTGTTGAGAAAAATGAAGCTTCTGGAGGTTAAACAACTTAATCGATGTCATAATACTAGAGAGGAGCAGAGGCTGAACCCCAGTGCAACATGCTGAGACAAGTTTTCATTCATTCCTTCATTCTACATCCATTATTTACTGAGCACCTGATATATGCCAAGCATGTTCTAAACAGTGGTGTCTTCATGGAGCTTTTTGAGAAGATAGAATATAAACATGATGAATAAGTTACATAGGGTTGTTGTTGTTATGTGCCGTCGAGTTGGACCCGAATCATAGCGACCCCTCCTTGGGTTTCCAAGGCAGTATCACTACGGAAGTAGATTGCCCCATCTTCCTTCTGAGGAGTGCTGGTGGGTTTGAACCGCCAGCCTTCTGGTTAGCAGTCAAATGCTTTAGGCACTATGCTACCAGAGTTCCCTACACAGGGTATATAGGTGGATATATTTTACACTAGAAGGTGATATGTGCCAAGGAGAAAAATAAGGCAGGAGAGGAAGGTTGGGAGTTGCCAAGGGTGGTGTGGTAGAGTTTCAGCTTATCTGCGGGTGGTTAGAGAAGGAGGCTTCCCACCACCGCCACCACCCACCCCTGCTTGGCTCCTTTTTTTTTTTTTTAAAGTAGCGATTTGGGTGAAAGTTTACAGAACAAACTCATTTTCCCTTCTCCAGTTCATACACATTTTGTTTTATGACATTGATTGCAAACCCCATAATGTAAATGTAACAGCTCTCTTCTCACTTCTCCTGTGATTACCTTTCCCTGTGTCTTTCTTTCCTAAGCATTCCTGCCCTCTGAGCTACCGCTCAGTGCAAATACTGCCCTTCTGATCTCCCATGGTTGATTGTTCTAAGGAGTGCACCTTACCAGGGGTAAATGTTCATTTTATATTGTTTGGCTGGAAGCCACAGGAGTGAGTTCAAGTCCAAGCCTGAAGGGTGACTAGCAGCCGTAGTCTCGGGGATTTCACCAGTCTCTATCAGACCAGTAAGTCTGGCTTTTTTTTTTTTTTTTTATGATTATGAGTTTTGTTTCACATTTTTCTCCCACTCTATCCAGGATCTCCTATTGTGATCCTTTTCTGAGTGGTTGACAGTGGTAGCCAGGCATCAGCTAGTTCTTCTGGTCTCAGAGTCATGTAGGCCTGAGGTTCACATGGTCTAAAAGTCTCTTGGACTCATTCTTTCCATGTGTCTTTGATTTTCTTCACTCTTCTTTGCTCTGGACAAGGAAAGACTAATTGTTACATCTTACATGGCCACTTGCAAGCTTTCAAGACCCCAGTCACAACTCACCAAAGTAGGATATACAACAGTACATTATGCCAATTGAATTTGATATCTGAGAAGGAGCCTTTTAAAAAACATTTTATTTTGTTGTTGAGGATATGCATAGCCGACCATACACCAACTCAACAGTTTCTAAGTGTACAATTCAGTGACATTGGCTTTATTTTTCATGTTGTGTGACCATTCTCACCTTCTTTTTCTGAACTGTTCCTCCCCCATTAACATAATCTCATTGTCCCCTAAGTTTTCTATCTAATCTTTGGAGTTGCTGCTGTCAGTTTGATCTTCTATAGGTAGTTCTTAAAAGAGCACAAAGAGGCAGACATTCTTTACTAATTAAGTTAAACTTTTGTTTGCTGTAAAGAGCTCTGGTGGCATAATGTAAAAAGCATTCTGCTGCTAACCAAAAGGTTGGCAGTTTGAATCCACCAGCTGCTCTGTGGGAGAAAGTTGAGGCAGTCTGTTCCCATAAAGATTTACAGCCTTGGAAACCTTATGTGGCAGTTCTACCCTGTCTTAAAGGGTTGGTATGTGTGAGAATCAACTTGATGGCAATGTGTTTGGGTTTGGGTTTGGGTTATTGTTTAGTTTAAAGAAAAGGGAAGGGGACTTTTGAGTATAGATTTGAAGCTGTGAGGAAGTGTCTTAGCTATCTAGTGTTTCTGTAACAGAAATACCACAAGTAGATGGCTTAACAAACAGAAATTTATTCTCTCATAGTTTAGGAGGCTAGAAGTCTGAATTAGGAAGCCAGCTTTAAGGGCAGGCTTTCTCTCTCTGTTGGCTCTGGGGGAAGTTCTTTGTCTCCTTTCAACATCTGTGGGCCTGGCATTCCTTAGAGATCTCATGTGTCTTAGCATAAATTTTCTCCTGGGTCTGGGAACTTCTCAGTGCCAGGATCCCAGTTCTAAAGGACATTCCTGTCCTGGCTCTTCTTTCTTGATGGTAGGAGGTGCCTCCTTCTCTATTTGTCACACCCCAGAGAAAATCCCTATATTGGATCAGGGCTACAGTTGATTGGCTGATCACATCATAGGGATGATTACATCATTACATAACTGACATAACTGTCAAACCACTGAGAAACATGGCCCAGCCAAGCCGGCACACATTTTGGGGGCATAAAATACAATCCATGACAAGGAGTGACATGTAGATATCTGTTACTCTTAATCAATAGGACCAAAGTAGAAGTGGCTTTAGACAAAGATCTTTTCAGAACAGTTGTGATAACAATGATGACAGCTATCTTTTCTTGGTCACCTGCTGTGTGCCCAGCTTAGCACCCAGTTTTTTACCTATATTAGCTCATAAGCATTTCACAACAGCCATGTGAGAGGTATAAGTATTACTCCCACAAGACTTATCAGTGGCAAAACAGAGATTTGACCCAAGACTATGGCCCTTAGTTACTCATCAGGTCTGGAATTGAACTCACTCCCATGGATTTCAGTCAAACAATAGATGGGCACGTAGGGTGAACATTTACCTCAGGTAGATACACTCCTTAGAAAGATCAATCTTGGGAGAATAGAAGGGCAGTATTTGCACAGGGAGATAGCTCAGGGGGCAGGAATGCATAGGAAAGAAGGACACAGGGAAGACGTAACTACAGGGAGGAAGTGGGAAAAGACCTGTTACATTGTGGGGAATTACAGTCAATGTCGTGAAACAAAATGTGTACAAACTGCTGTATGGAAAATGAATTTGCTCTGTAAACTTTCACCCAAACAACAAAAACTTAAATACTTTAGAAACAACAGAGATTTTAATCTGGATCTGGGTTCAGAATTCCCACAATTCCTGACTTCCCATGGTGCCCTGGGAGGCAGTTAGTGGTTCAGAGCTTGGAGTCAGATGTCTTAGCAGGATACATGTGGGCCATTTGCTCAACCTCTTTGGGCACTGATTCCTACCTCGTGGGGTTTTCTGAAAATTGAATGCAGCAATAGATGTAAAATATTTGCTCAATACATGGAGGTAGTGTTGTTATGATTAGTATTGTTATTACTAGTGAAGTGTTGCATTCTGGACAGCCATTCACTCCAGTAGCCTCCCTCTGGCCCTCATCAACTTGAAGTCACATGACTTTTCAATCAGTGAGCCAACAGGGGTGCAGGGGAAAAAGGAACAGTCAAACTTCTCTCACTTTGGAGAATAGGGAGCCTCCCAGATCTCATTAAGGTTTCACTTTGGCCAACCACGTTCTAATTGTTCCCTTGTTACTTATCAATGAGCTTCCCGGGCCTAGGCTACAGAGAAACTACGGAAAACCTCTCTATGCTGACTCTAACCTCACTACTAAAGAGAGATGTAGAACATTTGGAGGGAGGACTGATCTCCAGCTAGTTTGGAAGGGGTTATCTTCTATCAGGGGCTGGTTCTGGTCTGAGTTGAGAGTGTATTTACTGGCCAAAATCTGCTCCAAAGTAAACATGTCATCACATTCCTTGCAGCCTGTAACCTCCGTGGGGAGAAGCCATGGCCATCGTGGAGTAAGGGCGGTGAGGAAACCTTATCTGACTCCATTTCAGCGGGATCCCACTTAATTCCCTCTTGGTGGGGGTGGGGAGATATAGGAGAGAGAAAGGAACAGATTATCTTAAAGAAGTTGAATAAAGAGCAGCATATTTGGTAGAGTTATCCTCTGCTATGACGAGTTGGGGAGACTAGGAGATTTAAAAGACAACAATGGTAAGAAAGAGCACCCATTTTTAAGTGATGTGCCTTTGAATGTAACCTTACAACTTTTTGCTATCCCTAAAGGTAATATAGGAGCTCTGGTAGCATAGTGGCTAAGGCACTTGACTGCTAACCAGAAGGCTGGTGGTTCAAACCCACCAGCCACTCCTTGGAAGGAAGGTTGGGCATTCCTACTTCCGTAGTGATACTGCCTCAGAAACCCAAGGAGAGGTCGCTATGAGTCGGGGCCGACTCGGTGGCAAACAACAACAACAACAACAAAGGTAATATGGGAGCTCTGGTAGTGTAGTGCCTATGGCACTTGACTGCTAACCAGAAGGCTGGCGGTTCAAACCCACCAGTCACTCCTTGGAAGGAAGATAGGGCAATCTACTTCCGTAGCGATACTGCCTTGGAAACCCAAGGAGGGGTCGCTATGAGTCAGGTCTGACTCGATGGCACATAACAACAACAACAACAACTAAAGGTAATACAGATTTGGTTTCTTTATTTTTCATTTTTTAGGTACACTTGATTTACCTGTATTTATCAAAAGTATAGAAATTGATAAGTTTTCACACACACACACACACACACACACAGAGAAAGCTATTAAAATGATGAATATATTCATCACTCAAAAGTTTCTTCACACTTGTAAATCTTCCCTCCTATCCCTTCCCACCAATCCCCAAATCCCCAAGCAACCATTGGTCTGCTTTCTGTCACTACAGATTAGTTGGCACCTTCTAGAATTTTATATAAATGGAATCGTAAACTATGTGCCCTTTTCTGTCTGGCTCCTTTATTTTGGCATCTTTATTTTGAGATTCGTGTTGTGTGTGTATGTTGTGTGAATTAGTAGCCCACTCCTTTTTATTGCTAAATAATATTCCATTATATACCGATTTATTTATCCATTCACCTATTAATGGACATTTGGGTTTTGTTTTTTTTTTTTTCCCAGTTTTCAGCAACTACAAATAAAGCTGGTATGAACATTTTTTTTTTTTTCATAGACACATACTTTTGTTTCCCTTGGGTAATCACCTAGGCATGCAAAGCCTGAATCATATGGTAGGTGTCTATTAACTTTTGAAGAAACTACCCAACTGTTTTCCAAAGGGCTTACACTATTCTACATTTGCAGCACTATTTGCAGCACTATTTACAGCATTAGAGAAATATTTAAAGTAGAAGGTCCTGAAAGTAGAAAGTAAGGGCTTTTATAATTCTACCTCCTTGTGAACACTCTGATTGTTTGTTACAAACTTTTCCAGGATTCTTATTTTCTTCCTTCCTTCCTTTCTTTCTTTCTTATCCAAGGACAGAATCAGACTGAGACACTTAGGTAACCTGGGCAGACTAATAATTTGAAATCCACTCAACCTGATATTTTAAAAATAGTTATTCAAAGGATATATAGGTAAGATTTGGGAAAACTGACTTTCTGTTAATGAAATTAGAATTCCTTCCTGGAGCATTGAGGCTGGATGGACCCCAAAACCATTGCCCTGAGATGATCCTTAAACCTTGACTTTCAACCAAAAATATCCCTTGGCATCTTCTTAAACCAAACAATAGTTTGTAGCTAGGTGCCATTGAGTTGGTTACAATTCATAGTGATCCTATGTACAATAGAACAATACGTTGCCCCATTCTGTGCCATCCTCACAATCACTGAGCACATTTGTTGCAGCCATTTGTTGATCTATTTCATTGAAAGTCTTCCTCTTTCTTGCGGCTCCTCTACTTTACCAGTCATGATGTTCTTCTGCAGGGACTGGTCTTTCCTGATATCATGTCCAAAGTACATGAGACAAAGTCTTGCTATCCTCACTTCTAAGGAGCATTCTGGCTGTACTTCTTTCGAGACAGATTTGTTCTTCTAACAGTCCATGGTATATTCAATATTCTTCATCAATACCATAATTTCAATGCATCAGTTCTTCAGTCTTCCTTATTCACTGTCCAGCTTTCACATGCATATGAGAAGATTGAACATACCACGCCTTAAGTCAGGCATATCATAGTCCTCAAAGTGACATCTTTGCTTTTTAACACTTTAAACACATCTTTTGCAGATTTGCCCAATGCAATATGTCATTTGAGTTCTTGACTGCTGCTTCCATGGGTGTTGATTGTGGATCCCAAGTAAAATGAAATCCTTGGCAACTTCAGTCTTTTCTCTGTTTTTCTTGATGTTGTTGTTGGGTCCAGTTGCAAGGATTTCTGTTTTCTTTATGTTGAGGTGTAGTGCATACTGAAGGCTGTAGTCTTTGATCTTCATCAATAAGTACTTCAAGTCCTCTTTACTTTCAGCAAGCAAGGTTGTGTCATCTGCATATTGCCAGATGGTAATGAATCTTCCTCTAATCCTGATGCCGTGTTCTTCTCCATATAGTCCAGCTTCTCAGATTATTTGCTCATCATACAGATTAAGTACGTATGGTGAAAATATTCAACCTTGATGCACACCTTTCCTGATTTTAAACTATGTAGTACTGTGATAGTTAAGTTTGTTTGTCAACTTGGCTGGGCCTGGTTGAGTGGCTGGGCAGCTGGATGTAGTATCCCCACGATGAGACTGACAATCAACTCCATGGTGGAATCTACTGTGAGGAGTTGAGGAGCTGCCTTAGGGATGTGGTCTGCTTCCTGTATATAAGGAGAAGTTTTGGGGAATGATCTCTAGCTTATGGCATGCTTGAACCCTGAATGTAGCCATGTTGTTGTTCAGCAGCCTGCCATGCTCTGCCGATCTTGGAACTTTCAATGGACTTAAATTAATGGCCTACTGTGTGGTTTGGTAGCATCAGGACTGTGCCTTTTTACTTGTCAACACTGGGCTTGTCAGTCTCAGCAGCCAGCAGCTGTCTGAGTGAAGAGAAGCCTCTAGCTTCAGTAGGCCGGGAGCAGAAGGCAGAGCTGAACCCCAAGGTTGAGGGGCTTTCACGCAGCCCCTAGAGCCTGGCACTTGAAACTTGGACTTCTAGCCTCCCAAATTATAAGAGAATAAACTCCTGTTTGTTAAAGCCATCCCACTTGTGGTATATTCCTGTCAGAGTGGCACTAGGTAACCAGAACAAGTACCCCTCGTTCTGTTCAAACATCTACCCCTTAATCTATACACAGGTTCAGCATGAGCACAATTAAGTGTTCTGGATTTCTCCTTCTTTGTAGTGCTAGCCGTAATTTGTTATGAAACCAAACAATAGTTTAACTTAGTTAAGAATGTCTGCCCTGAGCATTGTGCTCTTTTAAAGAATTATCTACATGGGAATAAATTGACAACAGCAACTCCAAAGATGAGAACCTTAGGGGGCAGTGAGTTTATGTTAATGGGGGAGAAACAGTTCGGAAAAAGAGGGTGAGAATGGTTGCACAACTTGAGCAATGTAATCAGTGTCACTTAATTGTACATGTAGAAATTGTTGATTTAGTATGTACTGCTGTGTGTATTTTCAACAACGACATAAATTATTTTTAAAATTTCATTCTTCTGTCTTCTCCGAATAAAAGATTAATGGCATGCACAGAATGTAACCTAACCTTTTAATCTACATGGAATTGTCCAGAAATTGTAGTTGTCCAAGCCAGTCTGCTTCTTGAGGGCTGTATTAAATGATTTATAGTTTAGGTGATGCACCAACAAATTATCAGGTCTTTGGGGCAGCACGCAGCCCTGATCAAGGACTAAGCTGACATGACCAAGGACTTAAGAGAGTCTGTTATGCAGCTGGGCTCTGGCTTGAGGGCATAGCCAAGGGTTGTACCTAGCGTTGGGGAGGAGGGCATTTTCATTTCCTCCAGGAGGCGCCATGTACCTCTGTTCACTGGTTAGGACAGGTCTGTCCTGTGTGGCAACCTGAGTTAACTGGCACCATGTTGCTGATTTATTCCAGTGTTATTCTGGCTTCCCTTCTAGACTGGCACATGGGAAGTTGCCTTGCTGAGCAGCAACTTAATCCACCTTTGTGCACATATTAATGTACATTAGCATTATTTTGATTTTAAAAATGTGTGCACTTACTGGATAATGACGAGTCATGTTGGTCTTTAATTTGATTTTCTTTTTCCCCATTTAAGAATAAATTTGGAATGTGACTATTGGTCTCTCTTTGTCCAAAGCAAAGAAGAGTGAAGAAAATCATAGATGTCTGGAAAGAATTAGTCTAAGGGACTAGTGAACCATCCGCACCTCAGCTTCCATGACCCTGAGACCAAAAGAACTAGTTGGTGCCCAGCTGTCACTGCCAACCACTCTGAAAGGGATCACAATAGGAGATCTTGGATAAAGTGGAAGGAGCTCTGATGGTGGTGTGTTAAAGAATTTGGCTGCCAACCAAAAGGTGGGAAGTTTAAACCTACCAGCTGTTCCTCAGGAGAAAAATGAGGTTGACTCCTTCTGTAAAGATTTACAATCTTGAAAACCCTATGCGACAGTTCTACTCTGTCCTATAGGGTCACTATCAACTCGATGGCAGTGGGTTTGGTTTCCTTGGTTTGGATAGAGTGGAAGACAAATGTGGAACAAAATTCAAAACAGTAAGAATGACCAGCTTAC
Source organism: Orycteropus afer afer (assembly GCF_000298275.1). Classification (NCBI taxonomy): domain Eukaryota; kingdom Metazoa; phylum Chordata; class Mammalia; order Tubulidentata; family Orycteropodidae; genus Orycteropus; species Orycteropus afer. The sequence goes on from NW_006921628.1 coordinate 8,010,517, forward strand.
TGATCTGATAGAGACTGGTGGAACTCCCAAGACTATGGCCCTTAGTCACCCTTCAAGCATGGGCCCAAACTCACCTCCTTGGCTTAATATTCAGCCAAACAACAGACAGGTCTATCAATGTTTCTACAAGTGTATTGGGAGCTCTGGTAGCATAGTGTCTAAGGCACTTGACTGCTAACCAGAAGGCTGGCAGTTCAAACCCACCAGTCACTCCTCAGAAGGAAGATGGGGCAATCTACTTCCATAGTGACATTGCCTTGGAAACCCAAGGAGGGGTCGCTGTGAGTCGGGTCTGACTCCATGGCACATAACAACAACAACAACAACAAGTGTATTGCTATGTTCTGTAAGAACTCCCAGGTGTACAGTAGAGCTGAGAAGGGACAAGGTTGTAGTCACTTCTTGGGCACAGCCAGCTACCCAGATGGAGCAAGTAGTTGGACCTGTGGGCTTGGGACCATAGTCACAGGGGACATCAAGCTCAATTGGCATAACATACTACACAAAACATTGTTCCACCTCCTACTTTGGTGAGTAGCGACTGGGATCTTAAAAGCTTGCAAGCAGCCATCTAGATGCAATGATAGGTCTCTCTTCATTCAGAGCAAAGAAGAATGAAGAAAACCAAAGACTCATGGAAACAATTAGTCCAAGTGACTGGTACACCATGTGATCCTCAGCCTATACAACTAGGAGCAGGACTAGATGGTGCCCAGCTACCACTGTCAACCACTCAGAGGGGGATCTATGTAGGAGATCCTGGATGGAAAGGAAGAACAATGTGGAACAAAACTCAAAATCATTTGGGGGAGAAGAAAGGGACCAGGTTTGCTGGCCTGATAGAGCCTGATGGAACCACTGAAACTATGGCCCCTAGCTGCCCTTCAGGTCTGGAATTGAACCCACACCTGTGGCTTCCACCCAAACAAAAGACAGGTATATTAGGTGAACATTTACACTAGGTAGACACACTACCTTGGAGAGAACAATCATGGGAGAAAGAAGGGCTGTTTATGCATAGGGAGACAGCTCAGGGGGCAGGAGTGCATGGAGGGAAGGGCACAGGGAAGTGGTAACTATGGGGAGGAAGTGGGAGGGGAGCTGTTGCATTGTGGTAAATTGCAGTCATTGTCATGAGACAAAGTGTATGTGAACTGCTGTTTGGAAAGTGAATTTTCTCTGTAAACTTTCACCCAAATCACAATTCAAAAAAAAAAAAAAAAAAAAAAAGGTCTATGAGGGAGGTATGCAATCCTTAGAACAATCAACCCAAGAGATCAAAAGGGCACCATTTGCAAAGGGACAAAGCTCAGAAGGCAGGAATGGTTAGTAAAAAGGGCAAAGGGAAATGTTAACCACAGGCAGGAAGTGGGAATAGTGCTAATACTTTACGGGAATTGCAATCAATGTCATGAAATAAAATGTATATGAACTGTTGAATGGAAATTCAATTTGTTCTATAAACTTTCACCCAAATAACAACAGAAGTTTAAAAAAAGTAAATTTGGACATTTTTTTCACATCAACACCTCACATTGTTTTAAAAAGTACCAAGGTAGTCCATGTGATAGATGTATTGTAATGCAGTGCTTGTCAAACTTTAATGAGTACATGAATCACCTTGGGATCTTGTTGAACTGTAGCTTCTGATTCAGTAGGTCTGGGGTGCTGCCTGAGTTCTTCATTTCTAAAATGCTTCCAGATACCAATGCTGCTGGTAGAACCATACTTTGAATAGCAAGGCTATACCAAACCAAATCAAACTCACTGCCGTCGAGTCGATTGTGACTCATAGTGACCCCTCCTTGGGTTTCTGAGGCAGTATCTCTACAGAAGTAGACTGCCCAACCTTCCTTCTGAGGAGTGGCTGGTGGGTTTAAACCACCAGCCTTCTGGTTAGCAGTCAAATGCCTTAGGCACTACACCACCAGAGCTCCTAGCAAGGCTATGCTGTTGTTCAACTCATAGTGACCCCTCCTTGGGTTTCCGAGACAGTATCACTATGGAAGTAGGTTGCCCAGTCTTCCTCCCGAGGAGTGGCTGGTGGGTTTGAACTGCCAGCCTTGTGGTTAGCAGTCAAGTGCCTTAGGAAAAAAAACCCATCAAGCTAATTCTGACTCATGGTGATCCTATGTATCAGGCTGGAATTGTGCTTCACAGGATTTCCAAGAGCTGATTTCTTCTGATTGCCAACCTTTTCCTACAGGGTGCCTTTCCTCTAAATGGACTCGAACACCCAACCTTGAGGTTAGCAGCCAAGCACATTAACTGTTTGCACCATCTGGGGACTTTCTCACCCAAGTAGACTGTATTTATTGACATGTCTTTCTCCCCAGCTAGGTTGCAGGTTCTTTGAGGGCAGGGCTCTCTGATGCATGTCTGCACCCCTCAGGGGTGTCTGCCTGGAGCAGACATTCTGTACTTGTTCCTGGAGGATTTCGGGGGTTCTTTCCCACACACAACCTTGCTTTCCCCTGGGAAAGCTCTGCCAGTGACATGAGGAGCACAGAGGTTATTGCTCTTTTTCCACCAGTGAAGAAAGTAAAACTTCTGAAGGTTGAACAACTTCATTGATGTCCTAAGAATAGAGAGGAAGCGGAGGCTTGAGTGCCAATGCAACGCCCTGAGACAAGGGCTCATTCATTCATTCATTCATTCTACAGCAAGTATTTACTGAGCACCTGCTGTATGCCAAGCATGTTCAAACCTCTTCCACTATCCAGGGGATCTAATGAGGAACAGTTAGGTGTTATAAGGAACCTGGTGGCAAAGTGATTAAAGCATTCAGCTGCTAACCAAAAGGTTGGTGGTTCAAACCCACCAGCTGATGGTGGGAGAAAGATAAGGCAATTTGTTTCCATAAAGATTTACAGCCTTGGAAACCCTATTGTTGTTGTTGTTGTTGTTATGTGCCGTAGAGTCAGCCCTGACTCATAGCGACCCACCCTTGGGTTTCCGAGGCAGTATCGCTACGGAGTAGGAATGCCCAGCCTTCCTTCCAAGGAGTGGCTGGTGGGTTTGAACCGCCAGCCGTCTGGTTAGCAGGCAAGTGTCTTAGCCACTATGCTACCAGAGCTCCCCTGGAAACCCTATGGGGCAGTTCTATTCTGAGTCAGAATTGATTGATGGCAGTGGGTTTGGTTTAAGAACAACATTAAGCATACTTTATGGAGCCCTAGAAAACAGGTTTTGGAATCAGAAGACTTATGTCGAGTTCTGCTATTGACACTGGGTCACCTTAAGGGAGCCATTGAAGCTTTCTGATCTGCCAGTTAGTCCCTCCTCTGAGGCAACTCAGTGAGTGGTCGTGAGTGCTTCCACTCTTTTAGACCCTAGGCATAAAGGTAAACCTCCCTGTCCTTGAGAGAATACTCTCTGAGAATAATACTAACCCTGGCTCGCCGAGCCCTCAGGGGAATACATGAGATAAAGATGGAAAAGGGCTTTGTCAGCCTTAAAGTCATCCACAATGGGATGGCTCTATTCCAGTTGGAAAGCAGACTGGACTGGCCAGGTGTGCTTGGCTAGACTGGGTTTTCTTTAGAAAAAAAAAAAAAGTGCTCTGTGACATTTGTCTGTAGTGTTATTTATTTATTTATTAATAAAAAAAACAGATCCACACATAAACCTTTCAAAGGAGCCAAAGCCAGACTGGGTGGAGAAAGAGGGCCTAGTCATTTACAAATTATTTTTTTGTGTGTGATTCCAGCAAGACAGGGGTGTGGCGGGTGTTCCACCTTGGGCTGGGAAGGCCCAATGGGAGGAAGTCGTCCCTCAGCAAGCCTTCTCCCCCTACCCTTGCTGAAAGAACCACACACAGATGTCCAGTGAATTTTGGCCGCTGCCTTCATTCCTTTACCATGTCTAGGCAGGCTGTGGGCTTCCAGGGCTGAATAGCTTAGAGATCAGTGCTAGCCTAGTGTTCAAATACAGACTCTGACACTTAATAATCATGGGGACTTGGGCAAGTGACTTGATTTTTTGCAGCCTCGGTTTGACCATCTGTTACATGGGGATGATAATGGTACTACTGAGCTCACCGTGGTCTTGAGAAGACAAAAGAAAACAACCTGCATTAAGCTACTTAGCTTAGTAGCTGACACTAGGAAGTGACTATTTACTACAGCTGCTGTGAGAAACAAAGGAGAGACTAGAGATTAACTTCTCTCAGCCATATTATGGGGATGCAGTGAAGTGTGGCTTTCATGAACACTGCTTTGCCCCATCTGAATCCTGTCACAGCTAGTGGGTGAGTGGAGGGTTAAGGCAAAGGTCTATGTCTTCTGCCAGCAGCTGCCTGCCAACAGCTCCCCCCAACACACCCCCATCATCTCAGGTTTGGGCTGGCTACTGAGCGCACCTGGGCTTTCAAACTACCAGCAACTTTTGTCACTTCAGGCAGGGAAGGCCTGCTCTCCCGGTACCATTCTTTCCACCAAAGTAGGCTTTCTCCCAGCACCCTACCCAGATCATTCTAGAACCTTTGCAGCTGGTGCTGGGATGGGGGATGAACCTGCCCCTCTCTCTAGGGAGCTGCTCAACCAGCTCTTCTCCCTCCAGGGGGTGGAGGCAGAGCAAATATTCTCATTTATATTTTGCTTCTCTTTCTTTCTGGCAGGGTGTGGACACTGGTGTAAAGTTACAACTGAGAAGGCCCCCGCCCTGGGGGAAGACACAACTGGGGAAGACACAGATTCATTTCGCAAGGCCTGCTTCTCCATCCTTGTTGTTTCGGGAAAGTAGAGTTATAAATCTGGCATTTTCTGATTGTAACCTTTAGATGCTTGCTCACAAAGGTATGATAATAACAGTGGCTGCCTCCTCAGCAAATACTTACATGCGAAGTGCTATATGCATAGTTTCTCACCAGAAGCTCCTAGGACTATTAATAGAGGTTAAAGCACCAGTTGCCTTTGAGTAGATTCTGGCTCATGATGACCCCACATGTGTCAGAGTAGAACTGTGCTCCACAGGGCTTTTAATGGCTGATTTAGAAGAAGGAGATCACCAGGCCTTTCTTTCAAGGTGCCTCTGGGTAGACTTGAACCTCTAACCTTTCAGTTAGCCCAGCACATTAAGAGTTTGCATCACCAGGGACTCTTACTATAGGGTGCGGATAAGGAGAGAAAGTCAAGGGCAGTATCAAGTCCTGGCTCTTAATCATGATTCTTGCTTTTCTTAGCCCTTCCTCACTTTCCAGGCTCTGCCACTGTGTGAACTTAGGCATGTGACTAACCCTCTCAGCCTCAGTTTCTTTATCTGTAAAGTGGGAATAATAACAACTACCTCCTGGAGTTGTTGCAAAGATTAAATTAGATAATGCCAGCACTCAAGGAATGGAAGCTTCTATTATTATCACTACTACTACTGGTTTTAGAAGCTCTGGTGGTGTAGTGCCTGAGGCATTTAACTGCTAACCAGAAGGCTGGTGGTTCAAACCCACCAGCCACTCCTGGGAAGGAAGGTTGGGCATTCTACTTGGAAGCCCAAGCAGGGCTATGAGTCGGATCCGACTCAACGGCAGTGAGTTTGGTTTGATTTTTTACATGTTGAAATGGTAACGTTGAATATATTGGGTAAGTGACCAACTTGTTCTGGTTTGCCACAACTCTTTGGGTTTTAGCACTGAAAGGCTAGCCTGCCAGGAAACTCCTTTGTCCTGGGCAAACTGAGACAGTTCCTATATTAGTTTCCTTTGGCTGTCATAATAAAGTACCACAAACTGACCCAAACCAAACCCACTGCCATTGAGTTGATTCTGACTTAGTGGCTTAAAACAACAGAAACTTGCTCTCACAGTTCTTAAGGATTGAAGTTCAAAACCAAGGTGTGTGTGGGGCCATGCTCCCTCTGAAGGCTCTGGGGAGAATCCTTCCTTTCCTCTTTCAGTTTCTAGTGGGCCCAGGCATTCCTTAGGCTATGACAGCATCAATCCAATCTCTCCCTCAGTCTCCACATGGCTGTTTGCTCTTTGTGTCACTGTGTGTCTCCAAATCTCTCTCTCCTTATCAGGACATTGGCTTTAGGGGCTCCCCTAGTCCAGTATTATCTGCACTCTATTTCCAAATAAGATCATATTCACAGTTACTTTAACATATCTTTTTTGGGGACACAATTCAACCTTCAGTGGGTCATCATGATATTGGGTTATAAGATATTATTGTAATTAAGTTCATCCGCTTCTTTTAACTTGTTTTTAATGTGGCTACTGGAAAATTTAAGATGACATGTGTGGCTTTCATTCTATTTCTGCTGGACAGAAACGCTCTACCAGGTCTTAAACCTGAGGCTAGACCCTGCAAGGGAACAAAGATGATGGGACACGAGCCTTGCCTTCCTTTCAGCAACTGATCACAGCCACTGATCATTTCAACATAAAACAAGTACTGTGACTTGCATAGTATGAGTGAGGGGACAAAGCCAGGACAGCTGGCATTTATACCCCAAACCTGTGCTTTTCACAGGGGTTCTACCAAGAGATCAGAGAACGCTATGACTAAATTTATGAAGCAGGGATCTGGTATTTGTTAATGAAGGCCTTGTCAGGAGACTTTGTAGAATGCATTTTCTAAAATGCTCCACATAGAAATGCCTTCCTTGAGTTGTTTGGGCCTTATCTCTTTTCAAATATTGATAAAGCATCATCTGGAAATCTTGTTTGTTTCTTCCCTCATCTCTAAAGCCACTGACCACCCTCCTTTGCCCTGGTTGTTGTTGGGCCAGCCCCTCCTGTAAATGACTGCCTAGAAAATTTTTTTTTCCTTTATAAATTTATATATATATTTTTTTTCTATAAATTTGTAGGTGGTACAAACAATTAACATGTTGTTGTTATGTGCTGTCGAGTTGGACCTGACTCATAGTCATGCCCTCCTTGGGTTTCCCAGGCGAGATGTCTCTACGGAAGTAGATTGCGAGAAGTGGCTGGTGGGTTTGGGTTTGAACCGCCAGTCTTCTGGTTAGCAGTCAAGAGCCTTAGGCACTATGCTACCAAAGCTCCTAACAGTTAATGTGCTCTACTGCTAATCAAAAGGTTGGAGGTACCCAGAGGCTCTTTGGAAGAAAGGCCTGGTGATCTAAAAAGTGAACCACTGAAAACCCTGTTGTTGTTGTTGTTGTTATGTGCCATCGAGTTGGCCCCAACTCATAGCTATCCCTCCTTGGGTTTCCGAGCAGTTATCACTATGGAAGTAGATTGCCCAACCTTCCTTCCAAGGAGTGGCTGGTGGGTTTGAACCGCCAGCCTTCTGGTTAGCAGTCAAGAACACAATTCTACTCTGACACACATGGGGTCACCCTGAATCAGAGTCAACTGGACAGTACCTGGTAACTGTAAAGATTGTCTGGGCTTCTTTCAGTTGTATGATGAGAATCACCAAGGACGGGGATGACTCAGCTCAGAGTGAAGTTGACTGGGTATTTACATGCAGGACTTATTAGCTGAGTCAAAACTAAAAAAACCAAACCCAGTGCTATGGAGTAAGATCCAACTCATTGCGACCCCTCCTTGGGTTTCCGAGGCAGTATCACTAAGGAAGTGGATTGCCCAACCTTCCTTCTGAGGAGTGGCTTGTGGATTGGAACTGCTACACTTCTGGTTAGCAGTCAAATGCCTTAGGTACTACACCACTAGAGCTCCCATTAGTTGACTCAAGACCTGGTAAAAACAGAAATATAAGAAAGGGGAAACATAGCACATTAGCAGCTGCTAATCACATTAGCTGCAGTCTCACCTAGTAGGGAGGAGGTCCACAAGGGAGTGAGACACTGGCTGATAAGTTTTGATGGATGAATTTGGGTGGAGGAAAGCATGAGGAACTGGGAGCCTTGGGCATGGGAAAGGCAAAGGTTACCAACTCTCCCTCTAGTGAATCCACTGCTCATCTGGCCCACTGTGTGGACAAAGGTAAGTCCCAGGCTGAGGGGCAGCCTTTGGAGTCAGACCCAGGTTCAAATCTTGCTTTGTCAAGTTTTTACCAGCTGACCTCCAGCAATTCTCTTCACTTGATCTCTAATGAGGGGAATGAACATTCAAATATTTATTGAGCCGCTACTATGGACCAGGGCCAGGTAATATGCACTCACCCCTAGGCTGTTGTGCGCTTATCCTGTGTGTGAGGCAATCTTTCCGAGCAAAACATTTCATTGTTGTAGGCATTCACTCATAAATCTGCCCACCTCTCCTGGACAACCCACAGGATTAGAAGCTCTTGATCTCCATCCTGCCCAATCCCTCCAGGAAGCCTACCCGCCCTGACTCTCTTCTCCAATAAATGCTGTTGATAATATTATAATTCATATGAATAACACAATGTATGTTTCCTTCATGGTGTCTCCATGCTACCACAAGAGGTTATTTAATCCATAGATAGGTAAAGAACTCCTCTCCTCTGGCACCACCCCTATGACCCACACCACGGCTCCTGCCCATCTTATGTAGCTCCCTGCCTCCCCACCATCCAGGGCCGATTGCCCTTCTCCTTATAGAGCCCAATGACCCTTTTTCCGCAGGTATCCAGCTTGAGCGCGAAAGATGTCCCAAGACTCGGAGCCGGGCACAGAGCCCACAAGAGGCAGCAGGGGGCGAGCGCAGCCCGGGAACTCCTGCCCGAGGGTCGGACGGGGCGGGGCTTCGGGGGCGGGACAACCCAGCGCGCAGGCGCGGGGCCAGGCGCCTAGCGTGGTCAGGGGCGGGCTGCACCAGAGCAGCCCCGGCCGTGGCTCCTGTAGCAGTGAGTTCGATCCCCGCTCCCGTTCCGGCTTTGGTTCGTGTTCCCCCAACTCCTGGGCCTCCAGATACCAGTCCCCTGCAACTCGCCGCGCCCTCTCCCCTCCACCTGCCGCCAGGATGCCGGTAACCGAGAAGGACCTGGCGGAGGACGCACCATGGAAGAAGATCCAGCAGAATACTTTTACGCGCTGGTGCAACGAGCACCTCAAGTGCGTGAACAAACGCATCGGGAACCTGCAGACGGACCTGAGCGACGGGCTGCGGCTCATCGCGCTGCTGGAGGTGCTCAGCCAGAAGCGCATGTACCGCAAGTACCACCAGCGGCCCACCTTCCGCCAGATGCAGCTCGAGAATGTGTCCGTGGCGCTCGAGTTCCTGGACCGTGAGAGCATCAAGCTTGTGTCCATCGGTGAGTGTCCAGACCCGGCTGAGGTTGCGCCCCAGTGTACCATCCGGCCCTTGCTGGAGGCAGGGGGATCCCTGGAACGCGCCACTACCGCACTCAGCACCCGCTAATTGGGTGTGGGCGCGAAGGCGAGGCGTCCCCGGGGCTCGGGACGTAGGAACCCTAGGCCCCTTCCCCGCTGCTGTCCCTGGGGCTGGGAGCTCGTGTGCTCGCTCCTGCCGTCCGCCCAGACTGTGCGCCTCAGGCTGGCCGAGGGTTGAAGGCTTGGGGTGGGGCTGAAGGGGGAGAGGTAGGAATGTGGTATTTCTCTGCTCCTGGTGCGTCCTTGAGGGAGCTGAGGGACTGGAAACCCTGGTCCGCCGTCTTTGGGGCGAGCCGCTAGTTAGATGCTCCCCGGAGCTCTCGCCCCGCTGCTCCCAGGCGGGTGCGATCGTCAGCCGCGGAATGGGCGTCGACTTGGAAGACCTGGGGAGAAGACCTGGGGAGGAACCGTTCTCTGAGCCTGGGACCTCCAAGCCAAGGTGGATGCGGGAACCTGGTACCCTTCACCTCCGTCCGGGGATTGGGTGTGGGCCGCGAGGGTGGAAGGAGAGCCGTGGGGGTGTGTCCTTTTTGGCTCCCTCTGCCTGTAGCTCAGCTTTGGCCCCGCGCCGCAGGGTGAGCCCGCTTTCCGACGCTGAAGTTACAATGGAGAGGGGGTGGTAATGATAGTAACTGCTGCGGTGTAGGGAGCCCAAAATACCGTGCTAACAGCCTTCAAAATTCTCTCCATCCTTAGGCATCGTGCGGGCTGGGGCGTCATTAGACTCATTTTACAGATGAGGGGGTCCAGGTAGTTAGCTTACTTGGTCGAGTTTACCCAAATAGCAAGAGTCCAGCTGAGAAATGAAGGAAGTGGATGACAATTAAAAGGAGGCTTCTCAGTCCTCTCTCCACCCTCCCCACACCAGGGTTTTCCTGAGAGGGGGGAAGTGTTGATGTCTGGGCTCCTCTCCTGGGCGTCTGAGGAAGAATGGGGAGGGGTGAGGTCTACTCCATTGGCCTGGGGCATTTGGGGCCTTCCAGGAGAATTGCAAGGCTGCTGAGGAAGTGGGCTTTGCTGACAGGGCCAAGGGATATGGGGTGTGTGCGTGTGTGTGTGTATGGCACGAGTGTGCAGAGTGTATATGAGTACAGATTTTGTGTGCAAAATACATAGATACATTGTATCTATGTTATGTCAGGTGAGCCTTTGCAAAGGAGAGACAGTTCCTCCTCCTCTCCAGGCTGGCCTGGGGTCTGTTCCTGAGGAAGTTACCCCAGTGACTGGAAGAAAGGGAGACAGGTGTGGCTCCTGGAACTTTCTCCAGCTCAAAAGGGGTTCCCTCTAGGCTGAGCCTCCTCTGGGCCTCGCCCTTGCCATCCCCCACACCTGTCCTGGCAGACAGGGCTGCTTCCTGTTTCCTGGGCCCAGGTGGCTGCCACCTGCTGTGCCCAGCAAGCCTCCCAGCAGGGTTTCTCCACCCCATCTCACCCCACCCCAGGGCTTCTCTGCAGAGGGGAGCATCCTGGGGTGCTATTATCTTGTTGGGGGGCTCATCTGTCTGGGGAATGTGAGCCTCAGAATTCTGCTGGAATTCTTTCTTTTTCAAGAACTGCCTTCCTTCTGAGGAATCTAAAGGCCTGGCCAGGCTCAATTTAGATCCTTTGTTTTAAAAATGTGTATTTATTTAATTAACTGAACAAAGAAACTTAAAGTAAAACAGGGGTGTCCAAACATGACTTGGAATTTCTTGCTTACAAAAAAAAAACCCCACAGTACCAGAAAATAGACTGCCTTATTTCACCAGCTGTTTACAGAGGTTCCTGGTTGAGTTCACGAGTCAGTGCCTGAAGCTTGTAGGTCTCATTTTCAACTTTGCTTGGTTCCTTACTTTTTTGTGCTTGGTCCTCATGATTTTCATTCCTGAACCCACCCAGGTCATAGGGTCTCTCATTGTCCTGACATTCCAGGGTCAGCCTCCCTTTCCCCCCACCATTGGCCTGTGGGCTGTTGGCATCTTCTTGCTGCTGATCTTTTCCCAGCACAAGTTACATTGTTTTTATTTTTCCCTTTAAAATGATTTTTTTTTTTTTTTTTTACCATATTCCCCAGAGTAGCATTCCTGGGTCAACGGGTGTGACCGTGTTTCTAACTCCTGTCCTTGGGTGCCTGGTTGCTCTCCAGAAAGATTTCACAGCAAACAGGTTTTCGAGTGTCTTGCCAAATGCCAGAACTCCCGAGGGGGTAATGTCTGAGTCTTCCTCCCTTTATCCCTGGAGTGTTCTTGGTAATGGCCCTTCAAAAAGAAGTCACAGCCAGCTTGGATTTTAAGTCCGTGTATTCGAATACTGCTGACGTCATATTGCACTGTGCTGACCATGGTAATATTCCAGTTTTGGGGGACCCACTGGTGCTGGGGACTGTGCTAAGTGTGTTATGTTGATCATCCCATTGAATCCTGATGGTAATCACTGATAGCAACTATTGCCCTTCCTAAGTCTCACCTCCCTCTCATCTCTAAAATGATCTATCTGCTTTAGGAAGTCATGGGGAAACTTGAAGGCCTTGGTGCGGTCCTTGGCATGTGGTAAGTGCTTAGAAAATGGTTGCTGTTGTTAGTAGTAGTATTCCTGTTCAAAAATGGGGAAACTGAGGTTCACAGGAGTGAAGTAACTCATAGAGGCCATCCAGCTGGTGAAGGATGATTAGAACCCACATCTGTCCAGCTGTTGAGCTTGAGTCTTAACTAACCTATGTCAGGGAGATGAGTAAAATACAGTGTCCCTCTCTCCCCCCACCAGGGGGCCCCTGTAACATTGGGTTTTGCAAGTCTGAGATGTTGGGATGGTGGCTGGACACCCATATTTTGAGCCTTTGACCTAGGCCTGGTGAACAATAGGATTGATCCTCTTTGTTGTGATGAGGGGCCCATGAGTTGGGTGTCATGTTGGGAGGTGAGAGGTGTAAGTTTACTTACTTGAGATGTATCTTTTGGGGAATGGAGTTTCTGTCTTCACTGTTGTTTTCAGGAGAGAGTTTTTTGCTACCTAATAGATGACATATTACTCCGTAATCAGGGAAAGTATCTTTGAACAAACATAGGGTTTTGTATACTCTGGATAAACTCCCAAGAATACTCACTGTGGAAAAAAAAAAAAAAAAAGAATACTCACTGTGGATGTCATTATACTTGTGTACAGGCCCCTAGCTCTGAGATGTGAGGTGGTTAGACAGCTATCAGAGCATGGTGGCTTTTCTGCCTAGAATTTATTGCTAGGCAACCAATTTGTGATTCTTTGTAAGGTGGACGCACTGTCGGCTTAATCCCAAAGTAGAAGGTTTTCTTACATTTCTTGTTATATCCTAGGCAGTTCACAGTGGGGCCTTAGCATATTTAATTCTAGTTGTCTGCCAGGGGCTGGTAGTTTTATTTACTTGTTTTTCCAGAAACCTTCCTGACACTGGGCGGCCCTGCCAACTTGGAGAAAAAGGGGTCTCTCAGCTCAAGAATGATGAGCAAGACTGCCTAGAAGTTTGGATGGTGTGTTTTGGTTTGGTCCTTTAAAGAAAGGAATTCTTTCTTTTTCAGAGGATGTGGTCAGATCCTAATGTTTACTTAAGTCACTTGTGCCAGGCCAGCAGGTCGGGCCTATGTTCCCTGGGATGCTGGGTCACTGGGCAGAGTTTCCAGGGTGGTGGATCACCACCCTGCCCAGCCACTTTTCCTTCCTCTCCTTTTTGTCTCACCCCCTCCTAAATAAAGTACAAAGAGCTTTCTCTCCCTTTTCTTTCTTTAAAAATAGTTTATTGTTATTTTTAATTATTGTTGAGAGTGTACACAGCACAGCATGCACCGATTCACCCATTTGCACATGTACAGTTCAGCGACACTGATTACGTTTGAGTTGTGCAACCGTTTTCACCCTCTTCTGAGTTGCTCCTCCCCCATTAACAAGAACTCACTGCCCCCTAAGGTTTCTACTAAATTGCTGTTGTCAATTTGATCCCATAGAGATAGGTCTTAAGGAGCTCTGGTGGCATAGTGGCTAAGGCAGTTTGACTGCTAGCCAGAAAGTTGGCAGTTCAAACCCACCAGCCACTCCGCAGAAGGAAGATGGGGCAGTCTACTTCCATAAAGATATACTTCCTTGGAAACCCGATGAGGGTTGCCGTGAGTCAGAATTGATTCGATGGCAGTGAGTTTGTTTTTTTCAGATAGGTGTTAAAAAAGCGCAATGCTCAAGGCAGACATTCTTTACTAGTTAACCTAAACTATTGTTTGGTTTTAAGAAAACTTAGAGGATATTTTTGGTTTAAGGTTTAAAGATTATCTCAAGGCAATAGTTTTGGGGGTTCATCCAGCCTCCATAGCTCCAGAACCTACCATTCCTTTCTTGACTACCTAGCAAATGTCAGTGTCTTTCGGGTAATATAGTTCAGACTCCCAGTGTTTTAAAAAAGTAGGAAAGCAGCGTGTTTTGTAAGAATTACAAGTTCTGGGCCATTTGCAACAAGTTAGCCTGTTAGTGTGAGAGGTGGCTTATATAGTGGTTAGGATTCTTGGTTCAAATCCCACCTGCCACTAACTATTGTTAGGAAACTTCTGTGCTTTTCTTTATCGCCAAAATAGGGCTAATAACTACTTCCTCAAAAGGTTGTTATAAAGATTAAGTAAGTTAATACTTTATAATATGCTTGGGATAGTTTATGGCACATAATAAGTGCTATGTGAGTGTTTGCTGAATAACTAAAGTACTGTCCAGTAATGTTTTCAAAAGTCATACTGGAGAGATTTTTACTTTGGAAGGACATTTAGAGTCAGTGTGTCTATGAAGAGATCAGCTTGGTTGGCTATTGTTGATTCTGCTTGTTATAATGTGGTTATGGACTGTCTAGAGGGTGTTGCCTGTGTGGAAGGGGATGACCCCCGGTATGTTATGGATGCCTCCAGGGCCCATTCATACCAGCTTTGTTTCTGAGCTGGACGGGAGCTCCGGGTGGCTGGTCATTCCAACCTCCCACCCTGTTCAGGAATCTCTGGGCCAAATCACTTCCAGATGGTGGCTGGGCCTATGTGGCGCTACTCCAGCAGTGCAGAGCCAGCGTGCCAGTCAGCAGCCGCCTTCATTCTTGGAAAGTCTGTGCTGAAGGAGGGCTTTGATTTGGAGCCAAATTATGTCTCCTGGGCACACCCACTGCAGGTCCTGCTTCGAGGCGGGTGTCATGTAGTTGGCTGCTGGGTTGGTTGAGGAGGGCTGCTGTGCTCCTTGGAATTGTAGATGCTCAGGGCTTAGAGGCCTTGCCACCAACTGTTCCATGGCCAAGGGGTGCCACGCCGTTCTGCTTCCTGTATAAAATGGGTATACTGTAGACTAATGTTCAGAGCATGGACCAGAAGGTAGACTTTCTGGGTTCTAATCCCTACTCTCCTTTATAACCACTGTACAACATTTATCCACTGCCTTAACCTTTCTGAGCTTCAGCTTCGCTACTTCAGGGCTGCAAAGAGCATTATATGTGTGGAGGTTAATGCCTGGCATTATCATCGTTAATATTAGTGTGCTTTTGAACCCAAGGCCAGGCCATTATCTTGTCTTCCATCTATTCTTCTGGCCAGTCCATGTGTTTTTGGAGTCCTATTACTGTCATCTGTCTTTCTGGCTTTTCTTTCCTTCTACCTGAAACCATTGGTGAAGATGCCTCTTGAGATCCTTTCCTCATTCAACAAATACATGAAAGACAGACACACTCAGAAGCAGGCCCAGCGCCAGGTGCTGGTGCCACAATTGTGGCCCCTGTTGCCTTACACAAAGCTCACTAGGGAGGAGAGAGAGACAAGCAGCCAGAGAATGTCATATATGGCCGGGCTTCTTAAATCTTAGGGTATGGTATACACAGGCCACCTGGGAGGACTTTGTGAAAAATACAGGCTCTGATTCAGTAGGTGTAGAGTGAAGGCTGATGTTCTGCATTTCTAGCCAGCTCCCAGACTTGACTGTGCATAGCCAGGACCTAGATGATAAACCTTATTAAGAGAAGCACCTACCCCTAGCCTGGAGTGGATAGTCTGGACGGCTCCCTGGAGGAAAGGACCTTTAAGCTAAGACCTAAAGCTTAACCAAGAATTAGCCAAGTGAGCAGACAATCAGCCAGATGAGTACAGGAGTACAAGAGCATGTCAAGCAGAGGGCATGGCCTTGTGAAGTTCTGGAGGTGTGTGTAAGTTAGTGAGAGAGCGTTTGGGGCCTCTTCAGTGGAGCTGGAGGTCGCAGTGCAAGTTGCCAGATAGATAGCACTATCTGAGGAGACAGTGGAGAGGTAAGCAGGGGCTGGCTCTCAAGGCACTTTTGAAGCAGAAGGCTGCCAGCCTGGTGTCCTCCAGGAGCAAGCTTTGGGTAGGGTTGGTGAACCTGGCCAAAATGGATCATCTAATCTCGAGATCACTCAGCTGTTGCTCTATTCATTCATATCAGTAAAAAAAAATTTGATATGCCCCTTCTCTGTATATCTGTATTTACTTATGAACTACATACATACATTTACTGCTGTAGATCTGTATATTAAATGCGAGTGAAATTTAATTGCTTTTTAGATAACAGATTCAAATATAGGTTGTGGTTTTTCCTCTGCTTTCATGGATCATCTCATGTACCCTTGGGGTACACATACTCAACTTTAGAGGCCTCTGAGAACCTGCGTTTCTATGTGTAGTTTTTCTCCCCACCCCCTTGTACTGTTGTTGTTGTTATGTGCCATCGAGTCAGACATGACTCATAGCGACCCCTTCTTGGGTTTCTGAGGCAGTATCACTACGGAAGTTGATTGCCCAACCTTCCTTCCGAGGAGTGGCTGGTGGGTTTGAGCCACCAGCCTTCTGGTTAGCAGTCAAGTGCCTTAGGCACTGTTAGTATTATACATTTAGTTTTCATCTTTCATTATCCTCAGTCAAGGAGCTGGATCTGTAATTATAACCCCTGCCCCCAGTAATAACTGTAACGCAGTGAATAGATCAAATGAAATGAGCCATTTCTCTCTGAATGGGTGCTAGTTCCTGCTGTTGTAATGATTAAAACTGCCTTCCATGACATTCTACTAGAAGCCATTTTATGTCACTGTTGTAAATCTAGTTATTCATTAAACATGCTCGATAAGGATCGTATTGGCTCTGGTAATTATATGATAAATGACAGTACTGTGTTCCACAGGGGCTTGGAAGGTGGTCATATATTTTTAAGGTACCTAGCCTACTTTTCTTGGGAAACTGAGTCCACGTATAGGGAGAAAACTTCTTGGGAAAGATGATTAGAAAACCAAATAGTTCCCTTTATCTTAAAGTGGTGAAACAGTAGGTGAGAGTTGGAATTCATGGAATAAAGGATGGACTACTGGGTATTTTAATCATGCCCACTTAGAATCCAAGTTTTATGGTTTTTATGTTTTGTTGTTGTTGTTTTAAGAAAAATACTGAGTTATATGAAGTTACTGCTTTTTTTCCTAGGAGCCTTATAGCACTTGCCTTAAACATGTTAATTTAATAAATTGTAAATGACTGTTATAAAGTTTTTACAAACTGTTCAGTTATAAAAGTGATTTGATGGGTTCTTATTTACACTCATTGTCTAATTACAAAATTTACCAAAGAACATTTGCCCTACCCAATCTCTTTTTGAGCAGTCTTCATGGATTAGAATGTCCTTGGCTAACAATTTGTTTGAATTATAGGTCAAGAAGCAGTTTTTTTTCCCCCCCTAAATCAAGACTGGCTATTACACTGAATTATTGTGACTTTCCCCTTCTCCCATCATCAAAACCCGACTTCTCTAAGCAGCATGGGTAGAAAGCATTATAAGGAGTACATTTGTCCCTCCTGGGGATTCCTTGGCAATGCTCTGCACAGAGAATGTGTATGGATGATGCTGGTTGGGTATCTACTGTCAAGGTGTGCACACACATACGTACACCCTATAATATAATGTCTAGTATTTTTTGCATGCCTGCTGTGTGCTTGAGGAGCTCTGGTGGTGTAGTGGTTTAGGAATTTGCTGCTAAACGAAAGGTTGGTGGTTTGAACCCAACAGCCATCCACAGGAGGAAGATGAGGCAGGTCTGCTTCCGTAAAAATTTACAGCCTTGGAAACCCAATGTGGTGGCTGTGAGTTGGAATTGCCTTGATGGCAGTGAGTTGCTTTTTGAACTGTGTGCTTGTGCCCTGATGCCTTGTGTTTATTACTTCTTAGCCTTATTACAACCATTATATCCATTTTACAGATGAGGAAACTGAAGCTCAAAACTACCTAACTCCAAAGATCAGGCATGATGCCTACATCAAGTTGTCAGGCTGGGTACCACACTTGTAAAGTAAAATAGTTGCAGTGAAACCTGTGAGAGCCAGAGGTAGATGGGACTGCCCTGTTTTTCCAGGTCTCGTAAGTTTTCTGCCTTTGACAGGGTGCCTCTTACCACTTTTTTGTTGCTCACTGTTAGTGGAAACTATTTGAATTTTCTCTCTCTGACAGGTTTCTGCCTTATATAGATGCTGGCTTTCTCAGGTTTTACTGTGTATTATAGTAAGATATGGGATAGACAGTTTTCTACTGATTTAGTTTTGCTTTTTTTTCTTTTGCTTGTAACTTTACTCATTTGAGCTTGAATTAATGTGACATTGAAATTTCTTTCTATAAAACAGAGCGAAACCTTTTCTGGTCCATTTACCATCTTCCTTTTCCAGTACCGTCAAGCTTTGATTAGACCTTTTTTCGCGAGACATTTCTGTAGTTCTTTCCTTGCTTTTGTTTAGTTTCCAGGGATAGTGATGTCACTACAAATGTAGGTAGTAGGCACCAACCAAAGTTTGCTTTGCGGGGAACTGAGGAGAGTGTCTTTGTGAGGCCTGGCAGGCAGAGGTGAGGAAGGAGGCTTTCTGGAATTCCTCCTGGCTGCAGTCCTACAGGGCTCACAGTGCCCATCTCCTGTTGGGGCTGGAGGTGGGGCCAGGTAGATCCTGGCCATGCTAGGAGATCCTTGGTGACAGTAGTCATTGGCATAGCTGTGCTGTGTCAGAAATGACTTCACCATATCTTCCTTCTGCTACCCTTAAACATTAACTGGTGGGAGGGTGTGTTGGGTTGGGTTGTGTTTGCTGAACTGAGCAACTTGACTTTTATCAGACTGGTGGCCCTGGCACATGTGGGCAGCATGCTTCCAATCTGAGCAAGCAGTTTTCTGCTAATCTTCAAGGAGGCTTATGGGCAGCCCTCCTGCCGTTTCCAGTTCTCTCCGTGCACCAGAACTGAACTTCTGTTCCCCAAAGGATTCTGCAGCTCTCTTCCTGAGAGAGAAAGCTGGTTTGTCTGGCTGATTTAGAGCTCAGCCTCCCCAGAAATCGCAGGGCTGGCTTGCTGAAAGGTCTGGGCCTTAACACAACACTCCTGTTCTCCCTTTCTGTAGGTCTTTTATGCTGGCATGAATTCCTTTTCTCATGGAGATCTGAAAGCTTCTTTGACTAAATGGGTCACCTTTCTGGGTATTTTCATAAGGCCGGTCAGCTTTTGCCATTCCAGACACTTTTCTGGAATTTCCTTTCCAGATATAAAGGGAACTAAAGAGGTTGGAATTATTTGGAACACAAGGTGGAATTTTGGCTTTCCAGCTATAGGGAAATGGGTGAGGCTTTGTGGCAAGGACTATGTAAACTTACTGTGGCCTATAAATTCAGATTTTAAGATTAAGAAAGGCAAGCAGCAGTCAGCATCCCTTCCACAAACCAGAATGATGTTACTTTCGGCTCTTAAGCAGTTTGTGTCTGAGTGAGAGGTTGGCCTCCCATGGGAGTTGGTATACGAAAGGATTCCTGGTGGTTAAAATCCATTTCTTTGCTCTTTCTCCTGCTTCCCTTCCCATGTACCATCCCCTCAACCCCCTTGGTGATGTAGATGGTTAACACATTTTGTTGCTAACTGAAAGGTTAGAGGTTCTCTCACCCAGAGGTGCCTGGAAAGAAAGTCCTGGCAAACCACTTCAGCCATTGAAACGAAATCAGCCACTGAAAACCTTATGGAGCACAATTCTACTCCGACACGTATGAGGTCACCTCAACATGAACTGCATTACTTGTGTGAAATACTCTGATTTCCCTGCCCCTCTGATTCCAGGGAAACATTATTTAGCATTCCACAGCCTGTGTGGAGCACCTTCTTGTCAGAGAACAAGGTGATTGTGCCTTTGATGAAGTAGAGGAGGCTAGAGGTAGAAGACAGTGCCCTGACTCTCAGGTGTTAAGGGCTTTAGCACCTGAGACCCTACAAGTTAACACTTCTGTCAGGAAGTGATCCAAGTATCACCTTATACTTCCTGCAAGTGTGCATCTTTTATCATAATTGTCTCACCCGTTCCTGTGTCTTGGCTGTCTTGTTTGATATCCATGGGAAGTCACACCTGAGGTTGGAGAGCACTGGATCCTAGCCTGGGTACCCGCAATCCCCCTCCCCCACCCCATTTGTAGCTTACTGCATCCTGTTGGTCTCCTGACTTGCCTGTCTTACTCTCCTGTGGAATCTCACGAATACCAAGGGGCAGGGGTATTCTAATTTTTATTTTACTTATTTATTTATTTTGTGATTTGGGTGCACATTTACAAAACAGATTTGTTTTACTCTCAACAGTTCATGCACATTTGATTTCACAACCCTGATTACAATCTCTAACCATAAAAACTCTCCACCCCTCTCCTCCCTGTGGCTGTCCAGCTATCCCTCCCATGTGAATGCTGTCCCTCTGATGTCTCATGGCTGATTGGTCTAAGGGGTGCATCTCCCCAGGGTAGATGTTCTGCTTGTTGGGCTGAGAGCCAATCCATGGAATTGAGTCCATTTCCAGGCCCGAAGGATCCTGGGGCCATAGTCTTGGGGGTTCCACCAGTCTCTATCTGACCAGTAACTCTGGTCATTTTTGTGTTTTGAATTTTTGAATTTTGTTCCACATTTTTCCTCCAACTCTATCCAAGAGCTCCAATTTTGATCCCTTTCTGAGTGATTAGCATTGGTAGTTGGGTACCATCTAGTTCTTCTGGTCTCAGGGTTGTGAAGGTTGAGGTCCTTGTGGTCTGTCATGTCTTGGGACTAATTGTTTCCAAATGCCTTTGCTTTTCTTCATTCTTCTTTGCTCCAGATGAGAGGAGACCAATAGTTGTATCTTAGATGGCTGCTTGAAAGCTTTTAAGACCCCAGTCGCTACTCACCAAAAGAAGATGTAGAACGAGATTTTTATGTACTATGTTGTGTCTTAGGAGCTCTGGTAGCATAGTGCCTAAGGCACTTGACTGCTCACCAGAAGGCTGGCGGTTCAAACCCACCAGCCACTCCTCGGAAGGAAGGTCGGGCAATCCTACTTCCATAGTGATACTGCCTCGGAAACCCAAGGAGGGGTCGCTATGAGTCGGGGCCGACTCGATGGCAAACAGCAACAGCAACAGCATGTTGTGTCTTAATTTTTTAATGGTCTTTGTTACCAGAGGTTATCTTTTCAAATGACCAACTTCTGACTTTGTTGATTTTCTTGGGTCTTTTCTCTCTATTGCATTAATTTTTTGCTTTGATTATATATGCTCATTCTTTTTCTAATTTCTTAAGTTGGCCACTTTTCTGTTTAATTTCCAGGCTTTCTTGTTTTTGGATATAAACTTTTTAAGCCATATTTTCCCTCTAAATACTTCTCTGGTCATATGTCTTTAAGTTTGGGGATGATGATAACATATGATATGATAATAACAAGTAACCATTGTGTTGCATTTACTGTGTACCAAGTACTAGTACAATTGCTTTATGTATTAACACCTTGAATTCTTATAACAGCTCTGTGACACAGGTACTATTACCATCCTCATTTTACAGGTGAGGAGAAACCAAGGCACAGTAATTTGTTCAAGGTCATATAGCTAGTAAGTACCAGAGCTATTTTCCTAATCCTTTAAATCCAAATATTCAGTAATTTCTTTCATGATTTGTTTTTAAATGTGATAAAATTTCTAAATACATTCTATTTTTGTTATTATTAACATTTTTAATTCTTATTCTTTGCAAACAATGGCAAGAACACAGAAAAATACAACAAAAAACCCCATCCCTATAAAGAATTTTTTAAGGAATCTTTTTCTTACTTTGATGGTTTTGCTAACAGCTACCCTTTCTTTGGAGTGGGGAAGAGGTTGATGCATTTTCTCAGGAAAAGAAAGAGACTGTGCACTGGAAACATTTTGGGAAATCATTTCATCCTTGAGTTACTGCTGAGCTTTTGGCCAGCATTAAAATTGGCGACCTTATTTGAGTCTCATTATGATTTGCAAGTCTCCCTTGGTCCAGAAATATGTTTTGGCCATTCATAGAGTGGGGGTGTTCCAACCACTTTTTGTCTCTTAAAAGTTTTAAGGTCCAACTTTTACTGGGACTATTAAGGTCTCTTAATAATTGTTATTATGTTTGGTGACTGTTGTGACCTTGTCTCATGGTCAGCCCAGCACAGAAACTCATTTAACTTTTTTCCTTATTTTTTTTCCAATTATGGTAACTATATGTGTGGAGTCCTAGGGTGCTGCAAATAGTTAACACTCTTGGCTGCTGATCCTAACACTGGCAGTTCAAGTTTACCCAGAACTGATTTGGAAGAAAATCTCGATCTGCTTCAGAATAATCAGCCATTGGAAACCCTGTGGAGCACAGTTCTACTTGGAAACTCATGGGGTCACCATGAATAAGATTCCACTTGATGACACCTGGTTAAATATATATAATTAATTTACATATGTGTGTGTGTGTGTGTGTGTATGAGCTCTGGTGATGGAGTGCCTAAGGCATTTGACTGCTAACCAGAAAAGTTGGCAGTTCAAACTCACCAGCCACTCTGAAGAAGAAAGATGGGGCAATCTACTTCCATAATGATTTACCTCCTGGGAAACTCATTGGGGTTTGCTATGAGTGGTGATTGACTCTGTGGCAGTAGGCTTGGTTTTGGGATATAGATACATATAAATAGAGATAGATAGATAGATAGATTGCTCTGGTAGCATAGTGTAGTGTCTAAGGCACTTGACTGCTAACCAGAAGGTTGGTGGTTCAAACCCACCAGCCACTTCTCAGAAGGAAGGTTGGGCAATCTACTTCCATAATGATACCGCCTCGGAAACCCAAGGAGGGGTCGCTATGAGTCGAGTCCAACTCGACAGCACTTAAAACAACAACAACAACAATATATATATATGTAAAACATTTACATCAACATTTTTTACATGTACAGTTCAGTGACGTTGATTAGATTCATCATGTTTTGCGACCATAATTCATTTTAGTTGCTTAGTTCCAGAGCAGTTTGTTGTTGTTGTTAGGTGCCATTGAGTCATCTCTGACTCATAGCGACCCTATGCACAGCAGAATGAAATACTGCCTGGTCCTGTGCCAGCTTTGCAATCCCTGCTATACTTGAGCCCATTGCCACAGCCATTGTGTCAGTCCATGTCATTGAGAGGCTTCTTGAACTCTTTCATTGACCCGCCACCTTACCAAGCATGACATCCTTCTCCAGGAAATGTTCCCTTCTGATAGCATGACCAAAGTAGGTGAGATGAAGTATGGCCATTCTTGCTTCCAAGGAGCATTCCGGCTGCACTTCCTCCAGGACAGACCTGTTAGTTCTTTTAGCAGTCCACGGTACTGGCATTCTTTGCCAGCACAACTCAAAAGCATCAATTATTCTTTGGTCTTCCTTATTCATTGTCCAGCTCTCACATGCATATGAGGCAATTGAAAATACCATGGCTTGTGTCAGGTACACCCTAGTCCTCAAGGAGACATCTTTGCTCTTCAGCACTTGAAAGAGGCCTTTTGCAGCTGACTTGCCCAGTGCTATACTGATGTCTGATGTCCTGACTGCTGCTTCCATTGGCGTTGATTGTAGAACCAAGCAATGTGAAATCTTAAACAACCACAATCTTTTCTCCATTTATCGTGATGCTGCTTGTAGGTCCAATTGTGAGGGTTTTTGTTTTCTGTATGTTGAGATGTAATCCATACTGCAGACTGTATTCTTGAATCTTCATGAGTAAGTGTTTCAAGTCATCCTCACTTTCATTAAGCAAAGTTGTGTCATCAGCGTATCGCAGGTTGTTAATGATTCTTCCTCCAATCTTGATGCCATGTTCTTCTTCATATGGTTCAACTTCTCGGATTATTTGTTCAGCATATAGATTGAATAAGTATGGTGAAAGGAAAAAACCCTGATGCACTCACTCCCTTCTTGACTCTAAACCATGCAGTGTCTCCTTGTTCCATTCGAACGACAGCCTCCTGGTCTGTGTATAGGTTCCTCATGAGCACACTTAAGTATTCTGGAATTCCCATTCTTCTCAATGTTATCCACAATTTGTTTTGATCCACATGATCAAATGCTTTTGCATTGCATAGTCAATAAAACACAAGTAAACATCTTTCTGTTATTCCTTGCTTTGAGCCAAGATCCATCTGACATAAGCAATGATATCCCTTGTTCCATGTCCTCTTCTGAATCCAGCTTGCACCTCTGGAAGTTCTCTGTCAGTATGCTGCTGCAACTGTTTTTGAATTAACTTCAGTAAGATTTTACTTGCATGTGATATTAATGAATATTGTTCAATAATTTCCATATTCTGTGGGATCACTTTTCTTTGAAATGGGTACAAGTATGGATCTCTTCCAGTCAGTTGCCCACGTAGCTGTCTTCCAGATCTCTTGGCATAATCAAGTGAGTGCCTCCAGTGGGGCATCCATTTGTTGAAACATCTCAATGGGTATTCCGTCAATTCCCAGAACCTTGTTCTTCACCACTTCCTTCAGTGCAGCTTTGACTTCCTCCTTCAATACCATATGCCACCTCTTGAACATATGCCACCTCCTGAAATGGATGAAGACCGACCAGTTCTTTTTGGTACAGTGATTTTCTGTATTCCTTTCATCTTCTTTTGATGCTTCCTGCATCATTCAATATTTTGCCCATAGAATCTTTCAATATTGCAACTTGAGGCTTACATTTTTTCCTCAGTTCTTTTAGCTTGAGAAATGCTGAGCATGTTATGTTCTTCCCTTTCGATTTTCTAACTCCAAGTCTTTGCACATTTCATTATAGTATTTGGCTTTGTCTGCTCGGGCTGCTCTTTGAAATCTTCTGTTCACCTCTTTTTCAGAGCAGTTTAAACATGTCAAAAATATGTCCCTATTAAAATGTAGATGGACAACTTGGTTTACTTGCTGCTTGGGAACTTCTTTTTTTCGAAATAAGTTACTGGTTTTTGTTGTTGTTGAGAATATGCAGAGCAGCACATACACCAGTTCAGCCATTTCTGCATGTACAGTTCAGTGACACTGGTCACATTCATCATGTTGCACAACTGTTCTCACCCTCCTTTCCAAATCGTTCCTACCCTGTTAATATAAACTCATTGCCCCCTAAGCTTCCTTTCTGATCTTTTGAGTTGCTGTGGTCAGTTTGATCCCATGTACATAGATCTTAATAAGAGCACAGTATGCAGGGCAGACATTCTTTAGCAGTTAAGCTAAACTGTTGTTTGATTTTAAGAAGATTTCAGGGGATATTTTAGTTTAAGGTTTAAAAATTAATAGAACAATAGTTTTGGCAGTTCATCCAGCCTCCATGGCTCCAGAAAATCTGTATTCTATGAGAATTTGAAATTCTGTTCTGCAATTTCCTCCTTTTCATCAAGATTCTTTTATAGACTCTTGATGATAATATTCAGTAATGATAGCTGGGGACCACCCAGTTCTTCTGGTCTCATGGTAAAGGGGACAGTTGTTCATGGAGTCAGTTAGAAAATGGCAGGGACAAGGCTTTTGGGCTTAGCTTTGAACAATATCATACCAAAAGCACAAACAGCATAAAACACAATACATAAATGAGACTTTAAAAGCTTGTGAACTTTTTCAAGTCTGATAATTGCATACAGCCATATAAGGTCTTCATGGCATTGGTTTTTTGGAGACCATTTGCCCAGCAGCCCTCAGGACGCCAGGCCCATGGATTCATCCTGTTTTGGGTCTGTTTGAAGCAAAAGAGATGGAATAGAAACCACATAGGAATGCAGATTGAACCACTTCTTGTGTTTGCTTAAGAGGATGGTTTGATAGACTCTGCCTCTTAATAGCCAAGAAACTTGGGGAGAGTTGCTTGACCTTTTTCAGGTTCAGTGTCTTGGGCTTATAAAGTACCTCCTCCTGATATGATTGAAGATTGACTCCTTTGGTCCTTGCAAAGTATTTAGCTCTATCCTTGGTTTCTGGCAACATACCCCACTATCTTAGTCTGGGTTTCTAAGAGGAGCAAGACCAGTGAAGTATATGTGTGTGTGTGTGTGTGTGTGTGGGGAGAGAGAGAGAGAGAGAGAGAGAAATTGAGGGAGAGAGATTGAGAGATTGATTGATTTCAAGGAAATGTCTTACGCATTTGTGTAGGCTGGAAAGTCCCAAATCCATAGGTTAGGTCTCAAGCTGGAGGCTTCTACTGACTCATGTGGTTTCAGGGGCTGATGAACTGATAATCAGCAGGTTGGTTGACAGGTTATTGGCTCATGTCCCAAGAACCAGAGGTCAGAGGATACATTGGATGCAGGATTGAGCAAGCTTTGCTACAGCATCCATATATATTGGATGCAGGCCACACCCCCAAGAAAACACGCCTTTCAACTAATTGGCTGCTAATATCAGACCACAGAATGGAGGTTGATAACATAATATCTGCTAAACTACTGAGAACCATGGCCTAGCCAACTTGATACTTAACCCAGATCATCACACCTATGAACTGTGGTCATTGCCCACTCCTCTCTCACCTATCTTCCTTTCCCTTGCCTTACCCCCTCTCCTTCCTCTTTCTTCTCCCTCTACCTGTTTTGGTCCCTCAGACTGGAGGAGGAAGTGACCTAATTATCTAAGAAGGGGAGAGGTACTTCGGATTATAGCCAGAAATTGGTTAAAGATGCCTGGTACTTAATGAGCTGTTTTTGGAAGAAGAGGTGACCTGAGTTTTTGATTAACTGTTGGGTAGGGACCATCAGCCAGTGGCCCCTGGTCTTCTGGCCAAGTTTCTTGAAGGGTAGAAAATAGGTGCCAAGTACTCTTGATGTCTTTCCCCATTTTCCTTCTTGCCTTGTTTGGCTAATGGATCTATTTTTAAGAAAAGTCTTTCTTTGCCTCTCCTTTAATACTTTTTTGTCTCCTGAAATACCACTCCTTCCCATTTCTCTTTCCTGGTTTTGCCTTTCACAGACCACCTTCTGGAGAGATGCTCATGGTGAAGGTGGCTGTAATGCCCTGGTGATGTGTTCACTCGTGAGTCTGAGTCCTGGTCCTGCCCCTTTATGGCTGGCTGACTTGAGCAAGCGACTCCACTCTCAGGAGCTTGTTTCCATATGTACTATGGTGATGATAAAATGTTATGCCTTACAGGGTTCTGAGGTATAAAAGAGAATATGCTTCTGCAGCCTTTAGCCCTGTGCCTGGCATGTAAATGACAGCTGCTGATACTGTGTTGCTTTTTCAGCATTAATACTAAGTGGTCCCAAATCTCCCACTCACCTTTGGAAAAAATGAGCCCTTCATGTTAATGTCATGAGGGTGGTGGCTCTTGCTCCTCTTTTCAGGGCTGAGCAGAGGAGGAAGAAAGAGGAACTGGAGACACACACAAGTGTTTTCCAGTCAGTTCATGCTGGGTGTGAGGCTGGGCTGACTGCCTCGTGCACTTACAGTCTGGGCAGAGGGGGGTATACCAGCCTGCTTCCACCCCCGGGAACCTGACTCATCCCTGCCTTGGCCTTGAGCACCTCTTCTCTCCCTTCTAGTCCTGGCTCTTTGACATCTGGGATGATTGTGGGACTGCTTACACTGCCTGCCAGTATTTTTTTTTTTTTTTTGTTCCCAGGTGTAGCTTTAAGCCCAGCATTGTTCAACCTGATGTTACAGAGTTGGCAAGAGTATTTTTACAGTAGTGCTTGGAAACTGGACTCCTGGGCTGACACCCTGTACAAACAGCATTAAAGTTGCTGGGCTGGAGTGACCACAGGAGGCTGGCAGTGGTAAAATCTGTGACTCCTGAGACCAGAAAAGATGTGGGTGGTTGGAGGTACTGGTCTCAGTTCTTTTCAGGGGCATGCTGGGCTTTGCCTGGCCAGGCTGAAGGGATTGGTGTTTTATATAAACCGCCTGCTTCCATCCATTGCTCCTTGAGCAAAAAACCGCCTGCACTTTCTGGTGCCTGGGCCAGGTTTCTGACACTGCTGCGTCTTAGGAGAGTGTCATTTTTAGGTTATGTCTTGTGGAACACCCAATACCTCTCCCAAACGTAGTACATATTTGTGGGGGTTTAACTTGAGTTGGGTAAGTGATGTGGATCTTCACGTTTTAACAACTGGAAGAAATCACTCAGCCTGCTTAGTGTTTCCATGTGTCAGGGCAAAAATGCAAGCACTTGCACTGTGTCTTTGTTTGTCCAGCCATTAAAATTGACCATCAGTTAGGCATTGTCAGTAAGGTCAGCAGGTATTGGTCCTGGAAAGCACCAGGTCCAGAGCAGGAAGATTGCAGACCTCAGGGACTAGGTCTTAGTCCTGGCCCCGCTTCTGTTGTCACGGGGGCAGTGGAAAGGCCCTACCACCCTCCCTGAGCCTGTTTTCCCATCTGTAAAATGGGAGAACTGGGTAGATCTGTGTTTTTCACTTCAGTCATTCATTCTGGAATCATCTTTACTATTTTTTGCTGTATCTCATGGCTGCCTTTATTTTATTTTTCACGTAACTTCTTTCCCGCCCCCCAGCAGTTGACTCACTTTTAAAGCAAATGTATTTGAAAAGGAAACTTTGTGTTACTATCATAATGGAAAAGCCATGTCATTAGGTAAACCAAAGGTAACCATAAATAAACCCACACCAGTGTTATTAAATCGCAGCTGGCTCTGTTGCCTACTCTTAGCTTGAAGCCTCTTCTCTCTTGGTTAAAAGGGAAAATTAGCAAAAGAGAGAAGAGGTGATATTGGGGTAAGCTAGCACCACACTGAACCTTTCTCCTTGACCTACTTAAAACCAAAAAAAACCAAACTCACTGCCATTGAGCCAAATCCGACTCAAAGCCAACTCTTCATTGGGTTTCCAAGGCATTATCACTACAGAAGTAGATTGCCCAATCTTCCTTCCGAGGAGTGGCTGGTAGGTTTGAACCGCCAGCCTTCTGGTTAGTGGTCCAATGTCTTAGGCACTAGGCCATCAGAGCTCCTCTGACCTACTTAGAAGGACTGAAAAAGACTTGATTCAAAGAAATTGATAAGGTTTTACCAATAGCTCAGAGCAGGAATGTGTATAGATGCTTTGTTCAAATACTTGGGGATCCTTTATTGTATCCTAGGAGTTGTATTCACAGCTGGGAGTATAGAAGGAATTGGGACTTGGTCCCTGACCTTGGGAGAGGCAGTTGCAGGAGTAGATTGAATATGGGTGAAGAGCTGAGCTGTCTGCTGGGGTTTCAGTAAGAAAACTACAGGACTAAGTTCTGTTTGAGAGTTGTTTAGAAAACTAATTGAATTTTTTTTTTAGTTTTCTCATTTAAGTTTGAAATGTCTCATATTTTGTGTCCCATATGGTTCTAGAGGAACCCTGAATAAATGAAAGATGATTTATTGTTGTTCTTATGTTAAGATAATGATCCATATTAACCCTGATACATTCTTTGCAATGCCATTAAAAATTAAATGAGATTAGCATGTGTTATAGTGTTGGCAAAGCAAGATACGCACCCAAGATTGGACCTGTGATATGCCTCTAGGAATGGCGTTCTTTGGGGCAGTGGGATACGAGGCCAAGTCTGATTTGTCTGTCCATCTCCTAACCGATGGCTTCACTTGCTTATTAAAAATAAATTGCACCATTAGCAATGGAGTAACCAGTTGCTGTAGAGCCAGTTTCAACTCATGATGACCCTCTTTGTGTCAGAGTAGAACTGTTCCATAGGGTTTTCAAGGATGTGACCTTTTGGAAGGAGATCACCATGCCTGTCTTCTGAGTTGCTTCCACATGGGCTTAGACTGCCAACCTCCAGTTAGTAGTTGAGTGCTTAACTAATTGTTTCACCCAAGGGACTTCTAAGAATGTAGTGCAGGGCAATAAAAATGAATAAACTAGAACTCTGCTGAGTTCCAGAAAACAGAGCCAGAGACAAGGACCTGTACCCAAGTGAAGGAGTTTTTTTTTTTTTTTTTGGAGGTGATCCCAGGCAGCAGAACAAGGAGTGAACAGAGTGAGACCAGGAAAGAAGAAAAACCAAATTTAGGATTTTTCCTGTGGGTAGCTGGGACTCAGCTCTGCTAGGACCTTTTGAGAAGTGTACAGAATACCGCCAGAATCGTTCATCTGAGATCTGCCAGCTCCTGTTCCACAGTGATGGAGGGACTTCTGAGGGCATTAGTTCCCTTATATTTTCAGGCTAGGTACCCATGTGGACTCTGCTGTGGTGAAGACTTTGGGCAAAATAGGGGGAAAAAGATGTGCACTTGACTTTATGCATGGTTCTGGGGAGGTGATCTGAGTTGGCAGAGAGCCATCCACCACAGCTGCACCTGGAATCATAGGTGGGCCAAGGGGATGGACGCAGGCACCAGAGGCATCTCGCTACAAGCCTATCAATTTGAATCTGTTTTACAAACCTTGAGTAGAGAAAGCAAATTGCACAGGGAAACATACGCTATGATACTATGTATGTAAAGTTTCACATAAGTAATCAAAGTACATATGTGTTCATGGGGATGATCATCAGCACACTTTGGGTAGTGGGTCCCTGAGGACCAGAAAGGAGGATATGCTGGCATTGAAGGGTGTGCAGTTGCATTTGACTCTTTGTAACATTTTATTTCTTTAATTGCATGGTGTTTACATTGCATTATTCTTTCTCTTTGGGTGTCTAAAATATCTCCCTTAAAAATTATGTCATCTTAAGGCTATAAAAAAGGAGCCTTAGTGGCACAATGGTTAAGCACTCAGCTGCTAAATTAAAAAAAATTAGCAGTTCAAATCCACCCAGTGGCTCCATGGAAGAAAGACCTGGTGATTCCCTGTCATAAAGACTACAGCCCTGGGAAACTATGTGGGGCCCATTCTGCTCTGTCACATGGGACTGCTATGAGTTGGAATTGACTCGAGGACATATAATATATAACAGCAACACGATGCTAAACTCGACCAAGAGAAGGGAAAAAAAAAGACTTTTATGATTTTGTTTGTTTCTGAAGACAAGACTGGGCCTAGTTTGTAAGAAAGAAAACATTATCCTCAAGATGTCTGGCTGATAAAAAGACAAAAGACATTCACATTTAGCATGATCCCACCACGTCAAACCCCCCCACACACACACACACCAAGTGTGTGTTGAAACTCCTGAGCTAATGACCTTAGAATGTGCGGCTCCTCCCAGTTGCTTGTGAACATGGCAGTTCTGAGGTTCTCAGAGCTTTGCCTGAGGGACCTTCCAGTCAATAACTTTTTATCTAAGTGGAAGAGATGTTTCTCAAGGAAGTATCTGTAAGGATTGCTGAAATACCTTACCAGCATTGTCCCTAAAAGTGGGTAAGAGTCCAGTGTGGGGGATGGTAGAATGCGTGCATGAGAACACCTTTGAATTGTGTGATAGGGGAAAGAGACCCCAGTCAAACAGGTTCTGTGGAGACACTTTTATTAAGCCTTAGACAGGACAAAGACAAAACAAAGACAGTCATCCAGGATGAGGGAAACCATCAGCCATCAGCGTGTACACAGTAGAGAAAGCTGAATGGAGTCTTCTGAGTCATGGCCATTCAGCTAATTATACCAAAACCAACCAAAGTCACTGTTGTTGAGTCAATTTGGACTCATACCAGCCCCCGTTGGGTTTCCGAGGCAGTAAATCTTTACAGAAGTAGATTGCCCTGTCTTCCTTCCACGGAGTGGCTGGTGCGTTTGGACCACCATCCCTCTGGTTAGCAGCCAAATGCCTAAGGCACTGCACCACCAGATTGAAAACAAAGGGAATCATCACAAAATCATGATTGGTGGCAGATGGATTCATCACTGTTGCAGGTGGGACTACCGAAGCGGGGAAAGGACCATGATTGGGATAGGTACATAATTGAAGATAGAAAAGGGTGACAGGATTGGTTATGGGCTTGACTACCTGGGTAGTAATGGTGGTCTGGATATGACTTATGACCATGCAGCCTGAGTCTTAGTCACAAGTTGGCTACCAAACAATACCAAGACCCCAACCTTAATTTAAATTAGAAAAGGACACATTCAGTCAATTTCCCTAGTTCTTTGTGTGAGCTGAATCTACTTTCAGCCACACTCTTCCTGAAGGCAAACTGCCCTTCCTTAGGGTTGTGCTGGAACTTATTTATGCATAAGCCACAGTGCTGGTTTAATGGTCAGAAAGAACTCAGATGTCAAGCCTCAAAATGGAGTTAGGGCTCCCACTGCAGACCACAGCCACAAACTCAAGTGCTTTAGAATTTGAGGTCTAATACAGTTGAGAACAAATTCATGTTGGTTCCTATCTTGTGGGCTGGGATCTTTGTCCCCAGTACCTGCTCATGTGAATTCAGAAGTGTTTCTGGTTTTTTTTTTTTTTTTGCCCCTTCCCCTCCTTTTCTTCAAAACATACTCTGATATAACAATTTCTACACATATTATTCCCCTGACATTGGTTACATTCTTCACATTGTGTCAGCATTTTCATTATTTCTGTTCTGGTTGGTTTAGCCCCAGTTATTTGGACTCACTGCCCCCTATGCGTCTAATCAATTCTTTTCTCTTCTTTTTTGAATTTTGATTTATTTTTGCGGTGTTCCCTCCCCTCCCCTCCAACCCTTGGTAACCAACAAAAAAAGTTACCTTCCATATATTAACCTTTCCTTGACTTTTTACAATGGTGAACTAATACTGTATTTGTCCTTCTGCGATTGGCTTATTTCACTCAGAATAATGTCCTCCAGTTCATCCACGTTATGCGGTGTTTACATTGTAGAGTCTACATTTCTTTAGTGTTGCATAGCATTTCATGGTGTGTATGTACCATAGTTTGATTATCCATTCTTCTGTTGATGGGCACGTAGGTTGTTTCCATCTTTTTGTTATTGTAAATAGTGCTACCATGAACATAGGTGTGCATGTATCTGTTTTTGTCCTGGCTCTCAATTTAGGATATATACCTAGTAATGGGACTGCTGGATCAAATGGTATTTCTAATTCTAATTTTTTAAGGAATCGCCATACTACTTTCCACAGTGGTTGAAACAGTCCCATCAGCAATGTATGACAGTCCCAATCTCTCTGCATCCTCACCACCTTTGTTATTTGTCTGTTTTCTTGTACTTTGCTATTAGTGTTGGAGCAGATGGTATCTCATTGTTTTGCATCTCTCTGATGGCTAATGATCATGAAGATTTCTTCATGTTTGTTGGCTGCCTGAATATCCTCTTTGGTGAAGTGTGTATTCATGTGTTCTGCCCATTTTTAATTGGATTGTTTGTCTTTTTGTTGTTGAGGTGTTGGAGTTTTCTATAAATTTTAGAGATAAGTTCTTTGTCAGATACATCATTGGCGAATATTTTTCTCAGTCTGTTTCTCATCCATTCTTGAGAGTTACTGTTCAATTGGTCTCATAGAGATAATTTTTTAAAATAAATTATTTTAGTTTTGTTCTTGAGAATGTACACAGCAGCACATACACTAATTCAACCATTTCTACATGTACCATTAAGTGATACTGATTATATTCTTCAAATTGTGCAACCATTCTCACCCTCCTTTTCTGAGCTGTTCCTACCCCGTTAAGATAAAGCCATTGCCCCGTACATTTTCTATCTAATATTTCAAGAAGTTGTTGTTGTTGTTGTTGTTAGGTGCCGTCGAGTCGGACCCAACTCATAGCGACCCCTCCTTGGGTTTCCAAGGCAGTATCACTACAGAAGTAGATTGCCTCATCTTCCTTCTGAGGAGTGGCTAGTGGGTTTGAACTGCCAGCCCTCTGGTTAGCAGTCAGGTGCCTTAGGCACTGTGCTACCAGAGCTCCAATATTTCAAGTTACTGTTGTCAATTTTATCATATATACATAGATCTTAAAAGAATACAATGCTCAAGGCAGACATTCTTTACTAGGTGAGCTAAAGTATTAGTTACTTGAAGCTCTGGTGGCATAGTGCCTAAGGCATTTGACTGCTAACGAGGAGGCTGGCAGTTCAAACCCACCAGCTACTCCTCGGAAGCAAGACTGGGCAAACTACTTCCATAAAGATTTACTGCCTCAGAAACCCAAAGGGATTGCTATGAGTCAGAATTGACTGGATGGCAGTGAGTTCCCCCTCCCCAGGATATCTGTGGTAGTTAAGGTTGTGTGTCAACTTGGCTGGGCGTGGGTGAGTGCCTGGGCAGCTGTGGTGGTACTTATTCCCCATGATGAGACTGGCAATCAATTCCATGGTGGGATCTACCACAAGTAGCTGAGTAGCTGCTTTTGGGATGTGGTCTGCTTCCTGTATATAAAGAGCTGCCTTGGGGATAGTCTCCAGCTTATGGCACGCTTGAACCCTGCATCCTGCGTGTAGCCAAGTCATTGTTCAGCAGCCTGCCATGCTCTGCTGATCTTGGGACTTTCAGTGGACTTGAATTAATGGCCAGCTGTGTGGTTTGGTATTATTGGGACTGTGCCTTATTAGTTGTTGACCTTGGATTTGTCAGCCTTAGCAGCCAGCAGCTGAGTGAAGAAAAGCCTCCAGCTTCAGTGGGCCAAGACCAGGAGGCAGACCTGAAACCCAAGGTTGAGGGGCTTTCACCCAGCCCGTAGAGCCTGGGACTTTGAACTTGGACTTAAAGCCTCCAAATTGTAAGAATAAACTCCTGATTGTTAAAGCCATCCCATTTGTGGTATCTTCTGTTGGAGCAGCACTAGATAACCAGAACAGGATCTTTTTTGTTTCAAGGTGATCTCTCAGGGCAGTAGTTTCAGGGGTTCATCCAGCCTCCATGGCTCCAGAAAGCCTGGATTCCATGAGAATTTGAAATTGGTTCTGTGTTTTGTCCCCTTTGATCAAGATTCTTCTATAGAATCCTTGATCTAAGTGTTCAGTAATGGTAGCCATGTACCATCCCATTCTGCTTTTATGGCAAAGGAGACAGTTATTCATGGAGGCAATTAGCCACATGTTGAATTTGTTCCTCCTGTTCCTCACTCTCCTTCTTTCTTGCTCCAGGAAAATATAGAGACCAAATACTGTACCCTGGATGGTAGCTTGCAAGCTTTTAAGACCCCAGGAACTACGCAATGAACTAGGAGGTAGAACAGAAGCAACAAACATGGTATTAGGCCAGTTAACTTCTTGGATGCCCCGTGAAACCATGACTCTGAACCTCTAGACCTCTAAGAACCAAATCCTGTGAGTCTCAGCAGCTACTGGTTTTTGTTGTTTGTTTTGTCATTGCTGTAAATATATCTATCTATAACACAACTTTTTATCAATTCAACTTTTTACCAGTGTACAGCTTATTAACAACAATCACATTAATTGGCTGTGCAATGCTACCCTTAATCAGTGTGATCATAAAGATAGCTTTCTAAATGAGTGACATACTTAAGTGTGGCATTCTTAACTTTTTGACCAAAACTGTTTTTTACTTTAAAGATGATTTCAAGGGATAGTTTAGGTTCAGTTTGAAGAGTATCTGAGGGCAGTAGTCTTGAGATGTAAACAGCCTCTCAAACAGCCTCAGTGGGCCCAGTAACTCCACATTTTTTCTCCTTCTATCAGGATCCATATAGTATGTCTCCAGTTGAAGCTTTCATTTAGTAGTGGTAGCTGGGCACCGTCCAATTCTTTTGGTCTCATGCTAGAGGAAGCAGTGGTTTACAGAGGCACTTAGTTCTATAATCCAGTTGCTTCTCTGATCCTTGGGTTTCTTTCTCCCTCTCTTGTTCTAGGTGAATAGAGACCAATTGTTGTATCATGAATGTCCTCCCACAAGCTTTTAAGACCTCAGATACTACAAAGTGAACTGAGAGGTAGAAAATAGCCTTTAAAAACAATATTATGCTGAATGACTGGATTGTTCCATGAGACCATGATCCTGATCCTTCAGACTGAGAAAACTAGTCCTACTTATTTTTTTTTTAAAAAAGTGTTAGTTTATTGTATGCTTATACAATAAACCACACTTTTTTTTTCATTTTTATTGTGATTTGGGTGAAAGTTTACAGAGAAAATTCACTTTCCATACAGCAGCTCACATACACTTTGTCTCATGACTGACTACAATTGTCTACAATGCAACAGCCCCCCTCCCACTTTCTTCCCATAGTTACCTCTTCCGTGTCCCTCCCTCATGCACTCCTGCCCCCTGAGCTGCCTCCCTGTGCATACACAGCCCTTCTATTCTCCCATGATTGATCTCTCCAAGCAGTGTACCTACCTAATGTAAATGTTCAGCTCATATGCCTGTCTTTTGTTTGGCTGAAAGCCACAGAAGTGGGTTCAGTTCCAGACCTGAAGGGCAGCTAGGGGCCATTCTGGTCTCAGTGGTTCCATCAGGCTCTATCAGACCAGCAAGCCTGGTCCTTTTTTTTTTTTTTTAATGATTTTGAGTTATTTTCCACATTGTTCTTCTGCTCTATCTAGGATTTCCTACAGAGATCCCCCTCCGAGTGTAAACCACACATTTAATAGTGTAAAATTTGATAGATCTTAATACATCTACACAGTGTGAAGCCCCCATCACAATTAAGATAGTCCATATCCATCAGCCCCAAAAGTTTCCTTGTCCTCTTTGCAGTCCTTCCTTCTCATGCTCCCCACCCCCTGTTAAAAAAACCCAAAAAACAAAAACCATGCAATCACTGATCTTCTCTCTCTAGAGATCAGTTTGCATTTTTTAAGAATTTTATATGTGGATATATTGTATGAACTCTTTCTTTTATACTTGGCTCCTTTCACTCAGCATAATTATTCTGAAATTCATCCTTGTGGTTGCATGTATCAATGGTTCATTCCTTTTTATGGCTGAGCAGTATTCTATTGTATGGATAGACCACAACTGTTTATACATTCCTCTATTGATGACATTTGCATTGTTTCCAAGTAAAGTTACTATGAACATTCTTGTACAAGTCTGTATGGACATATATTTTCTTTTTTCTTGAGTAAATACCTAAGATTAAAATGATTGGACCATATGGTAGTTATATGTTTAAATTTTTAAGAAATTGCCCAACTGTTTTCCAAAGTATGGTATCATTCTACAGTGTATGAAAGCTCTAGTTCTTTTATATCCTCACCACAAAAAGGGTATGTGTATTTAACACAGTATTTTTAAAGCTGGTTTGTAAAAGCAGCAATGACTTTGGTCACTTTTTATTTGTTATCTGCCCTTCACCGAAGGAGCTCTGGTGGTGCAGTGGTTAAAGAATTTGATTGCTGACCAAAAGTTTAGTGGTTCAAACCCAGTAGCTGCTGTGTGGGAGAAAGATGTGGCAGTCTGCTTTCGTTTTACAGCCTTGGAAACCCTATGGGGCAGTTCTGCTCTGTCCTATGGTGTTTCTGAGACATAATCAACTCCATGGCAGTGGGGTTGGTTTTCTTGGCCCTCCACCACAAAGGTTTCCATTCTAACTGTTAGGAATTCTGTAACTAATTTGCTTATAGGAAAAAGTCTCTGCAGTGCTATCACCATGGCTAACTAGTGGAGTGGGGTTGCTTCATGAAAACAAAACAAAATCTTTTTCCCAGTTACAATTCTAGGGTGGTTAGGTAGGCTAACTTCTGCTGTGTGCCGGAGCTGTGCTTTACATCCGTTATCTCATTTAATTGTAATAGCCCTCTGAGGTCGATACTGTATTCATTTTACAGGTATGGAAACAGGGGCACTGAGAGTAGTATTCACTTGCTGCACAGCCAGGAAGCAATAGAGACAGAGTTGAAGTAAATGTGTCAGTGAGGATACTGTATGGTTGCAAGCCAATGAAACCCAACTAATCCTGGCTTATGCAAAAAAAGTTCATTGGCTTCTACAACAGAAAAGTCCAGGGTTAGGACAGACTTCAGGTGTAGTTTGACCTAAAGATTTCTAAGTCATCAGGGTGCTGGCTATTTCTCTATGAATCTTCTGTCTCTACTAGTCAGTAGGCTGCTGTAGCAGTTCCAGGCTCCACATGCACACCTTGTACCTCCCAGAGGAAAAAGGCAGGCCCTGGTCCCAGCAGTCCCAGGAAAACCCTGTGATTGGATCAGCCTGTGTCACCTGCCCACACCTCAGCCAATCACTGGCCTGGGGTAGGGGGTTTGGTAGAATTGCTTTACCCTAGATCACATGTTCTACTCCCAATCTGAAATCAGGGCCTTGGAAGGGATGGGGGAGAATGGACTTCAGGGAAGCTTCTCACACTGGGTTATGATACAGTGAGGTGTCATTTGTTCTTCAGAAATGCTCTTCATGTTATGAAATACTGGTGTGATATTATTTGTCTTGTGACTTAGGGTAATCACCTCTGTTCACACCTGTGAAGTGAGATTACCTCTTCACCTCACAAACAGATCAAACAGAAGAAACCGTGTAAATTGTAGCATGCTTGAGGTTCCTTTGAAGCTGTCTATATAATTAAAAGGTGTTACCTAGACTTGGATATGAAATAAAAATCCAACTTCAAATTTAAGTGGCATAATTTCCACTCCTTTTAAAATACCAGGTAACTTCAGTTGTGATCCTCAATCTGTCAGGCTTGTTGGAGTCCCATCTGAAGAGGGTGCAAAATGGTGGCTTAGTGAGAGTGATAGGCAGTCACCTCTCTCCCTCTTCTTTTTAGGAGGAAGAATTGAAAGAAAGAATGAATGTGTGAGGAATAGGGAATTTGATTGCCTTCCAGGGTGTGTGTTGAAGGAGAGGAAAATGTAGCTCAGCTGCAGTGACTCTCCCCAATTAAAAACTAAAAAAAGAGTGTGGTTATAGGGCTTGGACTTCTGACAAGCCAGCAGCCTCAAGTCATTTTGAGTGTTATTCCAGATTGGAAGATCCTGTTAGGTGGAAAGTGGAAGCTTCCAGAATTCCTCGTTGGGCCATCAAGACTGGGTCCTCATCACAGCTCCAGCTACATAGACCACTTGATTCACTGGACAGATAAGTTGGCCATGTGAAAATCTGGCCCTGCACACCCTACTCAGCCTGAGGCAACAATATGGGAAAGCTTTTTATTGGGATTACTTTTCTACAGAGATGCAATTTCAAATGAGACCATCCTTTTCTCATTGGTGACCTCACCAGGGTCCTTCTTCCACAAAGCTTAATTGTTGTGGATCCATACATTTAAGCTTCTTAATTAATGACTGAAGACATAGTGCAGATTTACTTTTCTTTTTAATGAATCCGTGGCCTTAAATGCTTCTGACTCAGAGGAAATGGATCTAGGGGGCACTGGAGGAGAACATGGACTCAGAACTCCTGGTTTTTAATTGGATTCTGCTCTTCATCACCCCTGTGACTTGGGCCTCAGTTTCCTCATCTGTAAACAGTGAGGATTGCGCTAGAATCAGGGTCAGCAACTGTACTGTACTTTGTCTTTCCATGACAGATACTGCTGGTCAGTCATGGTGTTCTTTCCCACTGAGCCCAGATGTGGCATTAGATTCCTTTTCAATATGGTGTACCACACAGCCATTTGGTCTTTGAGATGAAATTCACTCATCATCCCTGTGAAACTATATGAACTTTAAATTCTCTTCATTAATAATTGCTTGAATTTTGCCTTGTTTAGAGCCTGTAAAGGAGCCCTGGTGGCACAGTGGTTAAGAGTTCTTCTGCTAATTGGAAGGTTGGCAGTTCAAACCCACCAGCCACTCCATGGGAGAAAGATGTGCTAGTGTGCTTCTGTGAAAATTACAGGTTTCTATGTAGGAGAACCTGGATAGCGTGGGACAACAATGTGGAACAGAACTCAAAATCATTAAAAAAAAAAAAAAAAGGGACCAGGTTTGCTGGTCTAATAGAGTCTGGTGGAACCACTGAGACTATGGCCCATAGCTGCCCTTCAGGTCTGGAATTAAACCCACTCCTATGGCTTCCAGCCAAACAGCAGGCAGGCATGAGGTGAACATTTACACTAGGTAGATACACTCCTTGGATAGAACAATCATGGGAGAATAGAAGGGCTGTGTATGCACAGGGAGACAGCTCAGGGGGCAGGAGTGCATGGAGGGAAGAGCACAGGGAAGAGGTAACTATGGGGAAGAAGTAGGAAAGGAACTGTTGCATTGTGGTAAACTATAGTCAATGCCATGAGACAAAGTGTATGTGAACTGTTGTATGGAAAGTGAATTTGCTCTGTAAACTTTCACCTGAATCATAATTTGGGGAAAAAAAAATACAGGTTTGAAAACCCAGTGGGGCAGTTCTATTCTGTTCTATATGGTCATTATAAATTGGAATTGACTCAACAGCAGTGAGTTTGGATTTTTTTGTTGTTTGTATAAAGAGCCTACAGTGGGCTGCTGGTGTTCTCATCAGGCCCACTGAACCCCTTACTGTTAATGGATGTTGTATTCTCCTTCAAACCTGCCTTACCTTTGCCCTGGCTGTTTTCTCTGCTTGACCCCTCTTTTTTTTTTTTTTTTTGTCTTGTAGTTTAGGAACTAGTTTAGATGCCTCTTCCCCTGGTGAAACCCTTTAAAACCCCACATAGAATGTTTCTTCTCTTGTGTTGCCACAACACTGTACACAAATTATAATCCTTATAAAACGGCAGTGGTACTATTCATGACAGTGACCCTCTACCAACTGGCCTCTAAACCCTTTGGCTTTCTTAAACAACCATTGTGATTTCTGCCTACTTAGAAAGGAGTCCTAGCGGTTAAGTGCTTGACTGCTAACCAAAAGTTTAGCAGTTCAAACCCACCAGCTGCTGCATGGGAGAAAGATGAGACAGTCTGCTTCTGTAAAGATTTACAGCCTAAGACACCCTATGGACAGTGCTCCTCTGTCCAGTAGACTCTCTGTGAGTCAGAATCAACTCAGTGGCAATGAGGTTTAAGGAGCTGGTAATATTAATTTTTTTTTTCTTTTCATCTACTCATTTATTTCAAAAAGAAACTATGGAACACTGTTGTAAATAGAAAATCACTTCACTGACTCTAAAGAATCTGTTGTTGTTAGTTGCAGCTGAGTTGGCCCCTGACTCATGACGACCCCAGGCACAACACAATGAAGCGTTGACTGGTCCTGTGCCATCTTCACGATCTTGAGTCTATTGTTGCAGACACTGTGTATTTTGGGTGCCTTCCAACCAAGGGGCTCATTATCCAGTTCTGTATCAGACAGTATTGTGTTATGATCCATAGGGTTTTCGTTGGCTAGGTTTTTTTGTTTTTTCGTTTATATTAGTCATAAGTAATAAACCCAAACCCATTGCCATTAAGTTGATTCTGAGTCATAGTGACCCTATGAAGAACAAAGTAGAACTGCCAGATAGGATTTCCAAGCTGCAAATTTTTATAGAAACAGACTTCCTGCCACATCTTTCTCCCACCAAGTAGCTGGTGAGTTTGAACCACTGACCTTTTGGTTCACAGCTGAGCAGTTTAACTACTGTGCCACCAGGGCTCCTTCGTAAGGAATAGATAATTACAAAATGAAAACAACATTGCTACTAAATTCTCACAGTTTCTTGAAGATTCTGAGCCCAAGCTACTATTACTGTTAAAAAAAGATGAGTGAAAGAGACGGCAAAGTTGTTTAGCACCAAAGTGAGAGTGAATTTTTTCTTGTCAGAATCTGATTTTTTGTGATCAATGGATTTTAAAGCTCTGTCCATGAGCTGCCTCACCTCTATAGTCATCTTCTCCTTCTTTCCCGACTCTTAGGAATGAGTACTGACTTTCAGCAGGGGCCCAGCACATGGAAGAGATTGTTCTCTATAGATGTGCTCAAACGACTTGATATGGCAGTCCTAACTTCCAATGTGATAGTGCCTTTATTTACTGTCAAAAGTCAGAATTGCATAAAGACCAAAAGAATTGTTGAGTGGAAATCAAACACTTGCAGCTTTGCTTTGTTAATTGCCTGCCTCTGACTGGTAGGAAGGATTCATTTCTTAGCAGGATTAGGATTTAGGCTCTGACAAAGTTTTCCTGAGGGTAGGAGGAGACCAGAAGCTGACCTGAGTCTCCCAGCTGCCTGCCCCATGGGTGGTATTCTCAGGGGCCCCAACCTCTCTGGGCTCATGTTGCTTTGATGGTTTCCTCGCTCATCCTCCTGACTTTATTAGAAAGGTGCTACTCTGAAGGAAGGAGCTCTGGTGGTGTAGTGCCTAAAGCATTTGACTGCTAACCAGAAGGCTCGCGGTTCAAACCCACCAGCCACTCCTCGGGATGACGACTGGGCAATCTACTTCCATA
>NW_006921628.1:8052702-8060033 GCF_000298275.1 Orycteropus afer afer
GGGTTTGAACCGCCAGCCTTCTGGTTAGTAGTCAAGTGCCTTAGGCACTATGCTCCCAGAACTCCTACAAAAGAGTGTATATAGGTGAAAAGCTGGTTGTCCTCCCCTCACCCCCCTGTAGCTCCCTAGTTCACATCGAGGGTAGAGCCGTCTCTTCCAGGTGTTAGTACTTTAAAACATGTGTTTCTGAATGGCTCTCCCACCACCAGTGTGTGAGAGGTCTGACAGGTTCTTTAAACTTTAATTTGATAGTTGAAAAACTAGTACAGAAAAATGAATTCACCTTTGAGCAGGCCTTATGGGAAATGGTGACATGGTGCTCTGATCTTTGCAACTTGTATCTAGGGAAGGCCAGGTAATACAGACATAGCATTTCATAGATGGAAAACTAACTGATGGCCAGAGGTTAACAGTTGGCCTGGCGGCAACTCTGGGGAGAAAGTAGGTTACGACCCGGCCCTGGCCTTCCCAATGAGTGTGTTTCCTACCAGAGTTTGTGCTACTTTAATTCAGGTTGCTGAGTAACACACAATAACAGTGACTAGACTGAACAGACTAGCCTTTTTGGGATCTGAAAACGGAACTTATCTGGGGGTTCTTTTCCTCGCAAATAATTCCAAAGAGCTCTGATTTGTTTCTGGAAGGAAGCCAATCACTTTATTGCCTGTTCTTCTCTTTTGCCCAGAATTTACTGGTGGGTGGGAAGTTTTAGAATTTGGCCTCAGTTGTTCAACACTAATAGATGTTCCGACCACAGAGGCAGTGGGAAATCACACTTCCTGAGAGATGTGCAGAAGCAGGCCAGGCCCTTAGGTGCTGAGACAGCAAATCCCCCATCTCTTTGCTGAAGCTTCTGACCTCTTGGGCTCTCCTGCAGGATTTGTGTTTGTTGAATAATAGAATACCCTGACCCAGGGAGGAAAAGCAAATAGGATGGTCACTGAAACTGCAGGGGAGTGTGAGTAAACAGTTATATTCTGCCCCAGTGGAGCTGGTCTCTGGCCAGCAACATGATAGCTGTTTAGATCTTAGATCTTACTCTCAGAGTTATTGGCATTCTCATTAAATGGAGGAGACAGCTTCCTGGTCAAGGCCTGCAAGTCCTGAGGACTTGGTGGGGCATTAGATCTGAGGAAATGGTTTCTTTAAAACATACTCCCTCCCTCCACTTCATACAGAGGAGTTGAGTGTATCTGATTGCTTTACTCTCTAAACCTTTTCCTAAAATTTTTTGTTCTTGTTCCTTTAAGTCACAAAGTAGATACGTACTTGTTTAAAAACAAACAAACAAACAAAAAACCACCTTGATCATTATGAAATTTAATTAGAATATTATTTGAATACTAATCATTGTAATTGAGTAGTTACTATGTACTAGGCTTTTACAAGGAGCTCTGGTGGCATAGTGCCTACGGTATTTGACTGCTGACCAGGAGGCTGGTGGTTCAAACCACCAGCGGCTCCTCGGAAGGAAGACTGGGCAATCTACTTCCATAAAGATTTACTGCCTTGGAAACCCAGAGGGGGTCACTATGAGTCAGAATCCACTTGATGGCCTTGAGTTTTTTTTTCCCCCCATTGTAACTAATCCTTACATGAGGTCTGAGGAATGGTGTTAATCCCCATTTCACTGATAAAGAATATGAGTCTCCAAATAAGGTTGCTGGGCTGGTAAGCAGGTGATTGAGTGTAGACTTGTACCCAGGTCTAGTAGACTCTGGGACTACAGCTGTTCACCCCATCCAGCATATTGTTTCTCTGGACTTGTTCTTGTTTGCTTTTGATGTCATTTTCCTTGTGTTACAATGAGCTTATAGTATTTCTTTGCAGAAGAAAAACCATATGGATTATTTTCATTTATTAAAAAAAAGAAGATATATGAACAAGGGTTTTCAGTGAAGGATCATAAGGTATGTGCATCTGTCCCTGCCGGTTAACCTCCCATCCCAAGGATTGATACCTTGCAGGCCCTCCATGGGGTTGTGCCAGACCCTGAGGGCTTCTAGCTTTTCCTGAAGGACTTGTTTGAGCCTTC
Organism: Orycteropus afer afer; assembly: GCF_000298275.1. NCBI lineage: Eukaryota > Metazoa > Chordata > Mammalia > Tubulidentata > Orycteropodidae > Orycteropus > Orycteropus afer. The sequence continues at coordinate 8,054,738 of NW_006921628.1, forward strand.
TCCACCACCCCCTCCGTGGAACAAGTCCATGGGCTCCAAGCCAGTCTTTTTATCCCTTTGGTCAGCCCTGACCCCTGGCAACCCTGTGTACAACAGAACAAAACATTGCTAGGTCCTGTACCATCTTCATGATAGTTTCCATTGTTATTGCCACTGTGTGTTTTGTTGTTGTTCTGTAATGTTGAGTCGGATCCGACTCTTAGCGACCCCTCCTTGGGTTTCCGAGGCACCATCACTATGAAAGTAGATTGCCCAGCCTTCCTTCCGAGGAGTGGCTGGTGGGTTTGAACCACCAGCCTTCTGGTTAGCAGTCAGGTGCCTTAGGCACTACGTTACCAGAGTGCCTTCCAACCTATAGGGCTCATTTCCAGCACTATTTCAGGCACTATTCTGTTGTGATCCATAGGATTTTTCTTGGCCAATTTTGGGAAGTAGATCTCCAGGCCTTTCTGCTGAGTCTGTCTTAGTCTGGAAGCTCTGCTGAAACCTGCCTACCATGGGTGGTGCTGCTGGTATTTGAAATACCAGTGGCATAGCTCCTAGCATCCTAGCAACACAGAAGCCACAACAGTATGACACACTGACAGGTGAGTGCTAGCAAGTAGTGCCTAGTTTCCAAAGAATGCATAGCTTCCCAACCCCATGGCTTTGGTATGTTAATCATTGGGTGCCAAAAACAAACAGACTTGCCTTGAATCTGTGCCTTAGGCCACACAGCCTTGATGTTGTAGCCTTTGGAAGCAGGAGACCCTTGTTTTTAACAAGCTGTGCTTAAACCAGTTGTGTGACTGCTCAGGGTCATCTGGGCTGTTTGTTTGAAAAGGCCTCAAACCTACTTTGCAAATCCCCTGTCCAATCTTGCTTGGCTTTTCTTTGTGGACTTCCCTAGGGGCCTTAGACCCTGTCTTGACTGTGGCTGACTGGGTGGTCCCCGTCATATAACTTTACTGTTAAACAGCACCATAAGGGCTCCTGATCCAGCTGTCTTGCCTTGAGTGCCCTCCTTTCTTTCTTTTGTGAGAGTTCTGAGACTTTTAAAAGACTTCAAGGATTTTAGCATTCTTGAGATTCTTTTTGTGGCCAGTTTGGTAAACCACTTCATTTCTTCAATTTCCCAGTTGATCCCATTCTTCCCCTTGCCCTTCAAAGGACTCTGTCAGGCGCATACCCATTTTGCATTTTGCATTCTGGATGAAGCTTCCTGGGTTTGGTTTGTGTGGGTTTTCTGCAACCTAGTTTGAACAAGCCTTCTAGAATCCTGAATGATTGCTAATTCAAACCAGCCTGGTTTCTTTCCCAAATTGGCCTGGAAATGCAACTGTAGTGGACTTGGCCTCCTTTTTCAGGTTGGGTAAACCTCAGATTTGCACTAGCTCCATTTGATGAGAGGATCTCATTGATTTTTGTTGTTGTTTGTTCACCTTCTGGGGGCTTTGGTGTTTCTAGACTTATCTCCCTTCCCATCTCATGTCACAAAGCAGTTCTCAGATTCTAACCCTATTGGTGATTTTATGCTGAGAATATCTGTGACAGTTATCATGGTGCTGGGGAGAATTAACTGGGAGGCTCAAGATTGAACTAAGCTGTGCTGTTGACCAAGGTCATTTGACACCTCTAGACCTTTGTTCAATTCTTTTGACAGACTGAGAGGAATTGGGAAATATCATGGACTTTCTTTGCAATGGTGGGTGACTGAGAGAAAATACGCCCTAAATCTAGCTATGCTGGCTAGATACATTGTTTTGATAATTTACTAGGCACCATTCTTTTGTGTGGAAGTGAGAGAAATACACATGAGCTAGCTTAAAATTAAACCCCCCCCCCCCCCCCCCCCCCCCCCCCCCGGGGGGTTTTTTTTTTTTTTTTTTTTTTTTAGGATTTGGGTGAAGATTTACAGAGTAAATTCACTTTTCATACAGCAGTTCACATATACTTTGTCTCATGTCATTGACCAAAATTTACAATGCAGCAGCTCCCCTCCCACTTCCTCCCCATAGTTACCCCCTCCCAGTGTCCATCCCTTCATACTCTTCTGCACCCTGAGCTATCTCCTTGTGCATAAGCAGCCCTTCCTTCTCCCATGATTGTTCTCTCCAGGGCGTGTGTCTACTTGAGGTAAATGTTTAACTCACATGCCTGTACTTTGTTTGGCTGGAAACCACAGTTGTGGGTTCAATTCCAGACCTGAAGGGCAGCTAGGGGCCATAGTCTCAGTGGTTACACCAGGCTCCATTGGACCAGCAAACCTAGTCCCCACCTTCTTTTTTTTTCTTTTGCCTCCAAACGATTTTGAGTTTTGTACCACATTGTTCTCCCTCTTTATGCAGGATCTCCTACATCCCTTCCAAGTGGATGGCAGTGGTAGCTGGGCACCATCTAGTTCTTCTGGTCTCATAGTTGTATAGGTTGCAGATCGGATGGTGTACCAGTCGCTAGGACTGATTGTTTCCATTAATTTTGGTTTTCTTCTTTCTTCTTGACGAGGAGAGACCCGTTGTTGCATCTAGATGGCAGCTTCCTAGCTTTTAAGGTCCCAGTCGCTACTCGCCAAAGTAGTAGGTGGAACAATGTTTTGTATAGTATGTTATGCCAATTGAGTTTGATGTCCCCTGCGACTATGGTCCCAAGCCCGCAGGATCAACTACTCGGTCCCTCTGGGTGGCTGGCTGTGACCAAGTAATGACCATAACCTTGCCCCTTGTCAGCTCTACTATACACCTGGGAATTCTGATCATTCACATGAACTTATAGGCCCATTGTCTGCCAACCCTGTATATGATCTTGGATACACTCTCCATTTAGACATACCTAATTGTTTAGCTTGTTCACCCATCTATCCGTCCCCAGGAGGATTTTTATTAAGCTTTTTTTTTTTTTTTTTTTTTAATTACAAGTGGTAGAAACCCAATTGAAACTACAGGAAGTCAAAAGAAGGAGCCACTTGACCCAGTGATTGAGAGTGCCCAGAGTAGATCTGCCTGCAAACATGGCTGGGTCCCAAGGCTCAAACACATCATCAAAGTTTGATCTCTCACCTCATCTTCACTAGGTCTGCTTTAGTTTCAAGCTCCATGTGGTGACACAATGGCTGCTGGCATCTCTTGCGCATTGTGTTGTTGTTATGTGCCGTCAAGTCGGACCCGACTCATAGCGACCCCTTCTTGGGTTTCCGAGGCTGTATCACTACAGTAGATTGCCCACCTTCCTTCTGAGGAGTGGCTAGTGGGTTTGAACCACCAGCCTTCTGGTTAGCAGTCAAATGCCTTAGGCAGTACACTACCAGAGCTCCAAATCAAGTCTTAGCCAGAAAAGAGAGTATAGTAGTGAGTACAAATCTCTCCCAATAAGCAAGGTAAGCATAGGCTTAGGGCATCAATAGAACAGGGGTACTAGGTGACCAAAGCAAAAACCCATAGATGCCAAGCAGACAGGACACAACGATAAGTAAGTACCTCAGTAGAAGGGATGGCAAGGCACTAAATGAAATTGATGCCAAGTCCAGTACATGAGGATGTGCGGCAGGGAATAATGTTCACACAGGGTTACGAGGGCACCCACATGCAAGACTGTTTAAGCTGTGAGGCCCCTACTGCTTCAACACCTTCATTGATGTCTGTCTCCTGTCTTCCACTCTTGTAATTGAAACTGTATCGTGGCGAATCTCTTGGGAGTGTACTCTTTCTTTCTAATAAACAAGAGGTGCAGGTGGGCTGTCGAGTCTAACTCATGCTACGTTCACCCAGTACACAGCTGGATTCAGCATGAGTGGTTACTGGGCAAAGATGGATTATATGAATAGATGATAGATCTCTGATCCATTTTGAGAGAACTGTCCTGTACATCCACCCTCACCTCCCAAAAAGGGGATAAAAACAAACCAACTGCCATTGATTCAATTCTGACTCATAGTGACCCTATAAGACATAGTAAAACTGCTCCATCAGATTTCCAAGGCTGTAAATTTTCACATAAGCAAACAACCTCATCTTTCTCTCACATAGTATCTGGTGGGTTTGAACCACCAACTTTTTGGTAAGCAGTTCAGTACTTTAACCACTATGCACCAGAGCACCTCCATGTCTGCTGATCCAGCAGCTCCAGCCAAGAGAGCAGCAATGCTCTTTGTCAGGATACAAACACAAGGGGATGGTCTTGCACACATCCAGGGAAACAGCCACTGGGAACTCCATTCCTAGGTGATACGCAAAAGCAAGGGAACTCTTGTAAGTCGACCACTGCAATGAATTCAGTAAAATTACTTTTTAACTGCATGGCATCTACATACAGAGTTACACCCAAAGTTTTGTGAACAATAATTTTTATAATTTTAAAGTAAGTTTGGCATGTACTTGAATGCAGTCTAGCATATGTGTACTATAATATTAACGTGAGTAGTAATTTAATACAATACTAACAAAGCAACATCCCAGAATACTGACTGGACTGTTAATATTTATCTCACACGAAAAGTAGCAAATTAATTTAGTTTTTTATTGTCTGTTGCATAGGACACAGTGCTTGATACTACTCTATGTGCTAATATATGAGGGACTAGGAACATTTAGAGGACTCAGAATTCACTATTTATCGTGTACATTATGTTTCTGTTTTGCAACGAGTGTGTTTCTAAATTTGTCTTCTAAGAAAGCAACAAAGGGTCTTTATCAGAATATTACATTTGTATTTTATAAAAATATTTACATATCTCTGTAAGGAAATTAAACAATTCCTTGAGGAAATGAATTAAATGAATATTTAAATTGCTGCTGTTGTTATTTGCCATCGAGTCGGACCCAACTCATAGTGACCCCTTCTTGGGTCTCCAAGGCAGTATCACTACAGAAGTAGATTCCCCAGCCTTCCCTCCGTGGAGTGGCTGGTGGGTTTGAACCGCCAGCCTTGTGGTTAGTAGTCAAGTGCCTTAGGCACTATGCTACCAGAGCTCCTGAATATTTAGATAATAACAATTATATAAATGTATTTTATTTTCCATGTCACTTCAGGCTGACTTTCTTTTAAGAAATTGATTGACACTATTATGATTCCTAAGACAAACTTGCTCATCCAGAAGTAGTGCTATTTTTACATCAGTTATATACATATCTCCGAATATGGGCACTGAATAATTCCACATAGAAATCAAATGTACATTTTATAAATCTTGTATATGATGGCAATTATATTTTCCTTTTCCTTTTTTGACCATTCAGTGCTGACTCGTTGACCACATAAGAGTACACCAGTGGCACTAAAATCAAGTTACTCATGATGTATCTGGTCCTGTCCTGCACAAAGT
>NW_006921628.1:8073707-8077045 GCF_000298275.1 Orycteropus afer afer
TCCGCCATCTTGCCCCGCTCTACCATTGAAATTTGAATGTAAATTTTATTTTATTAAATTGTCCTGTTTTATGAATTTTACTTTCTTTCAGTTATTAAAGGTTATTTACTACTCATTCACTCACTGCCATCAAGTCATTTCCAACTCATAGTAACGCCTATACGGTTTCCAAGGCTGTAAATCTTTATGGAAGCAGACTGCCTCATCTTTCTTCCATGGAGTTTTGGTTAGTAGCCAAATTCCTTAACCACTATACCACCAGAGCTTCTTTATTTGGTACAGTAGAACCAATTTAAAAAGTGACATAATTTTATATCCGGGTAAAATGAAATGGCAACAACTAAATGGTGTGGAAAAACGAAAGCTCACAGAAGATTAAAAAAAAGGATATGTGAATCTCTATGAAGACAATTTCAATGTTAACTTCCTTTTCAAAGCGTGAAGAATCAGAGGAGACTTCTTTGATTGAATGCTCAAGTTCAGCAGTGGTTGGCAAATTGTTGTACTAATACTGCTAGTGCTCAGATGACTCATAGTAATACAGATATAACAGAATTTATTTTAAATTCTACATCCATTCCTTGCTGTAGCAAAAAAAATTAATGATGGTGTAGAAAGTAAAGCTCTTTTAGAGTCTGAAATTATTGTATCTGCAAAACCATACCAAACCAGACTCACTGACTCATGGTTACCCCCATTGGGTTTCCAGAAGTAGATTGCCTCATCTTCCTTCTGCAGAGCGGCTGGTGGGTTTCAACAGCCAACCTTCTGGTTGGTAGTCCAATGCCTTAGGCACTACACCACCAGTGCTCCTTTATTGCATCTGCATGCCCCATAAATAACAGAAATACAGATTCTGTTTTATGGAATAACTTTTCTTCTAATGATGTAAATTACTGAATCAGAAGAGGACCAAATGATTGTCAGCATCACAGTGGACCATTTGAAAATTCATGTAGAATATTTCTGGATGGCAAAGAAATAAGGTTCTATAGCCAGAATATATTTCTAGGGTACAAACTTAATGGTGAAAATTATAAGGAGTGGCTGCTGTGTGCTGTATCAGTTGGCTCTGTATATTGTTTTGTTTGCAAACTATTCATTCCTAAATCATTTAATTCTTGATTTGCTATAGGTAGATTTAGCAGTTGGTGCAACTTGAATATGACTGATAAAGATGAAGTAGTTCAATTCATAGAGATTGTATGTTGTCATATTTAAACTGAAGATATGGTTTTGGCTTAACTCATGAATTGGAAACACTATTTTCAGTGAAATAAGTATAGGTCAATATTTCAAGTTTGTCTGTAGATTCAGCTCCTAATCTTTCTTATACAGATCAGCTAAGTATTGCCGAAGGCACTTGACTGCTAACCAGAAGGCTTGGTGGTTTAAACCCACCAGCCACTCCTCAGAAGGAAGATGGGCAATCGACTTCCATAGTGATACTGACTTAGAAACCCAAAGAGGGGTCACTATGACTTGGATCCAACTCAACGGCAGTTTTGGTTTTTGGATCTCCAACAGATGGATAACCTGTTCAGTGATTTATCATATCTGTAAGCTTAAAAAGCCATACTGGTGAAAAAATTACAAGTCAAGTACTTCACTATTTATATGAAGTTTGCAAAATGGATTTTTCTAAGTGCAGAGACCAGTCCTATAACAGTGCTGCCACTATGTCAGGGTGTTATAAGGGCATGCAACAGAAAATTTTAGAACATAATGAATATGCATTTACCATATGCTCTGCATTCACTTAATCTTTTTTGGGGTGTGTGTGTGAAAAGGCACAGAGCAAATTCATTTTCCATACAGCATTTTATACACATTTTGTTTCATAACTGCAATTCCTCATTGTAACAGCTGTCTTTCCAGTTCATCCCGATAGTTACCTCTTCCTTATGTCCTTCTTTGCTATGCATTCCTGCCCTCTGAACTATCTCCCTGTGCAAATACTGCTCTTCCATCCAAGATTGATTGCTCCAAAGAGTGTATCCACCTGATATGAAATGTTCACCCCATATGCCTGTTTATTGTTTGGCTGGAACCCAGAGGAATGAGTTCCAGATCTGAAGGATAACTAGGGCCATAATCTCAGGGGTCTCACCAGGCTCTATTAAGCTAGCAAACATCGTCTTTTTTTTTTTTATGGTTTTGAGTTTTGTTCTACATTGTTCTCCCACTCTATGTAGGATCTCCTGCAATGATCTCCCTCCAAGTGGTTGACAATGGTAGACAGGCACCATCTAGTTCTTCTGGTCTTATGGTCATATAGGCTGAGGATCGCATGGTCTGCCAGTCCCCTGGACTAATTGTTTCCATGTGTCTTTGGTTTCCTTCATTTCTCTTTGCTCTAGACAAGGAAAGACCCATTGTCGCATCTCGATGGCCACTTGCGAGCTTTTAAGACCCCAGTCACTACTCACCAAAGAAGGATGTAGAACAGTGTTTTTGTGTAGTATATTGTGCCAGTTAAACATGATGTCCCCTGCAACCATGGTCCGAGCCCATAGGTCCAACTATTTGCTCCCTCTGGGTAGCTGACTGTGGCCAAGAAGCCACCACAAAGTTGTCCCTTGTCAGCTCTACTATACACCTGAACATTCTTACAGCACATACAGATATGCATGTAGAAACATCATTTGCCAATGCTATACATGGTCATGGGTATACTCCCCCCCCTCGCCTAGATGTACTTAGTCATTCAGCCTGTCCATCCATCTGTACACCTGTAGATCAATGCTTTTCATTGCTGACAATGCAGTACAGTACATGCAAAAGAATCCATCCTTGTCTGTACCTCCCATGTGATTGATGCTTTATGTCTTCCTCAGTGCCACCGTGTTGATCACTCACATTTGGTACATTGCCTTTCCCTTCATCCAAATCACTACTAGTGTCTACCCATCTAGCAATGTTCCCTCCTCTCCCCTCCCTGATAACCAACAAAGAAAGTTTCCTTCCATATATAAACCTTTTCTTGACTTTTTATAATAGTGAACTAATACAATATTTGTCCTTCTGTGATTGACTTATTTCACTCAGCATAATGTCCTCCAAGTTCATCCATGTTATGTGGTGTTTTCCAGATTCTACCTTATTCTTTAGTGTTGCATAGTATTCCTTGTATATGTACCATAGTTTGGTTATCCATTCTTCTATTGGGCACCTGGGTTTTTTCCATCTCTTTGCTGATGTGAATAGTGCTGCGGTGAATATGGGTGTGCATTGGCTCTCACTTCTTTAGGATGTTGTTGTTATGTGCCATTGAGTCGGACCCGACTCATAGTAACCCCTCCTTGGGTTTCCGAGGCAGTATCACTACAGAAGTAGAT
>NW_006921628.1:8077710-8267618 GCF_000298275.1 Orycteropus afer afer
AACCCACCAGCCACTCCTTGGAAGGAAGGTTGGGCAATCTACTTCCATAGTGATACTGCCTCAGAAACCCAAGGAGGGGTCGCTGTGAATCGGGTCTGACTCGACGGCACATAACAACAACAACAATGATTGTGAACATTTCTTCATGTGTTTGTTCACTGCCTGTATATCTTCTTTGGTGAAGTGTCTATTCATGTCTTCTTTCCATTTTCAATTGGATTGTTTGTCTTTTTGCTGTTGAGGTGTTTTCTATAAATTTTAGAGGTAAGTCTCTTGTCAGGTATGTTGTTGCCAAATATTTTTTTCCCAATCTGTAGGTTCTCTTTTTACTCTTTTGGAGAAGTCTTTGGAAGCACATCAGTATTTAATTTTTGGAAGGTCCCAATTGTCTAGTTTATATTCTGCTGTTTGTACATTTTGGGTTATGCTTGATAGTCTATTTATGTCATAAATTAGGGCCCCTAAATTTGCTTGTGTTTTTTTCTTAAGGAACTTTATATAGTTTCAAGTTTCATGTTTAAGTCTTTGATCCATCTGGAGTTAGTTTTTGTGTATGGTGTGAGGTATGGATCTTGTTTCATTTTTCTGCAAATGGATATCCAGTTTTGCCACCACCATTTGTTAAAGAGACTATCTCTTTACCACTTAATAATGCCTTTTGGTCCTTTGTCAAAGATCAGTTGACCATGGTTTGATAGATCTATTTCTGGGTTCTTGGTTCTGTTCCACTGGTGCATTCACTTAATCTTGTAGGACATAGTCAGTAGATTTTTTTCTGGAAGCAGTTGATTTTTTTTTTTACTCTTCGGAGATTCTACGCACTTTCTGCCACCTCTACTCACCTATGGGCAGTTCTTAAAACATATTTAGGCAATGATTGAGTGTTAAAATGCCTCTCTAAAACAGACTGGGAAATGCATGCTGTAGCAACAAGTATAATGCCAGAATCAAACACTCAGATTCTAGAAGTCTAAGAAAATATTGCTAAAGACCAGACATAAAAAGGAGATATCAAAAGAGAAGCTGAAAACAGCCAACAAAAACGCCAACACTAGGGTGTTTATGTTGGTTATGTGGAGTAATATATTGGAGCATTTTCATCAGCTGAGTCAAGCTATCCAGGATTCAGAAGTCAACTTAAAGACATGCACAGATCTCTACCAGTCATTAGTAGGGTATTTACATAATTTTAAGAGTAGATTTTGAAAACACAACAAAACAAGTAACTGCCAAATACTGATTATCAAGTAGTTAGTTCACCATTGCTGAAACATTAGAAAGAAACAAGTGAATAATGAAAATGCTCAAGAAATATTAAATACAAGAGGTCATTTTCTCATCACGGCATTTCCTTCTGGCATTAATAAAGTTGTGTTGTATGAAGTTCTCTTAAATAGATTTTCCTTCTTAAACAATGTGGGTATACCTGATGAAGAATGCATGAAGACATCTATTCTGGTTACCTAGTATTGCTCTGACAAGAATATGACGCAAATGGGATGGTCTTAACAAACAGGAGTTTATTCTCTTACAGTTTGGAAGCTTTAAGTCCAAGTTCAAAGTGCCAGGCTCTAGAGGCTGGGTGAAAGCCATTCAACCTTGGGGTCTAGCCCTGCCTGCTGCTCCCAGCCCACTGGAGCTAGAGGCATTTTGTCACTCAGACAGCTTCTGGCTGCTGGGGCTGAGAAGCCCAAGTTAACAAATAAAAAGGCACAGTCCCAATGTTAACAAACCACACAGCAGGCCATTAATCTAAGTCCATTGTAAGTCCCAAGTTCGGCAGAGTATGGCAGGCTGCAGAACAACGACATGGCTACATGTAGGGTCCAAGCATCCCATAAACTAGAAACTATCCTCAAGGCATCTCCTTGTATATAGGAAGCAGACCACAGCCGAAACGCAGCTACTCAGCTGCTTGTGGTAGATGCTACCATGGAGCTGATAGCCAGTCTCATCATGGGGAACAACTACCACCAGCTGCCCAGCCACTCACCCAGGCCCAGCCAAATTGACATACAAATTTAACTACCACAACATCCAAGAAATCATTGCAGGCATATCTCGATGACTTAAATACAAGCATTTATGGAGAAGTGTGACAGTTTCATTCTTACATGAGAAATAAGTTTATAGATTTAGGTGTTACTGTTAGGTTCTGGCTCATAGCAACTCTTCTGCAACATAATTTACCACTGCCTGGTCCTGCACCATCCTTACAGTCATTGCTGTATTTGAGCCCATTGTTGTAGCCACTGCATCAGTCTGGCTCATTGAGGGTCCTCCTCTTTTGCTCTAACCCTCTACTTTACCAAGCTGATAGCCCTCTTCAGGACTGGTCCTTCCTGATAACATGTCCAAAGTATGTGAGATGAAGTATTGCCATCTTTGCTTCTAAGGAGCATTCTGACTATTTTTCTTCCCAGACAGCTTAAGGAAAAACACATTTTACTCATGTAGGCATGTATGATTCCGTAATAGAAGGTAAAATACAATGCATTTTTCCCAATATTAAATTGCTTTATACATATTCCTAACTCTAATGACCACAACTTGCACAACAGAACTCTCATTTTTGTCCCTAAAGAGACTCAGAAACCCTTAGCATGCAATAGTGATTCAAGAGAGACTCATTTCATTATCCTTATTATGTATGGAAGTGGATATTGTTCGGCAGCTTAATTTTGATGAAATCATTGAAGAATTTGTTAGAGCAAAGAATGGAAAGAAATGTTTTTAATTATAACATGTTAGAGATGAAAGATCTAAAAATTTAAAATACAGTAATTGGTTGTAATATTTGTTTTCTGATCATTAAAATTTCTTTCATGACATCTTTTCTTTTGCTTGTTTATAATTATAGCATTTACTGCGAAACAAGCATCAAAATTGAAGTATGTGTCATTGAAAACAAAAGTGGTAAAAGTCAATTTTTCATTGTGGAAGATCAATAGTATTTTAAAATGATTGTTGAAACAACTAAGTTCCCTGTCTCATTTTCTTTGTTGTAGAATACATGGAATGTTCTTTTTGTAGCAAATGTATATATAATAAGAATCTTAGTACTCCAGATCCACCAAAACTTTTATAATTCAGTTGATCTCATGCTGCTAAAATGGCATACGCCATTTTTGCATTCAGCCACTAAAATTATTCGTTGTTGTTATGTGCCGTTGAGTGGGACCCAACTCATAGCGACCTCCTTAGGTTTCTGAGGCCGTATCTTTACGGAAGTAGATTGCCCCATCTTCCTTCTGAGGAGTGGCTGGTGGGTTTGAATCTCTAGCCTTCTGGTTGGCAGTCAAAATTATAGTCACACGTAAAAAGTTAAGTTACATCATGGATAGCTAAAACACAAACATACACATATACATACAGGTTTTATATATATATACATATGCACACACACACACACATACATAAAACTCACACATCCCATTCGAATGTGTGAGTAAGCAGAAGAGGGGGCACCGCAGATTATTGGTGTTTAGGGCCCTCACAGGCTGGCCCTGCTCTTGTAGCTTCTGTAACTCCTGTAGCTCCCACAGAATCCCCAGGATTCACTGATTAGACCCCCTTGGATTGTGTATTAAGTTGGAAACAATCACTGAGCTTGGGAGGAAACACAGTGCTCTGATTGGCTAGGCCTTTCTTGTCATGTGCCCTGCCCCACTGATGCTCCAGTGATCCCTCCAAGGAACAGTGACTTCAGAGATCTGACGATGGTCTTGCAGCAGAACCTCAGGAAGAACTGGGAACTGGAAATCAGAAAGACATTGAGACTTTCTCTGGCTGCTATGTCCCTGATGTCTGTCTTACTTCATTCACTCTGTTGATAGGCTCTGCTAGCACAGGACATGGCTGCCCCGTAGCTCTTGGGTTGTTTCCATTTCTTTCAATCTGCCACATGCACAGACTTCAAGGGAGAATTGGATGCAGCTCAGGTTTGAGGTTCTACTCGTCTAGCCTGCTGTGAACAGAGGAGGCTGAAGTTGGGCTCTTTTAAGACTGGGTAGGTTGATCCTATTTTTAGAGAAGTTGTGATGTGAACTGATGATCCTGAAGGGACAGATAGTTCTGTTTCCTTGTTTGTTGAGAACTGTTTTCTTAAGTCCAAGATGTTGATAATAAACAGTATCAAGGAGCATCTCTCAAGTAGTTTGTTCCAAGCTGGGAAAATGTCAGTATGAAGTTCCAGCCCAGCTACATGGAAGGCTGCCTCCTGCCTGAAGCATTTCTTGATGATCTGCACTTTGGGACCTCTCTGAACTTGCCTCTCAGCTTGAGTTCTGAGCCTTTCCTGCTTACCTGCAGAGGCAATGGCACTGTCTTGAGAGGTATGAATGGGAATTTCCTCCTGCCAGGCCCAAGTCATCAAGACTCAGGATGGCTTTGACTAGAAAAACTGAATCAAAGAGTGTGCTCAGGCTAAGGATTTCCCCAAACACTAATCAGCACTGATTACTTCCAGCATGTTGCCTTTGGCTTTGCAAAGAATGTTGTCCATTGTGGCTGCAATGTCTGGCTTCTGCTGCCCAGAGGATGAAAAATGAGTTTGTAGGGATGAGCTGGGCACCTTTGACTGTGTCCCTTCACCATCCTGACTTCCACTAGCTGTGGAAGACATAATTACAAAATTCATAGGCTTTGAAAATTCACTGGCTTTGCTTCCACCATTAAACACTTGAGGAGTGTTGAGAGATTATAATGTTGCTTGCTTAAATGAAATCCCCTAAGTGTGCTGGGCAGAACCTCCAGAAAATCCCCTCCATGATGATTATTGAAAATGACTTTTGTCCTCCATCTTCACGTATGTCTTTTGAACTGAGTCAGAATGCTCAGTAGGAGATGCTATGTTATCGAGCCTCAAAGATCATCTAAAGGAAGTAATTCGGTTAATCCTGAGAACTTGAAACTTTATCTTGGATGAACTGAAGTTGTATTATTAAATTTATGGAAGTTCAATAACTGCTATTTAAAACAGATATAAAAAAAATTATAGCTGGATCTCAGAGATTGTCTTGGAGACTCTTACAATGCTATCTAGTCCAGTCCTGAGTCTACAGATTGGAAGAGAAAAGCTTAGAGAGGGACAAGGCATGCTGTAGATCACAGAGGAAGTTGGTGATAGATGGACTACTACAACCCAGGCCTCTAGGGTCCCAGGTCACAGAGATCTGACTTGCTTTGTCCTGCCTGTGACTAGCAGCTTATGCTTGGAAGACTAAGGCAGAGTTTACAGTTTGGAGGAATATATAGATTTTTTTTTTTGAAACAGTTTTATTGAGATATAATTCACGCACTATAAAATTCACCCTTTTAAAAGTGTACCAGTCAGTGGTTGTCATTATATTCACAGAGTTGTGCAGCTATGCCCAAAGTGAATTTTAGAACATTTTCATCCTCTAAAAGGAAATCCTGTACCCATTAGCAGTCACTCCTGATTCCGTCCTCCCCCCAGGCCCAGGCAACCACTAATCAGCTTTCTGTCTCTATGGATTTGCCTATTCTGGACCTTTCACTATAAATGGAATTAAACAATTTGTGACCTTTTACATCTGCCATCTCTCACTTACCATGTGTTTTCGAGGTTCATCTGTGTTGTATCCATACTTCATTCCTTTATATGGCTGAATAATGGAACGTATAACATTTGAATTTGAAAATAAAGCTGTCAAGTTTTCAGATTTATTTTCCCTTTGCCTAGTAAACTTTCCCCAGCACAGGTAGTCTTTTGATTTGGAGATTAAACCAGGGACTTTTCTGTTTTTCTGTACCTAAGTTGCTGCTTCTTTTAAATGTTTTGGCACCTTGGAGAAACATAGGTTCCTTGAAGTGTGTTCTTTTCTTGTATTGCAAATAAATAAATAGATAAATAGATAAATAAATAAATAACACACATTAATTAACACAGATGCTCAAGAGCCAGAGTTTTAATGCTCTTTTTTCTTGTATTTCTTTTCCAAAGGTTTAGCTTAGTTTTCATTTTTAAAATTTTAATATAATTTTTTTCTCTTCTCTTAATTGGAAACTCTTAATATTAAAGACAGTAGGGAAGAATGGTGTAGCAAACCTTCATAACCTTCCCTACATTTGCTTGCTTGCTTTGTCATTCTCTCTGAAGATACACATCACTTTCTTCTTACTGAACCACTTGAAAGTATCTACTACACACATCTGCCACTCATCTATCAGTTTGTCGTATTGTGGTGGCTTGCATGTTGCTGTGAGGCTGGAAGCTGTGCTACCAGTATTTCAAATACCAGCAGGTCACCCATGGTGAACAGGTTTCAGTGGACCTTGCAGACTAAGACAGACGTGGAAGAAGGAAAGGGCCTTCCACTTCTCAAAGAATTACCCAGTGAAAACTTTATTAATAGTGGTGAAATTCTGTCTAAAGTATTACTAGAAAACGTTACCTCTTTAAAATGTTAAGAAGCAAAGATGTCACTTTGAAGACAAAGGTCCTAAGCCATGGTATTTTCAGTCACCTCATATGCATGTGAAAGTTGAATAGTGAGTAAGGAAGACCAAAGAAGAGTTGATGCCTTTGAATTGCTGTGTTGGTGAAGAATACGGAAACATGGACTTCCAGAAGAACGAAAAAGTCTGTGCTGGAGGAAGTGCAGTCAGAATGCTTCATAGAAGTGAGAATGGCCAGAGTTTGTCTCACATACTTTGGTCATACTGTCAGAAGGGACAATTCCTTGGAGAATGATATCATGGTTGGTAAAGTAGAGGGGCAATGAAAAAGGGGAAGACCCTCAATGAGATGAATTGATACAGTGACTGTAATGATGGGCTCAAGCACAGCAAGGATTGTGGAGATGGTGCAGGACCAAGTACTGTTTCATTGTGTTGTACTTCAGGTCGCCATGAGTCAGAGCCGACTCGATGGCACCTAACAACAACAGTACACACATCATGGCCCTTCCCCTCTGTATACTCCACAAATGTTTCAAATTAAAAGAACATTCTTCTAACCACAATGTCACTGTCATACCCAAGAGGTTTAGCAGTGATAACAGTAATAATACCCAGTATAGAACTTCCCCAAATTCTCCCAAATGTTCTTTATGTTTTCTTTTTTGACCAGGAACCAAAGATCACCAATTGAATTTTGTTTCAAAGTTGCATCAGCTTTTCCTTTGGGAATAATTCCCCTACCTTAATTATTTTTTTCCCCCCCATCACATTGACATTTTTAAGAATCCAAGCCAGCTGTTTTGTAGACTGGTGCTCTTCAAATGTTATATGCATAAGAAGCATGGGGGTAAGGGTGGGAGTGGGAAGGAGGTGTCCTGGTGAAACGTACATCCTGATTCTGGAGGAGAAGTGGGACCTGAGAATCGCCTTTCTAGCCAGCTCCTAGGTGATGCAGATGCTGCTGGTCTTGGTGTAGTGAGATTGTAGACTGTCCCATATTCTTGTTTGGTCTGATTGTTTTCTCATGTTTAGATTCAAGTTAAACTGTTTTGGGCGAGACTGCCTCCACAGCTCATGGGCACTTACCATTGTACCACATTAGGAGGCACATCATGTCAATTTGCCCTGTTATTATTAGAGGTGCCAAGCATGATCTTAAGGCTTAAGGTGTTTGCCAGCTCCACATTGAAACAGCACCGTTCTCTCATTGCAATTAATAAGTCAATTGTAGGGTGATCCTTGAGACTGTGTAGATATCTGTTCCCCAGTGATTTTCACTCATTAAAGGACTTTGAAAGGAAACAGCATCTTGCAGTTTTAATACCCTGTTGGTAACATATGCCTCTTTTGTCATCAGAAATGAAGTATGTGTATGACAGAGAGAGAGAGAGAGAGAGTTTTTATTTAAAAAATGTAACTAGTGGTTGATTGATTCCCATTTGTAGTGTAAACACTGACTTTTACAGCCTCCCAAATATTGAAGCTTTACAATCCTATTCTGTATGATTCCCATGAAAAGTGCTTACAGCCCACAATCAGGGCCAGTATGGCATATTAAAAAAGCAATTAAAAATTTTTTGAGAACTTTCTGGGGTTGCTTTCTAGGAATATAACTGGAACACTTGAATATCCCACAGACTTCAGAAAATCATTCTTCTAAACCGAGCAGGCATTTCTTGCATGTTACAAGTTATTTTTGAAAAAATTGAATAAGAGTTGGGTGGCCAAGAATGGAGTATTTGAGTGGGAACCACTAGCTGGTGTTGCAGATGGGTTTGGTGCTTGAGAGTGTGGTAACCCCTTCTTCACCCTCCCTGTTGTTGACTAGAAGCCGCAGATGAGAGATTTCCAAATGAGGCCTCTTCACCTGTGAGGTTTGAGGTGACTGATGATCTTACAACCTTGAGCAGCTCCCTCACCTCTCTTCTCATGTACTGGTATACGGGGTAGCAAGGTGCACGTGGGAGGATGTGCAAGACCACAGACAGAAAGACCTCATTCTGAACCCCAGCCACTGCCTGTCACAGGCAGTATGCCCTCGGGCAAGTTTCTGAGCCCCACCTTCATTGTCTGTGAAATGGGGCTAATAATGGTTTTGGCCTTGGGAAGACTGAAATGAGGTGACTATGTGAAATACTTAACACAGGGCCTGGTACACAGTAGATGCAAGAAACATTGATTGAATGAATTTCTAGGTTTTTTTTTTTTTTTACCTTAAAACATACAATATACATTTATTTGCCAATTTTTTTCAAGCACACGTGTACTTGATTTTATTTCACTGTTTATTTAGCAAACAGATGTTAGCCCGTATAATCAGAAATTCTGTATATAAAGTTTTGGTTTACTAAGCTAATTTGAAGTCTCTGAGTTATATACATTGATGCTGTTATATGCCTCATCTATCTAAGCTAGAGTCCCTGGGTGGTGCGGATGGTTAACGGTTAGTGGCTGCTCACGGAAAAGTTGGAGGTTTGAGCACATCCAGAGGCTCCTGGTAGAAAGACCTGGTGATTTACTTCCAAAAAAATTAGTCATGAAAAGTCCTGTGGAGTATAGTTCAACTTGGATGCTCATGAGATTGCCCTGAGTAGGAATCGACTCAGTGGCATCTGGGACCTGGGTCAGGGGGATAACTAAGCTAAAGAGGAGGTAAGTGAATGGGTCATCATTGGCCCCTTTCAGCGTCATTATTTTCTGGAAATATGGAATTAACCAGGAAGACTCATTACGCAAATATTCCTGAGCTTCTCCTTTGGGCCAGGCACTGTTCTCTGGCCAGGAGTAGGAGTCCTTGCCTTGGAACCTCTACCCAGTGATCAATCACTCTCTTTTCACGGAGGGCCAAGATGTTTTCTCTGACCATCAGGGCTGGCGGCTTTTGAGTGTTCTTGCATAAACTACATCCAAAGTGCATCATCTTATTTCCAGTTTTGACATCTTTGAAAGGAGCTCTGGTGGTGCGGTGTCTAAGTGCTCAGCTGCTAACCTAAATGTTGACAGTTCAAACCTGCCAACCACTTCCTTGGGAGAAAGGTGAGGCAGCCCACCTCCATAAAGATTTACAGCCTTGGAAACCCTATGAGGTGGTTGTACCCCATAGAGGTATGTGTCAGAATCGACTTGATGGCACTGGGTTTAATTCGGTTTTTGGTTGGTGTCTTTAAGGTGGAGCAAGATTTGAAGGCTACTTGTGAAGCACTATGAGCACAGAATCCTTTTAGATTTTGTTCCCTCTCCTCAACCACTTCAATTTCTTACAATGATTTTACATACAGATGAATTCAACAGCCAAAAAACAAACTTTTTTTTCTGCCTTTGACAGGGTGCGGTCTTACCACTTTTCTATCTCTTGTTTTAGTGTAAAACATTTTAATTTTTCTTCTCTGACAGGTTTCGACCTTGCATGGATTCTAGCTTTCACAGGTTTTATTGTACATTAAATTTTAATTTCTCATAAACAATGGATAATTTTTTTAATGTATGTATTGTTCCAAATGTTGCAGAAAGTTCTCATCTGTTGTAAGTCATTGCTTATAAGTATGGGGTATACGTACACTGAAAAATTACTTGTTTATTTAAACTCATATGTTAACTGAGAGTGCTATTTTTTCATTTACTGAATCAAGCAACCCTAGGTCCCACCTGCTGATTGGGAGAAGTTCCTGGTTTGTGTGTTGGCCCTGGGGGTGATATTTGCAGCTGCTAGGATGTCCTCAGAGCTGAGAACTGTAGCGTATCCTATCACCCTGTGGTTTTGGGCGCTGGAGTGGGGGCCAGATTAGTAATTAGCTAAGCGTGACCTCACCCCTGTGGAATGTGCTCTTGCTAGGTATTAGCGAGAGGTTTAGGCTCTTGGGAGCCAGGTCAGAAGCTTGTCAGTGATGTCATCAGCTGGAAAAGCCAGCTTCAAGGCCTCAGGAAAAAAGGCTTAAAAGCCTGGGCTCCAGTTTTGGTAATAAATGGAAATGGAGTTTCACAGGTGGGGTGTGGAGGAATTTATTACAACAGGAAGCCTGATGGAGCCTCCCTGCCAGTGTGCAGCCCCCAGCCAAGTTTCTGAGTTCTGATGAACAACCAGAAGCTTCTAACGCAGCAGCGTGTGATTACACCGTTGGCCCTGTGCCCTGGACAGATGGGCTCGAGCTCGGTGAACACGGCAGGAGCTGTGAAGGGGTGTCAGGACTGTTTGGCAGCTCTGAGTAGGGCCCTTAAATTGAGGAGGAGGGAGACTGACATGGAAATTGTTCATTAGGCTAGGAGGCCAGCTTTAGAAAATGTGCACTTTGTGACTATTTGGGCCCTCACCATCCCTCTCATCTCACCCTCTACTGTGGGAGGGCTCTTTGGGGGCGGGGCAGGGAAGTTCTCTGGATTTAGACACTCAACAAAACTCTGTTTTACCTTGTGAGTTGGAAGATGTAGAACAAGTTTTTTAAAATTTATTTTTTATTGTTAAAGGGTAGTTTACTGTGCAGCCGTGGGCTGTCAGGCCTAGAAGGGGGACCAACTTAAATCATGTACTGAGTGTGGTAACTGCAGCCACTTAATTTTATTTGAAATCTCCCATAAAACATATTCCGGAAAAAGGTGAGTTCCAGGGGCTTCTGACTATGGGTTGGGTTTTGCAGTTCAGATTTCTCTGGGCCCGTTGGAGGTTCTGCTTAAGCGATTACCCTAGGCTATGACTGTTGGGCTAAAGTACTAATTGCCTTCACATTTTACCAGGTGAGGACTCCCTGGTGAGCAGATGGGAAGCTTCGAGCTTAGATTCCACAGGTCTGGCTTCCATCCTATCTGGCTTTCCTTCCAAACCACAACCAAACTCACTGCCATGGAGTTGGATCCAGCTCATAGCGTCCCCTCCTTGGGTTTCCAAGGCGATATCACTATGGAAGTAGATTGTGTAACTTTTTTGCTAAGGACTGGCTGGTGAATTTGAACCGCCAGCCTTCTAGTTAGCAGTCAGATGCCGTAGGCACTACACCACCAGAACTTGGAAGCATTGGTATTGGGTTATCCTGGTTGATGTTCAGTGTAGCTCATGGAATGGGGTAGTGGAGATAGATCCCTCCTACTTTTTCTCTCATATCATCCCCATTGTGGCTCTGGCCAAATCGTGTAGCGTCTTCAAGTCTCTGTTTAGGCATCTGTCAAATGGCATTATGCCCATGCCTATCATCCATAAAGTCCTGTGCCAGGGTGCTCAGGTAATGGGAGCTGTTACTCTGTGGGTGGCTGATGCGGACCAGGAAAATGACATTTCAGAGGAAGTCTGTGTCATTGAAGAGTTGAACCAGATCCCACTTTTGCTTTGCATAGACCTTGTCCCAGACTAAGGAGCTCTGGTAGCACAGTGTCTAAGGTATCTGACTGCTAACTAGAAGGTTGGTGGTTCAGACCCATCAGCCAGTCTGTGGAAGCAACACTGGGCAATCTACTTCTGTAGATCTTTACTGCCTCAGAAACCCAATGGGTCCCTATGAGTCTGAATTGACTCGATGGCAGTGGGTTTGGTTTTGTTTTGGTGTCCCAACCTGGCCGTTTGTCACTTGGGACCCTCCCTCCCCATCTCTCTAACTTCTCTCTAAAATGGGTGTGCCATGGAATAGCCTCGGTGGTGCAGATGGTTAACGCACTCAGCTACTAATGGGAAGGTTGGAGGTTCTAGTCCACCTAGAGGCATGTAGGAGGAAAGTCCTGGTGATCTACTTCAGAAAAATCAGCCATTGAAAACCCTATAGAGCACAATTGTACTCTGACACACATGGGGTTGCCATGAGTTGGAATTGACTCAGTGGCAACTGGGGAAAAAAGGACTAGCTCCAGGAACTAAAGGTGGGGCCTCCCCAGTGAGCAACTCCTCCTACTTCTGAAACACTCTTCTACTCACTCCCCTGTGTAGCATTTCATTATCAATGGTTATTCTTCTTTAAAAGAGAAAAATGGGAACTCAGGGCTCAAAGAGGGCCCTTCTAGCCCACTGTTCACCACTTCGGCTTTCTTATTCCAAGGGATTGGCAGAATCATCCTTTATTAGAATGTGATTTCATTACATGTTGGCATTTAATGGGCTTAACCCAATAGCCTTAGGTGCCGCCATGTTCCTGCATATGCTTGCTTTCCTTTTCCTTGCTTTCTCACTTCTCTTGGGGTCTGCCTCTTGCCCAATTGCATGGGAAGAAAGAGTTGTCCTCTTGGGTGCTGATTTTGATATGAAGGGATTTGTGTGAGGTCTAGTTGCAGACCAGTGTCCTAAACCCTGACTGCACTGGAGAGCCACTTGGAAAACTTTTACATACAATTACTGATGGGTGGACCCCACCCCCAAGAGATGCTGAGTCAGTGGTTTTCTTTCCGAGAAGGGTAGTGCTTGCTTGCTTTCTTTTTAAGCTTTCCAGATAAATTCCAGTGTTTAGCCAGGGTTGAGATTCAAATGATTTTTTTTTTTTAAATTTTTATGAGCAGCAGTAGTCTTGAGGTTTCTGATGAAAGTTGAACAAACTAAGCGTGAGGTAGGATCAAGGTCATGTGCTGCCCTGGATGGGTGGTGGGGTGAGGGGGAAAAGACTCAGTTTATTTTATCCACATTTTGAATAAAATTTGTATCAATTATAATGGGTGTGCTTTAAATAAAATGGATGATGGTTAGGAATTCTACTCCAAGTATATTGGTATTGACGCATGAAAAAAAATCAAAACACCAAACTCACTGCTGTCAAGTTGGATCTGACTCATAGCAACCCCTCCTTGGGTTTCCGAGGCTGTATCACTATGGAAGTAGATTGCCCAACCTTCCTTCCGAGGAGTGGCTGGTGGGTTTGAACCGCCAGCCTTCTGGTTAGCAGTCAAATGCCTTAGGCACTATACCACCAGAGCTCTTATGGGGGGGGGGGGTTGATGTCAAGTCGATTCTGACTCATAGCCGTACCATGTGTGTCAGAGTAGAACTCTGCTACATATAGGGTTTTCAAGGACTGATTTTTCAGTAGATTGCCAGTCCTTTCTTCTGAGTTGCTTCTGGGTGGACGCAAACCACCACACTTTTGGTTAGTAGCTGAATGCATTAACCCTTCGTGCCACCCAGGGATTCCCACCAACATATAAGATGACAAGAATTCTTTCAAATAAGGGTTTCTTCCAACAAGGCTGCTGCGGTCCACAACCATTCTTGTCACTCTGTTTAAAACAGCCCTAGCACACTCTTTTGAGCCCTTCAGAAGTGATGAGCCTGCTTCCTTCCCTCTGAGGGTGGATCTGATTGTTAACAATGGAAGAGTCATTTGGCCCCCAGCCGGATGACTGGACAGCTGACTAAGAGGGGAAATAGGGCCTTGGGATTGATGAATGACCGGATGTTCTTATCTGTTCAGAGAAGCCCCAGAAGTTGCAAAAACTACAGCTTCCAAGTAGTTTTGTGTTTAGTGGTTGTGACGTTTTTTGTGGATGGCTGCTTGACAGCTGAGGAGTCAGAGCAGTAATACACAGCTGGGGGATCCCTGGGGTGTGTGCTCAGAGCACAGAAGGGGGCACTAATGGTGGATGTTAGGTAGCATAGGTGCCCTACTGATCCTGTTAGAGTGTGGAAAAGGCTTGCACAGGAACCTCATGGTTATTGTATTAGCTTCCTAGGGCTGCTGTAACAGAGTACCACAACTAGTAACTGAGAATAACAGAAATTTATTCTGTCACAGCTTTGGAGGCTAGAAGTCTGAAATCTCCTTCTCAAGGCTCTGGGGACGAATCTGTTTCGTGCCTCTTCTAGCTTCTGGTGGTTCCTGGCTGCTGCATCACTCAAATTTCTATCTCTGTCATCACATGGAGTTCTTCCATGTGTGTGTCTGTGTCTCTGCATGGCTGTCTTATAAGGCTACTAGTCTTTGGATTTAGGTCCCCCTCCCCCAATCCATTGTAACCTCATTTTAACAGATTAGATCTATAAAGACCCTGTTTCCAAATAAGGCCACATTCTGAGCTTCCAGGTAGACATGAATTTTGGAAGGACACTCTTCAACCCACTTCAGTCACCCTGGTGTTTCTATCCTTCTGCCCCTGCCAAGTCTAGTTTGTGTGCTCCTCAACTAAGTGTGTCCATCAGGACATTTATATCTAGTCAGCAGCTGCCATTCATGACTCTAGGCACTGGGCTAAGTACTTTCCATTCCTATGAGGTGTAGGCAGGAATAGCAGGAGTATCTACCCTGTTTTATGCATGAGGAAAGCTGAGGTTTAGAGGGTAATACCATGCAGTGATGGAATGGAATGTTAACCCAAGTGGTCTAGCGTTCCTCTGTGCTCAGAAGCTGCTGAGGTTGGGATGATCAGTTGTGATGTTGGCTGGGTTATGAAGAACCTCAAAAGTGAGGGAAAGGGGCTTAGGTTTAACTCTGTAGACCTGCTTCAGTCACTTATGGTGAATTAAATTTAATTAAGATTAAAAATTTAGTTCCTGAGTCATGCTAACCACATTTCATGTACTCAGTAGCCACATGTGACTATTGGATACTATACACAAAGAATAGTTCCATCCTTCCAGAAAGTTTGGACAGTGGTTCTGCAGTCCATGGATTGGCAAACTACAGCTTGTGGGCCAAATTCAGGCCACTGCATATTCTTATAAATAAAGTTTTATTGGACCACAACCATGCTTATTTATTTATTTATTGTCTATGGCTGTTTTCCCACTATAAGGACCAAGTTAAGTAGTTCTGAAGTTGTCTGGAACCAAAACCAAATACACTTCCATCAAGTTGATTCTGACTCACAGTGACCCCACAGGACAGAGTACAACTGCCCCATAGGGTTTCCAAGGCTATAAATCTTTTTTTCAAATTTTATTGTGATCTGAGTGAAAGTTTACAGAGCAAATTCATCTTCCATACAGCAGTTCACATACACTTTGTCTCATGACATGAATTATAATCTCCCACAATGCAACAGCTCCCCTCACTTCTTCCCCACAGCCACGTGTTCCCTGTGTCTTTTTTCCGCCCTCGCACTCCTGCCCCCCAAGCTGTCTCCCTGTGCATACACAGCCCTTCTGTTCTCTCATCATTGATCTCTCCAAGGAGTGTATCTACCCAAATCTTCAGCTCATATGCCTGTTGTTTGGCTGGAACCCACAGGTGTGGGTTCAATTCCAGACCTGAAAGGCAGCTAGGGGCCATATAGTCTCAGTGGTTCCACCAGGCTCTATCAGACTAGCAAATCTTGTCCCATCTTTTTTTTTTTTTTTTTTTAATTTATGATTTTGAGTTTTGTTCCATATTGTTCTCCCACTCTATCTAGGATCTCCTACATAGATCCCTCTCTGAGTGATTGACAGCGGTAGCCAGGTACCATCTAGTTCTTCTGGTCTCATGGTCTTATAGGCTGAAGATCGCATGGTGTACCAGTCTCTAGGTTATAAATCTTTTTTTTTTTTTTTTTTCCTGTAGAAAACAAAGCTTAGGTTATAAATCTTGATGGAAGCAGATTGCCTCTTTTTTCTCCTATGGAGCATCTGGTGGGTTTGAGCCTCCAACTTTTTAGTTAGCAGGCAAATGCTTTAACAACCACTGTGCCCTCCTTAACTATACCTCATAAAAGCTAAAATACTTAGTACTGGATCTTTTATAGCTGACCCTGGTTGTAGACATTGGGAGCAGTGAACGTGTTCAAGCTAGGAGTATACACAAATGATTGAATCTGTAGTTTGTTTTTTCATACTTTAAGAGGGTAACTCAGGTGGTGGTGGGTAGTCTCAGGTGGTAGTAGTAGCGGAAGATGCATCTGCAGTGACCTCCAAGTGTCGCCATGAGAGATGACCAAGGCCTTGCTGTGGCAGGTTCTTCCCCACTGCTCTGTGGCTCATTTAACAAAATGTCCATCACTGAAGTCCTTTCACCTTGCTTCTGAAAATTATTCTTTGGACTCAGGGTTCTTAACTTTCTTTGTATGTCTTAGACCTCTTTGGCTGGGTGAAACCTTGCTCAGAAAATATTTTCAGATGCCTAAAATAATATAGATGGAGTTACAAGAGGGAATCAGACATGCTGAAATACAGTTATCAGACAGAAATTTTTGGATATGGTAACAAATGTACTTCTGTGTTAACATGTTAGAAAAACAAGATCTAGCAGCGGCTCTGATAATTACCATAATTTTTGAAGTAGTGATGAGTATAAAGGATATTTTGAGATATTTCCAACACTATAATGTGATAGAAAAATATCTGATTCCTTTTGGTGACAAAGCCACAGTTACTGCCAATAGACCTGTGTCATGTGATCTACTTTCATAATAGGAGGGAAAAAAAAAAACTAAAGTAAATTTTGTTAACCAAACGACTTGCTGATTCAGACTTATAGCATCAGAGTGCATCTCTAAGCCTTTCTTCTGAGTGCCTTTGGGTGGTCTTGAACTTCCAACCTTTTGCTTAGTAGCCAAACATGTTAACTGTTTGCACCACCCAGGAACACGTTTTAGTTAGAGGTTAGTGAAAATAAAGATGTACGTATTTTCTAATTCAAGTTCTTATACCATTTCCCCTCCACAGACCCCAGCTTAGACCTTCAGTCATGTGAAGATGGTTGGACAATTTAGCTAGAATGGTAGCTTGTGTTTCTCCTTGTTCTGAACATTGAATTTTGTAGTAGATCTTGTAGGAAGTTCCAGTTAGGTGCATTTTGAGAGATAATCTTTATAAAACCAAAACCAAACGCACTACAATTCAGATCCGACTCATAGCAACCCCTCCTTGGGTTTCCATGGCAGTATCAGTACAGAAGTAGATTGCCCAGTCTTCCTTCTGAGAAGTGGCTGGTGGGTTTGAAACGCCAGCCTTCTGGTTAGCAGTCAAATGCCTTAGGCACTACAGATAATCATAAAGCACCTGCCAGAGGGAAGGGTGAGATGTGCACAGGGAAAGGTTGAATCTTGAAGAAAGGTTAAGAAATGGTACACATAACAACAACAACAGAGTGAGAGGTAGAGGGGAAGGCATTCCACAGAGAGGGAGCTGCACATGCAAAGACCTGGTGGGACATGAAGCTGAGTGTTCTAGCAGGAGCTGGAGTGGGTGCGGGGGTATGTTGTATGGGGAGGGTATGGGGCAAGGGCAAGAGGGAGAGGGACATAGGTAGAGATTGGAAATGAGGGGCCTTGTGACCTGCTGAGGAGTTTGGACTTTGTCCTGAATGCTGGGATATTCTAAGACCTTAGACCTTGGACCTATCGTATCAAATACAATAAAACACACCCACCTCTCACAAAGTGTATGCTTGTGTGTCTTGCTGTAAAATAATTTAAACTGAAAAAAAAAAAAAAATTGTGTGTGTGTGCTTTCTTTTACTTGACAATGACTAACTCACTTAATTTACAATAAAACCCACTGCCATCAAGTTGATCGTGACCCTAAAGGACAGGAGAACTGCCCCATAGGGTTTCCAAGGCTGTAAATCTTTTCAGAAGCAGACTACCTTATCTTTCTCCTATAGAGCAGCTGGTGGGTTCAAACTTCCAGCCTTTGGGTTAGTGGTCCAATGCTTTAACCACAATGCCACCAGAGCTCCACTGATTTACGATAGGCTATGATTTCTCAGCAGTCATAATGGGTACTTGGGAGTTCTTGGGACAGGAGAAAACCTACACATTCCTTTCAAATGTAATTGCATTTCTCTGAACACTAAAATTCACAATTAATGAAGAAGATAGAATGTTATATTTTGCAGGCATGTAATTAAATATTTATTAATTTCAGTTTCATTCAACTGCCTTATGTTTTAGGACCAATGCCCCCTGGCTGCCCCTGCCCAAGTTTCAAATTGTTTATTAGATCCCTGAGAAGGAATTCTGCCTGAGGGGTATGAGGTATCCTTACTGGGGCCACTGGAGAGATTTGGAAAGGGTTTTGGTGGCACAGTGTTTAAGCTCTCTTCTTCTAACTGAAAGGTTAGCAGTTTGATCCTACCAGCTGCTCTGCAGGAGAAAAATGTGGCAGTCTGCTTCCATAAAGATTACAGCCTTGGAAACCCTAAGGGACAGTTCCTGTGTTCTGTCCTGTAGGGTAGCTATGAGTTGGAATCGACTATGCGGCAGTAGGTTTTTGATCTGTAGGCTAAGATGCAGTGGTCAGTAAAGGGCCCTGACATTAGCTGGCGGCTGCTAGACTAGGCCGGAACTTAGAGGTGGCCAGAAGGATTGGAGGAGTGAATAGATTTGGTGGGAAAGAAGAATCAAGGATGAGTGCAATCAGGTTTTTTCATTTGGTTTAGTTGTTGATTGACTGGTTGACTGAGTAAGTGGTTTGATGGTTGTTTTTTTGTTTAAATTATTTTTGTTATTATGATATGCACAGCAAAAACACACCAATTCAAGTTTCTACATGTACAGATCAGTGACATGGATTACATTCTGCAAGTTGGGCGACCACTCCACCCTCTTTCTGAGTTGTTCTTCTTTCATTAACATAAACTCACTGCCCTTTAAAGTTCCTGTCTAATCTTTCGAGGTACTGTTGTTAGTTTGATCCCATATATTAAAACAAAAACAAAATTCCCACAGTCCTTTGAGAATTCCAGTAGCGACCCTGTGGGACAGAGTAGAACTGCCCCATAGGGTTTCCAAGACTGTAAATATTTCCGGAAACAGATTGCCATATCTTTCTCCCACAGAGCAGCTGCTGGGTTCTACCGCCAAACTTTCAGGTAGCAGCAGAGTGCTGTAATACTGTGCCACCAGGCTCTTTTGATCCCATAGAGGTAGATCTGAAAAGAGCATAATGCTCAGGGCAGACATTCTTTACTAGTTAAGCTTCAACTGTTGTTTGAGTTTAAGAAACCTTCAGGGGATAGTTTTGGTTTCAGGTTTAAAGATTATTTTAGGGCAATAGTTGGTTGCTCTTTGATTAATGGCTATTTGGTTGATGGGTGGTTGTTGGTTTATTTGTGGGTAGGTGGTTGTTAGTGATTGATGATTGGTTGGTGGTTGGTTGATGGGATTAGTTGGTCATTGATTAGGTGTTTGATAGCTGTTTGGTTGTTAATCATTGACTGACTGATTTGTTGGTGGGTTGTGGTTGTTTGGGTGGTACATGATAGATGATAGTAGCTGGTAGTTCTTAGTTCTTTTTGTTTCATCACCCTTTTCCTTTCTTCTTTCTATTGTGTTACAGGTTTCATACTAGGTACTAGGATCACAGTGGTGCTGAAGACAGAGCCAAGGTCCTGCCCTTATGACATTTATGTTAGAGTTGATTAAATCTAAGATTTGGATCCAATACTAGAAAGTTTAAGGAGTAGATTTAATCAGCACTCAAATTAAATGCATGACTCACTGCTGATACTGTTATGCTTCTGAACATTTTATTAATGACTAACACTTGGGATGCTACTTGGATGTGTTTCGCTTATTATAGAAATTATTTTTACTTATTTTTAATACAGGGAGCTCGGGTGGCATAGTGCCTAAGGCATTTGACTGCTAACCAGAAGGCTGGCGGTTCAAACCCACGAGCTGCTTTTCAGAAGGAAGGTTGGGTAATCTACTTCCATAGTGATACTGCCTCAGAAACCCAAGGGGGGGGTCGCTATGAGCTGGACCCGACTCTATGGTAATGAGTTTGGTTCTCGCTTTGGTATTTTTAATACAAGCCCTCCCTTCCCTGACGTAGGAAGTTTAGAGTTAAGTGGCAATTGGGTGGAAGTGCTGGAGGTTTCCCCTGTTTGCATAATTTGATATTCCAGTTGCCCATATCAGACTGACTCCTCCTTTTCCTTCTGACTTAAACATTAGTCCAAATTACCAGATTCCATCTTTGTGTCTTCCCTAGTTGGCAATATGTTGTCTGTGGATAAAGATTTTGACATTAGAAACTCTATGGCAAACCAAAAGAAGGAGGAGGCTGGTTTGGGCCTTAATTTCTGTAAATCATTGCCTCTGTTTAAGAATTACAGTTTTCACTGGAACAATAAGATGTTTCTTAATGTGGCTTTTTTTTTTTTTTTTTTTTTTTTTTTTTTGTCAACATTATCTTTTTTTTTGTTGTTGTTGTTGTTTTAAATTGTACTTTGGGTGAAAGTTTACAGAGCAAATTCACTTTCCATATAGCAGTTCACATACACTTTGTCTCATGACATTAACTACAATTTACCCCAATGCAACAGCTCCCCTCCCACTTCCTGCCGATAAGTTACCTCATCCCTGTGTCCATCTCTCCATGCACTCCTTTCCCCTGAGCTGTCTCCCTGTGCATAACAGCTGTTCTTTCTCCCATGATTGTTCTCTCCAAGGAGTGTATCTACCTCGGGTAAATGTTCAACTCAAATGTCTGTCTTTTATTTGGCTGGAAGCCACAAGTGTGGCTTGAATTCCAGACCTGAAGGGCAGCTAGGGGCCATAGTCTCAGGGGTTCCACCAGGGCCTATCAGACCAGCAAACCTGGTCACCCCTCTTTTTTTTTTTTTTTTTTTAAACTGATTTTGAGTTTTGTTCCACATTGTTCTCCCTCTCTGTGCAGGATCTCCTACATAGATCCCCCTCTGAGTATTTGACAGTGGTAGCTGGGCACCATCTAGTTCTTCTGGTCTCATAGTCATATAAGCTGAGGATTGCATGGTATATCAGTCACAAGGACTAATTGTTTCCATGAATCTTTGGTGTTCTTCATTCTTCTTTGCTCTGGACGAGGAGTGACCCATTGTTGCATCTTGGTGGCTGCTTGCAAGCTTTTAAGATCCCAGTCGCTTCTTGCCAAAGTGGGAGATGGAACAATGTTTTGTATAGTATGTTATGCCAATTGAACTTGATATCTCCTGCAACTATGGTCCCTAACCCACAGGTCCAACTCCTTGCTCCCTCTAGGTAGCTGTCTGTGGCCAAGAAGTGACTACAACCATGTCCCTTGTCAGCTCTACTATGTTGTTGTTGTTACGTCATCGAGTCAGTCCCGAGTCATAACGACCCCTCCTTGGGTTTCCAAGGCGGTATCACTACGGAAGTAGATTGCCCAACCTTCCTTCAGAGGAGTGGCTGCTCTACTATACACCTGGGAATTCTTGCAGAACATACAAATACACTTGTAAAACCATTGTCTGCCAACCCTATACACGATCTTGGGTACATTCCCTGCTGCATAGACATACCTAATAGTTCATCCTGTCAACCCATATATCCACCTGTATACCCATGTTTGCCTTCGCTGACAATGCAGTACTGTATGTGCAAAAGGGTTCATCTTTGTTGTCTGTACCTCCCGTGTAACTCTGTATGTCTTCCTCTTCCTCAATGCCACTATGTTGATCACTTACATTTGGTACATTGCCCTTCTCTTCACCCAAATCAATACTTATCTCTACCTATCTAGCAGTGTTCCCTCCCCTCCCACCCCTATTAACGTGGCTTTTAAATGAAGTTAACTATTGCCAGAATTTCATAAACACCACGGTTAAGGGGTGTGCAAAAGTGGCCTTTAATTAGGAACAATGTTTTTAGAATCTGTCTTATCACCCTTTATTGGCAAAACTTGTTGACTCCAAGTAGCAAGGTTCTAGTTTCTTAATCACTACCACAGAGATAGTTGTGGGTTAAAGAAAGACACTGCTTCTGTTTCCCGTCTTCCTCCTTTTGTGCCTGTTGTCTGTCTCCCTCACCTCACACCTATCAGTTTTATAAAATATTATTTCCTAGCCTGTGGGAGTGTTTAGGACAAGTATTGATAGAACAGCAATCTCAGGTAAAATTTCCCAAACTGTCTTGAGAACATCAGTGTCCTTTGAGCTAATATTAAAACAAAGTTCCCTATCTAGTCAGTTTGGGAAAGTCTGTGTGGGATCCTACCCGACTCTTGGGAGATTGTCCATGCACATTTGAATAGTAAAGGCTCTGAACAGTACTGTAGCAGTTTAAAAAGTGTTCAGTCTAGTATGTCCCTAGTTCATGTCTATGACCATAGAAACCCTTTGTCTTGGAAAATCAGCAGATGTCTAGTGCATGCCAGTGCAGGCATAGTGCTCATGATGATACTAGGCATTACACAACCTCACTTAAAAATTGTTATGTATTTTAACGAGTATTTTAACAAATGCAATTAGTGCATCGAACCTGTGATTTCACAGATAGAATTGCTTGGCTGAGTTAAAAAGAAAAAGTGAGTTGATTTAAGAAAAAAGAGTAGTAAATGGTTCAGGTAGTAAGTAGATAGGGTCAGGATTGTGAGTGGGGTCCGCGGGACGCTGATCAAATGCTCCTCGGAGCCAAGTTTAGGCAGAGCTGCTGTGAGACACAAACGCCAGAGCTATTATTACTCCTGCTGAGCCAGCTTCTGACTCAAAGCTCAAGCCTCTTTAGGTGAACAATTGGTAAATAACAGGATCTGACTGGGGACTCTGTGTCCTGAGTGTCGGCAGCAGCTGGTTGGTTGGGGTGATGCCTTGGATATTTATTGTGTGTGGCTTGCCTCGCACTTGGACGGTGCGCCTCAGGAATGTTAGAATGTGTTCGCTCTTTAGCAGTGAAGCTGACCTGCTCTGAGTTTGGTCCATCTATCTTACTGCCACAGCTGGTTACTATGAGCAGGGTTCAGGGGCCATAGTGATAAATCTCTTTTAGGAAGATGATGTAACCTTCAAGTATTTTTTTCCTCCCCAGTTTTTGTCAGTTTTTAAAACCTTTGGAATACCACCCCATTCCTGTACAGACGACTCCTTTGTACCTTTGTCCCAATCTCTAGGATGGAGTAGTCAGCAGCCAACAGCATATTGTGGAGTCAGATGGCTTGGGTTCAAATCCCAGCCCTACCACTTTTGAGCAATGTGATTTAGAGCTTATTTTACCTGTTCGTCTTTTCTTTTTATCTGGCAAATGGGGCTAACCATGGTACCTTGTAAGGCAGCTGTGAGAATTCAATAGCTAATTGCATCGGGCTGGGCCCTTTTATGTATGTATACCTGAGAGATTTCATGTCTACACACCTGAGAGATTGACTACAGCAGCTTGAGAGGAGCACATTGAGGATGCCAGGGAAGGGGGTGGTGGTGGTAGATATGCAGGGGTCAGAAGGTGGGTGGCTGGCTTTTTGATGATTTGAAAAACATGCCCAAAGACAACGAGATGACTCCATCTTTTTGCAACATTATCTTTAGCACCTTCCCATCTTCTGGCAAGTTCTCCGGAAATGGCGAGGGTCGTCTCTGGGGGCACTGCTGTGCTGAAACAAGTGTGTCTGGCTGAGGAGTGGGAAGGTATTTGGATGGCTACTGTGTGAAAGCTAATAAGCAAAGGAGATCATCACAAAGACAACCAGGCAACCTCTCAACATCTACATGTATCCACTTGTATATGGAAACATTGTACAGTGGTGAAAATCCTGCAGTACTAAAAGATGAAAGGCCTCTCCCTTCCACTGCTCTCCACCCTTTTCCCCTGCCCTTCTATCCAGAAGCAACTGCACTGTTGTTGGTTGATGGTGTTTTGTCTCGCCGGAGATATTCTATGCATGTAGCTGCCCAATTGTATTAATTCCACCTACCACTTCTTTACCCAAATGCAAATCTACTATTATTGTTGTTATTTGCCATAGAGTTGCCCCCTATTCATGGTGAGCTCACCCACAATAAACTGCTGCCCGGTCCTGCACTGTCTCCATGATCAATAACGGACAATACAATAATTGTAATCCTTAGGGTTTTATTGGCAGCTTTTTGGAATAGATTGCCAAACCTTTCTTCCTACTCTTAGTCTGGATGCTCCACTGAAACCTGTTTAGCATCATAGCTACATGAAAGCCTCCACTGACATGGCTGTGTGTGAGGTGCCATAACTGGGCATTGAACCCTGGTCTCCCCCCACAGAGGGTGAGAATTCTCCTGCTGAACCACCACTGCCCTTTAACCTACTTTACAAGATTGCTTTTATCATTTGATAAAACCTGCCAGTTTTCCCACATCAGTGCCTATAGATCCCAACAAGCCATTTTGGTAAAATGAATAATAGTTCCTTAACATGTACATTACTAGGTTTCTTTCTTTTTAGGGGTGTCAGAATTTATTATAAAAGTAATATACATACATAGTTTAAATTTAAAACATTCAGACAATACAGAAGTATATAACAAAAAGAATAAAAGCCTCTCTTTCACCATTGCTCTCTTAATCTTCTTCCCCTAGAGACAGCTAGTAACGACAGTTTGGTGTCCAGATCTCTGTCCAGATGCAGAGTTGTACCCCTTAAAACATGGGTTGCATGACATATTCTTCTGTGAATTGTCCTGATCTTTTAATATACCACTCATGCCTGCTCCTCTTAGAACATGCAGATTTTTCTCATTTTTTTTCCACAGCAGCCTCTTTTTCTCTTGCATGAATTTGTCATAAAATTTATTTAACTGTCTATTCACAGGGAAACATTTAAATTGTTTTCATTTCTTCCCCCATTTATATTGTTGTAATGAGCTGTGTTAGTGTTTATAGATCACTTTGGTATCGACAGTTGTTTTTCACCCCTGATTAGAAAAAGAGGTAATGTTAGGAACCTTTCTTGAATATCGTGTGCTTCAAATTGAATTTCTTGAGCTTGCATTTACTTTTCTGTTCTCAGTGGCCCAGCCTGGACCCTGCAGACTGCTGGGGAATCTGCTGGAGGAGACGAGGTGGCCTGCACATTTTAGCAAACTGCCAGTTCATTCAACAGCTCATGGAGTAGATAACATCTTGATTCTATCAGCCTTAATCCCTGGGTCCCTCATGGGCCCAGTTCTTGTGGTCGTTAGCAGATGGAATGCTTGTCTGTGTTGGAAGGCTGAGTTCTGGGGCATTTGGCTCTGAGCAGTGTTGAACCAGACTTGAATGCTGTTGATTCTTTTTCACAGTGCTAACAGTACCCACCAGCCCCTCCTCGGAAGGAAGATGGGACAGTCTACTTCCGTAGTGATACTGCTTCTGAAACCCAAGGAGGGGTCACTATGAGTTGGGTCCTACTCGACTGCACATAACAACAACAACAGTGCACCGTTAGCCCCCTAAGCTTTTGTGTGTTTATCATTTTAATAGTAATCATAATGATACTTGTAGTAGAATGCGCTAGTATTATGGAACATCATCAGGCATTGTGCTACCTGCTTTAATACATTATCTCAAAAGAGCTTGATAAAGTGAGTTCAGTCACTACTCTCATTTTACAGATGAGGAAACTGAGTGCAGGCAAGTGAAAAACCGATAGCTGTCCAGTTGATTCCGACTCATGGTGACCCCATGTGTGTCAGAGTAGAGCTGTGCCCTGTAGGGTTTTCAAGGCTGAGTTTTTGAAAGTAGACTGCCAGGGCCTCGAGGGGGGACTTGGACCCCCAACCTTTTGGTTAGCAGTCAAGCACTTAACTGTTTGCACCACCTGGGGACCCTAAATCACACACTTAGTACGTAGGTGAAACCAAGCCTTTCTGACCCCTGGGCAGGGCCTCTAAACATCTAACCGCCCCAGTCACTGACGAGCTCAATATCCTTGGCCCACAAGTTACTTGGCTACCGATTTCAGTTAAACTCGTTGCCTCGGCAAGTGAGTTACCCTTTGTGTGAGTGGGTTCAACCCCATTCCTGTGCCCTTGCTCTTTACTTGGGGATTTTGGTGGTGTGAAATTCCACCAGCAAGAAGGAGGCTAGTTAGTGTCTCTGGATTGAAAGTCTTTACAGAGAGCCCTGCTGGCATTTAGAAACCTCATGGTCATTTAATTGTAGGTTGAAAAGTCGCATCACCTGGAGGTGCAAATGCCAGCCTTCAGCCTGAACTGAAGGCCTGATATGAAGAGGAGCAATCCCAACCAAAAGTGTCGATACAAACAAATAAAGCAGTGAAAGTGCCCGTGTTATCTACCCCCCGAGAATTTCCTTTCCTCCAACTTCATCCTCTTTCTGCTGGTGATGGCGAAAGCCAAGTTATAAATTATTTGGAAATTTCTCTCAGCTTGGTTCCTGTTCAAGACTTTAAATTGGGAGTTTTGTTCTTTTATGACTTCACAATCTTTGGGCAGCCTGCCATTTCTGTAACAGGCTTATATAAGTTGTAACATGAGGGCAATGAGGGGGGAATGCAAACTGATTTCTCCCCTTTCAAACCAAGGAAGCTACTTGAACTGATTGTGTAACAAGGCTCAACTTTTACAAGCTTGGAGCTGAAGGATAAATACCTTTTTTTTTTTTTTTTTTTTTCACTCTTAATTATAAAAGAATACCTAACAACAACAAAATCTCAGGAAACAGCCTAATATGAAGGACAAAAGGGTTTTTTTCCTATCACCCCCCCTCCCCCAAAAGACCTTCAAAAGTCTTGCCCCCGTAGAGATGCAAGTGTTTTATTATAATAATGTTGTCATCTCTTGTGTAATGTTTTTAAGCCAATTTATTTTCATGCTTGAAGGTACAATTTGTATCCAGCACAAGGCTGGGTGTTTAATAGGCACTTAGGAAATATTTGTTGATTAAGATACACCCCACCTCAAAAAAAAAAAAAAATCCACTGCCATTGAGTCGATTCTAACTCTTAGCGACCCTCTGGGATAGAGTAGAACTTTCCTAGGGTTTCCAACGCTGTAAATCTTTACAGAAGCAGACTGTCTCATCTTTCTCCCATCCAGCAGCTAGTGGGAGTAAGAGAACAGGTGAATAAAAACAAATGAGCTTTCAAGTATATGAGTGGACCCGTTTCCATTTTTCAGGGAAAACATAGAAACATTGTTTAATAGCTTTGGATAAATAAAGGCAGGGCTGCATCATCTTCTAGTTTCCCTCAGTTCCCCAAGGAGCTGATTGATGACTTCCATGCTGGGCAGTGAGGGATGGATGGTAGACCTCCTTGATGCAGGGATAAACCAAAACCAAACTCACTGCCATCAAGTTGGACCTGACTCATAACGACCTCTCCTTGTCTTTCTGACATAGTATCACTATGGAAGTAGTTTGCCCAACCTTCCTTACGAGGAGTGTTTGGTGGGTTTGAACCACCAGCCTTCTGGTTAGCAGTCAAATGCCTTAGGCACTACACGACCAGAGCTCCCAATGCAGGGATAGGGCCATGATAATTTTAGAATTCTCAGTCTTGGATTTTAGGAGAGGCTGAAAAAGTCATGGAAACTAGAACTCAGCCCTCTGACTCCTAGGCTGCATCCTCCGTGCTTTGTGCTTTCACGTTACATGCTGTCTGTCCACCATGTTTTTCTCCTAAACCCTTGGAAGTTTGGGATTATGGGGATGATTGGGGCAGTTAGAAATTCAGAGTCTTTCCCTGGGGCATCAGAAAAGCCTCATTCACCTCCCAAGCACAACTGCTTACTTGTTATTTGCCGTCGAGTCGGACCCGACTCACAGCGATGACCCCTTCTTGGGTTTCCGAGGCAGTATCACTACGGAAATAGATTGCCTAACCTTCCTTCCGGGAGCTCTGGTAGCATAGTGGCTAAGACACTTGCCTGCTAACCAGATGGCTGGCGGTTCAAACCCACCAGCCACTCCTCGGAAGGAAGGTTGGGCAATCCTACTTCCGTAGTGATACTGCCTCAGAAACCCAAGGAGGGGTCGCTATGAGTCGGGGCCGACTCGACGGCACATAACAACAACAACAACAACCTTCCTTCCAAGGAGTGGCTGGTGGGTTTGAACCGCCAGCCTTTTGGTTAGCAGTCAAGTGCCATAGGCACTACACTACCAGAGCTCCCTAACTGCTTACTAGCTGTGTGATTATGGATGGGTTACTCGCCTGTGTCAGGTTTCTCATCTGTAAAATGAGAGTAACAACTGGACTCACTTGATCAAGCTGTTGTGAGGATTGTGTGTTCAGAGGAGTTGCAGTCTGGCAACAGAGAGACCTGGGTTTAAATCAAGGCTGCCCTACTATGTCACTTTCAGTGAGTGGCTTCACCTCTGTCGACCAGTTTTCTCATCTATGAAATGGGATTAGTTGTAAAGCTACCTTTATAAGGCTTTTGTGAAGGTCAAGTGAGGTAATGCATATTGCTCAGGGCCTGGCCCAGAGAAGAGTTCTGAAATAGAGAACAGCTGTCCTATTTTGGCTACTGTTGACCTAAGGGGAAAAAGCGCTTAGGAGCCTTTTCCAGACAGGTTCCCTCCTGTCCTTTCTTTCCTCGAGGCCCACCCTCCGGGCATCACACACGCAGCTCCAAAGTGGGCCTGCAGCTTCAAAGTGGGTCTGATGGTGTCTCAAGAGGGTGAGCTGTGTTTCAGGTGTGGTGGCCACACCATATGATGAACTCTTGGTCGCTGGAGTCAAAAGGTCATGAGGACTTCAGTTCACAGCCAGCATTTATTATTTCAGCTGGTCCTGTTCTCAGAGCAGTTGTAGCTGGAAGCTGTGAGCCAGAGGACAGACCCCACTAAGTTGAGGCCTCACGGGCTCACACTGGGTTTAATGCACACCTCCCAGTGGCTGGACTCCAGGGTCCGCATCTCACTGTGGATATTTGGGAATCCTTGGGGACTTTGACCTGCCAGTCACCCAAGAGAACCATGTGGTGGCAGCAGAATGAGTATGTGCAGGGGGCCTGTAGCTTTGGCATCCAAAACCTGGTTTAGTATGTGTTAAGTTACTTTGACTATTTTGGAGAGTCTTTCCTTCTTTTTGTTGTTCTAACTTTTCAAGAATTTTATAATAGTAAGTGGGAGGGTGCTTACTGTATCCTAAACCCTTTAATATAACATCTCATTTAATCCACTGTGGCTTTGTGGTTAGATATGATGTAATTCTCAGAGTGATAAAAACTTTTCAAAAGTGATATTGAAAAGAAAGCCCAATGGTTGATGAAAATGAAACTTTCAAATAAAGCGATGCCTCTAAACCAAAAAATAGGATGTTTGGGGTAATTATAGAATGCTACATCAGGTGGTGCAGTGACTAAGTGCGTAGCTGATAACGTGAAGGTTGGCAGTTCAAACCAGCCTAGGAAACCCAATGGGGCAGCTCTTCTCTGTCACATGGCGTTGCTATGAGTTAGAATCCATTTCATGGCACAGAGTAACACATCATCATCATAGGATCTGTGATCTGAAAGTCCACCAAACACTGCCAAAATAATTCCAGGCAAAAATTGTCCAGCAAGTGAGAAAGAACGGAAGGAATAGTTGCAAAGTAGGAAATTTGAAGTCTGAGGTTATGCGTATGGAATGTATTATGGGCCTGTTCTAGAAATAACAAATCTGTGATTTGGGAATATTTACTAAGTTCTGTTGTAAAGAAATCCTGGCCACTGCTTACTCCATGCCATACCCAGGACAGGCATTATTAATCTGCACAGTATTCTTCTTCACTGAGCCTCCATTCCGCATGCCCTGTTCATGGCAGACATTGGTAATCCATTTTATCAATCTGGATGTGTCCTCAGAATCCTTCTCAACACAGTGAAAGAGTTTTTATGTGGTGTGTCAGCATGAGTTGCCGTCCCTGGACCATCATTGTACCTACCATCTCTTAAAAAACTGCTAACATTAAAATGCTTTCTGAATGAACTCTTTGTTTCTGAACCCTGACATATTGTTAACTCAGATGGATAGCTCTTTTATAATACTTGAGTAGTTCATAGTAGTAAGAAGACTCAGAAACCCAGTTGACCTCAATGCCCTTATTTTGTTGTGAGTGGTACAAAGGATGAATGTGCTTAGCTGCTAATAAAAAGGTTGAAAATTTGAATCCATCTAGAGGGGCCTTGGAAGAAAGACCTGGCAATCTACTTCTGAAAAATTAGCCACTGAAAAGCCTATGGAGCACAGTTCTACTCTGACACACATGGTGTTACCATGAATCAGGTTCGACTCAATGGCAGTTAGTAGACTTTACTGATTGAAATAGGCTCATGTAACTTCATATCTTCCAAGGGCCAAAGCATGTTCTTGCAGTTAAACTGCTATAACAAAGAGATGTAAAAAATATGGTGGCCTAAGGAATGTAGAAGTGGATTTTTTTTCAGTCTTGGGTTGGCAGGGCACTGCATTTTGGGACTCTGGGTGATTGCTCTGGCCTCTCCTAGAACAGGTCATAGGTAAGTGATGGTGATGACTAGGTCTCGGCCAGCAGTGAGAGAGAGGCACACCTACCTTCCTAAGCCTCAAGGTGGTGGCACACTTCATTTCTGCTTACTGTCCATTGGCATGACAACCAGTGCCATCGAATGGCAAGAGAGGTTAGAAAGTGCTTCCACGTAGAAGGCACATGTCTAAAAGAAAGGGAAGTGGGATTTTAGTGGTCATTGGGTGGCCTTTTCCATATATGTCATCTGGTTGTCAAGTCTCAGCATGTTTCCCACACAGAGCCCTTAGTTGGCTTCAGGCTCTGGAGAGAAGCCCTGAGCAATAGGAAGGAAGCCAGCTGGATCCCTTTCATCCTGTCCAGGAACTTTGGGGCTACCTGGAAGCCCCCTAAAGTGATAGCACTTCAAGATGTGAAAGGTCAGAAGTAGGGTCAGAGTGCATAGCCCATCATTTACTGTATTGATGGGAGCCGGGAGGGGCGTTCCAATGCTGGAAATGTGACCCAGGCCCTGGGCAGCTGACTTTTTGATGGTCCTCCTGAAAGTGGCCTTGGGGGCGGGTGGCATCCAGTCTGGGAAGCCAGAAACGCAACAGCTGAGGAAGGTGGTAAACTGCCTTCCTTTACTCAGGGTGTTTTATGATTTGGATGACTGAGGCCTACAATTCTGCCATGATGTGTTCATGCTTGGAAGGCAGGCAGGATGCAGAGAGGCTGCAAAGCCAGCCTGAGATACAGGTGAGCATGGGGCCTCCTGCCTGAGATCTAGGCCCAGGTAATGTGAGATCTGCTGTGTGGGGTTACCTTGAGGGCATCCCTTCATGGGATACCACTGCTGTAGGCTCGCTCATCAAGGCGGACAGGAAACCCCAGTATAAACAAGGAGGTCACCACCTTTAATGGGTAAGCTTTTACTTTTTCCTCTTGCTTTTGTCCTTTTTGTGTTAAGATTAGTAAGAGCATATTGAACTCAGTGGTGGTCAGGATAATGTCAGTAACAATACTGGCATAATACTGTGCCTCTTCCACATAGCATATTGTGTGCTGGGGCCTATGTTGAGTGCTAGAGATAGAGTATCTCTTAGCCTTTCCCAGCAGTCTTATGCTTGTGTTCCAGTGTTATCCCCGATTTACAGATGAAGAAAGTGAGGGATTGGCTCATATGGCCAGATCCTAATGGCTAGTGAGTAGGAGAGCCAACTTCATCATTTGCAAAACCTGCACGCTTAATGACTCTTCTCTGCCTTCCTTCTGTGCCAGATGCTGTGTTTCCTGCTGGGGGTTCAGACATGGCCACAGTCCAGAGCAGTTTGGAATTCTGTCTGAAAAGGCAGCATGTGTGTACTTTTTACAACCACTGTGCAGCATGCAACACTGCCTTTCCAAGGGTAAAGGAAATGAAAAGGCAGGGAGCAGAGTGTGTGGGCAGCCTGTCCCCCAAATGGCCACGTGTCCTAGGTAGTGGGAATAGCAGGGAACAAAACCAACCCAGTTAGTGACTTCATGGAACTGACACTTTGAGCTGAAGAGGCACACATGACAGAGATGATTATTTAACTAGAGTTATGGTTGAAGTGGGAGCTCTGGTAGCATAGTGCCTAAGGCACTTGACTGCTAACCAGAAGGTTGGCAGTTCAAGTCCACTGGCCACTCCTCAGAAGGAAGATGGGGCAGTCTACCTCCATAGTGATACTGCCTTGGAAACTCAAAGAGGGGTGGCTATGAGCTGGATTCAACCCGACGGCAAAGAGGTTTTCTTTTTTTTTTTTTAAATGATTAAAGTAAAAGGAGGACACATACTACTGAGAGGGCAGTTAATAGGGGATCTGTTCTAGTTTTGCAGAGTTGGATGGAGAAGAGGCATTAGCTAGATGAAGACAGAGGGAGTAGGTAAAGTGTCCCAGGCAAAGTGGGCTGGAGCCCAAGGATTTAGGTTGAGCAAGGAGTACCATGAAGCCAGGGAAGTCAAGGAGGGGCCAGACCCCTGGCCTCTTGTGTGCTGTTCTTTGTACTGTATTCTCTTTCAGGAAGGTCTGATAACCCGTTATGGGCAGTATCTGGGCAATTCTTGGTCCCACGCTGGTGTTTTAGACTGCCCAGCATAAAAGTGTTCTCACTGCACAGATGTTGCATGTGGTGTTCACTGCAGTGTGGTGGGCCAGCCTCTCTTGGAACAGGGGAGCAGGGACCTCTGGGTGCTGTGGTCATGGCCCTCCTAATAAATCACTTAGCTCAGAGACGTGACACATTTCACATTTCATTTGTCTGTTAAGCCACATGGCATTTTCTTTACTTTCATCCCCTGCTTGTACACAGCACCTAGGCTTCTGCCTTTGGGGAACAGTGTTGGGCGTTTAGTAGGTACTCAAATATTAGATGAATGAGAGATGGGGGGAAATTAATGTTTATTAAATGTCTGCTGTGCTCCAGGCACTGTGCTCAGCCCTTGGCATACTCTGTTCTGACTCTGTGAAGCTGTTGACTGTAAGCATTCCCATTTAGCAGATGAGGAAAACTAAGGCTTAGAGAGGGTGAGTGGTTTGTGTAGAGTCACGTATCTTAGTGCAGCTGTCTCATAGAACCTTACTTGTAACCACTTTACCATTCTGTGGGTAACTGAAATGAGAAGCCAGGCAGCAGAGTGTACAGTATGGCCAAGTCACAGTGTGGGAACATTAGAAGCAGGTCTTCAGAAGCCACTACCTCTCCTTGAGTCCTGTGGAGTCACATGTTTGCTGTTTCTGACCAGCAGCCAGCTACAGTGTGGCCAAAGGATGACCTGTTGTCCTTACCCAGGAGGGCAGGAATGCAGAATGGTGTCTATCCAGGCCTTCCTCCCCACCCACCGCCTCTGCCACCGTGGTTAATTGGTAACAGCCAGGAGAGAAGAGGTCCTGGATTAGCTTCAGGGAGCTCTCTGTATGTGCAGTGCTGGGATATAGTAGGTGCACAGATAATTGCGTGAATCCAGCCTTCCTGATGTGAGTAAAGAGAGGTGAAAGATCACTCTCTCTCTGCTATCTGGTAACTTCTCCACCGAGGTGTTGTTAACAGATGTAGGCAGCTTCTGAAGATTACCTGTTGTTATTGTTGTTATGGGCCGTCGAGTCGGACCCGACTCATAGCGACCCCTCCGTGAGTTTCTGAGGCGGTATCACTGTGGAAGTAGATTGCTCAACTTTCTTTCTGAGGAATGACTGATGGGTTTGAACCGCCAGCCTTCTGGTTAGCAGTCAAGTGCCTTAGGCACTATACTACCAGAGCTCCTGAAGATTACCTAGAAATAGCTATTTTCCACCCCCGTAAATATATCTGTTCCAGAATACTTCTTAACAAGGACTTGAGAACTGATGTACCAAAGTAATGTCAAATGATTCCATCCTAGAATGTATAGTAGCTCAAAATAACTATCTAGTGATAAAAAAAAAAAAAAGCCACTGCCCTCATTTATAAGCAACAGTGGATAATTTTAAGTAGTTTAAGAAGTGTGTGTGGTTTGAGGCTCAGTGTTGTTTGGAGCCAGGACCAGTTACATGGGAGTTACAATTGGCTGGATCTGGATGGAGAGAAACCCATGGCCGGATTCCAGCCCACCACAATCTAAGCAGATTCTAGATGCTTGGGCAGGCGTGGCCAGCGTTGGCTTATTTTCCTGAAAGAGGCCCTCAGCAACTCTTAACTACGTGGAATCCTGCCGGAAGCTCATCTGGCCTTTTCTTCCTTTTATACTTCTGCTCCATGTTTACACTTGGCATAAACATCGTAGAGCAGTCAAGTCTGAAAATTCTGTAATCTGCTGTTATGATCACACATGGACACCGGGACACTGTGTAGCATTTCATTTTCAAAGCGTGGAGGAGTCTCCTATTTCATGTGGATGGGAAAAGGGAGGCCTTTTGGGCAAGTCGCCATCTTTTTATTGTTCCAAGAGTTCGTTTAAGCGTTTGAACCTTCACCTGTCAGAGTCACTTTTGGAAGGAAGACTTCTCCCTCCAGCTTTTTAAGTGTAGCAGGATGAAAGTATCATTTATTACAAGGAGACCCTAATGGGGGCTTTTCCGTCTGGACACCCACCTTGACTTCATTAGAAACATAAGTTCTGGGCATTATATTTTTCATAAATTTGGCTCAGACTTTAACTGGGTCATATTTCCCTCCCCCCCTTTTTTTTTTTTTTAAAGACTCTTATGTCATTCTTTTAGACCAACATGTGTAAGCTGGGTAAAAGTAGAGCAGAGTGGTTTCATGTGTTGATTTATGAACTAAATCTGCACGTTTTGCTTTTGAAAATCATTTAGCATACAACTTAGGAAATTTTGAGCTTTACAGACTGGTACTGTGGCTGGATAAGGCTTCTTAACCCATGCACATCCCTTGTGGTACAAGAAATAAAGGCCTTGCCCATGCAAGGCATCATGGAGCTCTGTTAGCATAGTGCCTAAGGCACTTGACTGCTAACCAGAAGGCTGACAGTTCAAATCCCCCAGCCACTCCTCGGGAGGAAGGTTGGGCAATCTACTTCCATAGTGATATCGCCTCGGAAACCCAAGGAGGGGTCGCTATGAGTCAGGTCCTGCTTGATAGCACATAACAACAACATGCCAGCCATCACCACTACCCTGAATTTTGATAAGTACAAACATAGTTTATTTCTTTTCCTTTATTTTATTGCCACCCTTTGAAGACTGTCCTTCTCCCTTTAGTGTGAAGGAAACTGGCATGGAAAATTGTTTGACCTGGAATTTCTCATGATCACTAGGTGGTGGTGGTTGTTAATTGCTGCCAGTGAGTCAACTCTGACTCACAGTGACCTTGTGTGTAACAGAACGAAACATTGCCTGGTCCTGTGCTATCTTCATGATCATTGGTGTATTTCTGTCCGTTGTTGGGGCTATTGTGTCAGTCCATTTTCTTGGGGGCTTTCTCCATTTTCACTGACCCTCAACTTTACTAAACATGATATCCTTCTCCAGCAATTGGTCCCTCCTGATGACGTGTCCAAAGTAAACAAGTAGAAGTCTCAGACAATATTCCGTTGTGATCCACAGTTTTCATTGGCTCATTTTTAGAAGGAGATCACCAGACCTTTCTTCCTAGTCTGTCTTAGTCTGGAAGGTGCCTTAAAACCATCCATTGTGGGTGACCCTGCTGGTGTTTGAAATACCAGTGGCATAGTTTCCAGCATAACAGCAAGATGCTAGCCACCACAGTATAACAAACTAATAGATGGTTATCAGTAATCAATAATCAAAAACAACCTCATAGCAGAATATCTAATGCAAAAAATTCAGCCAAGGTCAAGGACTGCCAACTGGAGAAATGTATGTATGGTCTAGTGTGATGAATTGCTCATTGTCTGAGTCTGTGCAGGGTCTGGTGTTTTGTACAGATCATTGCTACTTTATTGACCGTGGGACCATAAAAGCAGGGCCATGGTCATATAACCGGTGCAGCTTCACAGGGCTCTGTGCTGAAAAGGGACTCACACTCAGAAGGGTTGTGTGCTTGGTTTAATGCTCTGCTGTCCGGCCTTGGAATTTTTAGTACACTTTGGACAAGGAATCTTGTATTTTCATTTTTCATTGGACCCCACAAGTTATGTAGCTAGTCTTACTTAAAGGTTATTATTTATACAACTCATTGCATAAAAAATTCCTGGACACCTTAACTTTGAGTGAGGATTGCTGGAATGTAGTTTGTTCTACCAGCCAGTTGATGGTAAT
Source organism: Orycteropus afer afer (assembly GCF_000298275.1). Lineage (NCBI taxonomy): Eukaryota > Metazoa > Chordata > Mammalia > Tubulidentata > Orycteropodidae > Orycteropus > Orycteropus afer. Next base: position 8,113,857 of record NW_006921628.1, read on the forward strand.
CTTTATTTTGTCCAATTTTAAATGATCCAAGTTTTATTATGTCTGAATCTGCAACCATGAAATTACCTTTGATTTCTGTAGGTTTGGGTGTGGACTTTTAAGAGGGTCTGTTGGCCACAAGAGGATTTAACAGCAATCATGTTAATTGAAAAAGAAAAAGGCCCACTCTTTCTGTTTTCAGTTGCATTCCATCTACATTTTTATCAGCGTGCAAGTATGTTTCTCATGTGGCTGCAGTTGGGTTTCATTAAGCTAAATTTGATGTTGTGTTTTACCAGCATTCAGGTGGCTCCTGGTGGGTGGGTGGAACTCCAGGATGAAGAGGGCTCAGTGAGTAAGTGCCCAGTAGGCACCTATAGCCCTGGAATGGAGAGTGAAGGACTGAGGAGTGAGCTGAGGTTCTTGTCTCTAGGGAGAAGGCTCTCTGGTATAGTCACACTTAACGCTAGGGAAGTGAAGCACCACTAGTCACTGGATCTGGCTCTTGAAACGTTCACTGGATCTGGCTCTTCAAACGTTCACTGGATCTGGCTCTTGAAACGTGAGCCACAGTTTCCACCACAGGAGGATAAGTGAAGGGTCCTTCCATCAAAGGGAATAAGAAAGGCGAGACAGAGATAGTTTAGGAACAGAGTCTTTGAGCCTAGACTACAGACTATGGTGGAAGTGAATGAGGAGAGTAAATAAGGTAGACAGAGTGGTGATTTTGTAGGGTTCTGAAGGCCTTGTATGTTGAAGAAATTGGTGGGCAGCAGGGACCATTGGTGAATTTGGAAACATGGAGGTACTAAGGCATTTGGCTGCTACCCGGAAAGTCAGCGGTTCAAACCCACCAGCTGCTTCACAGAAGGAAGGTGGAGCAATCTATTTCTGTAAAGATTTACAGGCTCAGAAACACAGTAGGGGTCACTGTGAGTCAGATTTGACTTGATGGCAGTGAGTTTGGCTTGGTTTTTTGTGGGGAGTTTTGTAAACAGTGGATTCAACTCCACAGCTGTCAAGGACTCTGCAAAGGGACGAGGGTTGCATGCTTATAGGGAGAGTGCAGAAAGGATGTAAGGAGCCCTGGTGGCACAAAGATCAAGCTCTGGACTGAAAGGTCGGTGGTTGGAACCCACCCATTGGCTCCATGGGAAAAAGACCTGGCGATCTGCTCCTGTAGAGATTGTGGTTGTTGTATGTCGTCAAGTTTATTCTGACTCATAGTGACCCTATGGGACACAGTAGAACTGCTCCATGGTGTTTCCTAGGCTGTACTCTTTCAGGATCAGATTATTAGGTCTTTTCTCCTGTGGAGTGGCTGGTGGGTTTGACCTGCTGCTGACCTTTCAGTTGGCAGTCAAACAATTAACCATTGAAGCATCAAGACTCTTTCCCATGAAGATTACAGCCTGGAGTAACCCTACGGGGCAGTTCTACTCTATGGAATAGGGTTACTATGAGTTGAAAATTGACTTGACAGCATCTAACAACAACAGAAAGGATTTACCAAGATGTTGTTGTTGTGTGCTGTCAGAAACCCCTCCTTGGGTTCCGAGGCAGTAGTAGATTGTCCAACCTTCCTTCCAATGAGTGGCTGGTGGGTTTGAACTACCAGCCTTCTGGTTAGCAGTCACATGCCTTAGGCACTACGCCACAAGAGCTCCCTTGCCAAGGTATTAGATGGGAGAATTGACACATTGTAGCTATACCAGTTTGAAGTCCAAGATGGTTCTGTTAACAGGTGGTTGGGATGCAAAAACCCTTTTTACTGTCTATATTTCTGAAATGATTACTATAAAATTTTTATTTTTATTGAGGTAAAATGCACATAATGTAAAGCCATTTAAAAGTGTACAACCCAGAAGCATTTAGTACATTCACAGTGTTGTGCAATCATTCCCTCTGTCTAGTTCCAAAACATTTTCATCACTAAAAGGAAAACCCCATACCCATGAAGCAGTCATTTCCCATTTCTCCCTTTCTCAACTGCTAGTCTACTTTCTATCTTTAGGGGTTTACCTCTTCTTTATATTTCATATAAATGGCATCATACGACATTTGTCCTTTTGTGTCTGGCTTCATTTACATAGCGTAATATCTTCGAGATTCATCCATATTGTAGCATGCCTCAGTATTTCCATCTTTCTTATGGATGAATAATATTGTGCTGTGTGGATATACCACATTTTATTTACCCATTCATTAGTTGGTGAACATTTGTGTTGCTTCCACCTTTTGTCAGTAATGCTGCTATGAATATTCATGTACGTATTTTTGTTTGAATATCTGTTTTCAAGTCTTCTGGGTACATTCTTAAGAGCTGAATTACTGGGACATAAGGTAACTCTGTGTTTAACTTTTGAAGCAGCTGCCATACTCTTTTCCATAGTAGCTGCACCATTTTACAGTCCTACCAGTAATGGACAAGAGTTCTAATTTCTTCACATCCTCCCTAATGGTTGTTATTTTCCTTTTTTTTTTAAATAATAGCCGTCTCAGTGGGGTAGGGGATCAGATAGTATCTTATTGTGGCTTTAATTTGCATTTCTCTCATGACTAATGAAGTTGTTGATCATCTTTTCATGTGCTCATTGCCATTTGTATATCTTCTTTGGAGAAATGTCTTTTCAAGTCCTTTGTCCATTTTTTAGTTGGTTGTCGTTTTGTTGTTGAGACTTTACTTTGTATAAACCTTTTTTATTATGGACAATTTTAAGCATATACAAAAGTATGATGCATCCTCATGTACATATGACCCAGCTATAATGAACAACATTTTGCTAATTTTAGTTTATCTATTCTCATCTCCAAGTATTTTGAAGCACATTACAGACATTGCACCCTTTTATTCTTAATTAAATATCTTGGTACAATTCTCTTTTCATTGAAGACTTAATTCACTTTATTATATAAAACATAACTCACACTCGTGTAACCCAAATGAATGATAAGCCTTTGCCTCTCTCCCCAGACAGCAAAGCTATTGTGGATGGGAACCTGAAGCTCATCTTGGGCCTGGTATGGACCCTGATTCTCCACTACTCTATCTCCATGCCTGTGTGGGAGGATGAAGGGGATGATGATGCCAAGAAGCAGACGCCAAAGCAGAGACTGCTGGGTTGGATTCAGAACAAGATCCCCTACTTGCCCATCACCAACTTTAACCAGAACTGGCAAGACGGCAAAGCCTTGGGAGCTCTAGTAGACAGCTGTGCTCCAGGTAAGAGCCCATGCCTGCTTAAAACATCTCTTTGGGGTGGGAGTAGGGGGTGGTGTGTGTTGGTTTTTGAGCTGTAAGCCTCTCTGTTTTCAACGGGAAAGCCAGGCTTGCTGTGATTGGTATATTTTCCCTGATTTTAGCCCATTGTGAGACAGCTAGTAGAACTAAAAATGACTTTGTTGTTCCTCCCAGTGACAAGTCTTGAAGGTAGGTGTATCCATAGACTTGTTTGAGCACTGAATTCAGTTACTTATCCAAATTCCCTGTGAAGGCCTTGGTGCTTGGAGCAGGCCTTGGGGTTAGCTTCTAGACTCCATGTCCTGCCTCTTCCCACAGTTGGTGCCTAGCTTCCTGCTGGCTTCAGCAAAAATATGTGGTTCTGTTAGGTGGCTTGGCATGAAAATCTAAAAACTTCTATTGAGTGGAAAGTACCCATTTTATTAACCACTGGGTTGACTATATATGGTTTACTCCGCCCTTTTCTTTCCACAATGCTGTGAAATAGTGTTTGGTCAGGAGCCAATTGGAGCCTTTACCGTCCTTGATGGGCTCTTCTTTTCTGAGCGGTTGAGTGTACATCAAGGTAGCAATTATCCTTACTGGCATGTTTAGATTGATGGTTAGAACTTAGTGGTACATACTCTGTATAAAACCCAGAGCCTATGTTTATAGGCACCCCCAAAAATTGTTTTTAATAAAGAAAATCTACTTTAATAATCACATTTTCTATTTACTGAGTGCTATGTATTTGCTGGGCCCATTAATATTTTATAAGCTAGCGGTTCTCAACATACCCAAAGCAGAACTAGCTGGTGTCAGTTGGATGGGAAAGGAGAGCTGACTCTAGGCCCCATTCTTCCTTGAGAGAGCCTGTGAGCAGGTGTCATGCTGAAATAACTCTCAGTTTAGCATTACTGCATTTCCCAGTATGCTCTTCCTTCCTTTCATCCAGAGACACACTTCAGGATAGCTTTTTCCAGTTTAAGCTCTTTTTACTCCAATCCTACATTATTACAAAGGTTTTTAAAGGGAATTCTAGTTTTTTTTTTGCCTTTGAGCAAGTGGGTGTTTGAATCATACAATGCTAGTCTAATCTTTTTAGATATGTCCAGGAATGGGTCAAAAAAATCCTGAAAAAAGGCACCAGGCCCAAATGGTTTTACAGGTCATGTGCATACACACGTGCCTAACCTCCAAGGAATGTCTAATTCCTGTTTTAATGCAGGATGATAGCAGCCTAAAGGAGAAGTCTCAAGCTAATGCAGAGTACTTACCACTCTGGCACACACATCTGTGATATTTCTTTTGCCCACATAATAATCTAATTTTTTGAGATTTTTGGGGAAGAAATCATTCTCTGAAGTAAGAGGCCAAGTGGGTTACCCCGACTTATATTGCCCCAAGGTTTAGTTTAGGCATAGGGTGTCTTTTAACCAGTTACCTAATGCTGAAAACATCTTTTGTGTGATGGTAACAGGTCTGTGCCCAGACTGGGAATCCTGGGATCCACGAAAGCCTGTGGATAATGCACGGGAAGCCATGCAGCAGGCAGACGACTGGCTGGGTGTCCCACAGGTATACATGCAAGTGTTCCACATCTCACGAGGCTGCTCCACACACTGACTTGTTCTAGCACTCTAGAGATACCGTTCTGGGTCAGGCAGGCAGCATGACTTTCTCTGCGTTCAGCCTTCAAGAAATGCTACTAGAGCATTGCGTGTGGCACTCTCCCCTCTTCCTCAGTTTACTCATAAGGACAGGTTAACATTGACTTAGGTGAACCTAAGGTCATCTAAAAACCTCTGTGCTACTCTTTTTTTTTTTTTTTAATTGTGATTTGGGTGAAAATTTACAGAGCAAATTCATTTTCCATACAGCAGTTCACATACCCATTGTCTCATGACATTGACTATAATTTACCCCAATGCAACAGCTCCCTTCCCACTTCCTCCTGATAGTAACCTCTTCCCTGTGTCCATCCCTCCATGCACTCCTGCCCCCTGCGTTGTCTCCCTGTGCATAAGCAGCCCTTCTTTCTCCCATGATTGTTCTCTCCAAGGAGTATATCTACCTCAGGTAAATGTTCAACTCAAATACCTGTCTTTTGTTTGGCTGGAAGCCACAGGTGTGGGTTCAATTCCAGACCTGAAGGGCAGTTAGGAGCCATAGTCTCAGTGGTTCCACCAGGTTCTATCAGACCAACAAACCTGGGCCCACTCCCTTTTTTTTTTTTAATTCTCCAAATGATTTTGAGTTTTGTTCCACATTGTTCTCCCTCTCTATCCAGGATCTCCTCCATAGATCCCTCTCTGAGTGGTTGACAGTGGTAGCTGGGCACCATCTAGGTCTTTTGGTCTCATAGTTGTATAGGCTGTGGATTGCATGGTACACCCATCGCTAGGACTAATTGTTTCCATGAATCTTTGGTTTTCTTCATTCTTCTTTGCTCTGGACGAGGAGAGACCCATTGTTGCATCTAGATGGCTGCTTGCAAGCTTTTAAGATCCCAGTTGCTACTTGCCAAAGTAGGAAGTGGAACAATGTTTTTATGTAGTATGTTATGCCAGTTGAGCTTGATGTCCCCTGTTAGCCAATCTTCTTTTTTAATTGCTTGCAAATTTTATGGCATTCCTGCTCCAGATAGTTCAAAGGCTGTCTTTGAATGCCAGAGTCCAAATGTGGGGCTTTGTGACTAGTTTGAGCCATAAGAAATTGTCACTATTCAACCATTTTGGACCTATTTTAAAAATACAGTTTTAATCTTTTAGGAAGTCACAGGACTTAGAACTTTAAAGAAATTGTTTTGAACCAAAATAATCTACCACTAATGGATGCTGTGGTAAAATTTGTATTGCCCATAATCCTATAACAGGAATGTAACAAGAGGACTTGGAAATTGGATAAGTCTTGGACACCTTCTAGAGTAGCCACATAGCTTAGTTGAGGTCCAGTCTCCATAGCAGAGAAGGAAACCAGTGTTTTTCTTCCAAAACTGTTTAACAGCTAAGCACCATGACTCTTGTGTTCAAAGCATTGGTCAACAGAAGTTGTGGGTAGTTAGTACTATGGGATAGATGACCTCACTCTGGGTCTAAGTTGATGTTAAGATTCAAGTTCAGTGTATTCTGTAATAGAGGATTCCTTGGGAGGTTAAAAACACTTGCCTGTGTTTCTTTGGTTTGGTTTTAGAATCATGTCTCCACTACACAGCCCATTTCTTGGCTTTTCTACTATCAGGAAGTGGTGTAGTATGTTTGCCATCTCCTCTGAAACCTAAAATCATCTCTTTTTAATGTTCATGTGATATTGGCATTGCAAAGTTGTTGAAGGAGCTGCCTAAAAGAAATGGCCAAGTCAAGGCACATTCTACTTTTCATGGACTATATGGATGGTGGCTGCTTAAATCCAAGTAGCTGTTTTCTTCCTGCAGGCTAATCATTAGGATGTTTTCTGCTGTATTTCACTCTGGGGTGAGAAAAGTTGGGGTGCATCTGTTCATCTACATTTGGTTAACCTGGTTTATGAGATAGAGTCTTTTCTTTATCCAAGGAGATGTGGTTTGCCTCCTCACCACCATTGTTGGGGCCAGCAAGGACTTTGTATGCTGTTCAGGGCTGAGTTGGGTAGTAGAACCAAGGCTGGGATGCCTTCAGGGAAGCTGGCATCACTTGTGTAGCATGGCTCTCATCTTGTTCTTGATTTGAATGTCAGGAGAAACTTTATCCCTCTTCATTTTTTATTGGCTCCTAATGTATGGGCTACATATCTGATGTGTCACTGTGTTGTTTCTTTTGGTTTTTAGTCTTCATTAATAGTTGAGTAATCAGAGATATAGACAATAGATAAGTGAACAAAGGAAAGGGCCATTTTATCTCTGCACTGTTTTGTAATATGCTCACAATATACTTGATAATGTGTATCTTACCACTTTTGGAAAGTTTGGCCAGGCGAGTAAGTACACTTGTTTGGGGTGTGGGGGAGTGAAGTCATGAACTTCCTGAAATTATGTGGAAATTTGGTATATAAACACATTTTTTCTGGAGAGATCTCCAACTTCCACAAGATCCTCAAAGGAGATGATGACACCTTTAAAAAATACTAATCTTGGCATGTTGGTTTAATGTAATTTCGTTTACTTGAGAAGCTGACTCAGTTTCTAGTATTTCTAGTGTTTCGTTTAAGAGACTTTTGCAAAAACCTAGCAGTTGAAAAGTGATGTGTTCTGGACAATCAACCTCCATGTTGTTACTCTAGGTCATCACACCTGAAGAAATCATTCACCCGGATGTGGATGAACACTCGGTGATGACTTACCTGTCCCAATTTCCCAAAGCCAAGCTCAAGCCAGGGGCTCCTCTTAAACCCAAACTCAACCCAAAGAAAGCCAGGGCCTATGGCAGAGGTAAGTGCTGGTCATATTGCATTTGAAGCTTGTCCTCTGGTATTGGATATGTTTATTACCTTCAGGGGAAATGTTCTCAGGATAAATAAAATGTATAGGCTTAATTTCTTGTGTGTGTGGCAACATATATATAAACATAACATTTTACCATTTTAAGTATACAATGCAGTGACATTAATTACTTCACCATGTTGTGCAACTGCCACCACTATCTCTAAAACTTTTTTGTCATCCAAGACAGAAACTCAGTGTCCATTTAGCAATAACTCCCCGTTCCTCCCTACCCCCAGTCTCTGGTAGGAACTAACGACTTTTATCTGTAGGTATTTGCCTGTTCTAGATATTTCCTCTATTTGTCTTTTTGTGACTGATTTATTTCACTGAGTACAGTGCTTTCAAGGTTCATGCATATCACAGCATGTATCAGAACTTCATTTCTCTTTCTAGCCCTTCTCATCATACCACACATTGTATATCCATTTATCTATTTATGGACATTTTGATGGTTTCTAACTTTAGGCTTAATTCTTAAAGATACTTTAAGTATCTGCAAGCCTCCTTTTTCAGATTTTTTTTTTTACCTCGAGTTTCATTTATTTCTAACCATCTTTTTCTACCTTTGAATCTGAGACTTTAAGAAATGCTGCTGCTTTCACATGATGGAGAATGTTGCATTAGTTGCTTTGTGATTTTAGTGCAGTTACCATGGAATGAAGAAAACACGGTTGCTCCTTTTCTTCAGCTGAGGAATCAGGGGCCAGGCCTACTAGGGGTTTTGACCGAGATTAGCACAGTCAGTGATGGGGATGGGACGGGAGCCTGGGTGGCTGATTCATTTCTCCTTCCTTATGCTAAAGCTGCCTCAAGATTTCCAAATGGGGTGGGAGCTCTTGTTAACCCCTGCTGACACTTCCTTGCTAATACAGCCTGTTTATGCCTTCCGAGGCAGCAGCAGGACACCATTCTACTCAGGCTCTGTTATGGAGGGTCAGAACCTTTTCTAGGCATTTGGTGTTCTGGTTGGCACCTGACTATCACCAGTTTCTAAGGAGAACAGTTGTACAGGGTGGATTCTGGTAAAGATTGGCACAGTGAGAAATAACTTGTTCCCTTTTTTACGGGGATGGGAGGGAGTACATTTTATTTGTCCTAAGATTGACTTTTATTTTATTGTTGTTATTTTCATATACAAACCAAGATCTGATTGAGATTCACTTTCTACGTTTATTTATTATTTCTTCTTAGACTCTTTTGACCTAAAACAGCCTCCTCCCCACTCTTTTTTTTTTTTAAAATGACATTGACTTTCTGAAGAGTCCAGGACACTTGTCGATCCCATATGCTCATTCTCTTTAAATATAGCATTTCTCTACTTGTCATTAGTCCAGTTTTAAGACTGTACACAACCAGGGCAGTCATGCTGACCCTGAGCTATTGTTAGTCTCAATGGCCAGGTCCTATTCATTTGTCTTTTTAACATGATTTAGACCAGTAAAGAGTCAGATTGCTCTGAATCAAACCCGTGCAACATTTGAGATCCCTTTTGGCAATGAGGTAGGTGTCAGTGCAATCGGTTTTGTTACTTGGGGACTGTAGACTTTGTTTGAATCCTCCTCTCATTTGCAGCCTCTGGATGGTGGGCATTTCAGTGCTTGTTTTTGAAAGTGCTGTCTTAAAGCCATGACCCAAGGTAATGGCTTGAATGAGGAATCTCTGATTTTAAAGGTTGTTGTTGTTATGTGCCGTTGAGTCCCCTCCGACTCATAGCAACCCCTCCTTGGGTTTCTGAGGCAGTATCACTATGGAAGTAGATTGCCCAATCTTCCTTCCGAGGAGTGGCTGGTGGGTTTGAACTGCCAACCTTCTGGTTAGCAGTCAAGTGCCTTAGGCACTAAGCTACCAGAGCTACTGATTTTAAAGTTTATGTCTCCTTAATGGTGAAAAAGCTACAAGCAGCCTGATAAATCTCCTGTCAACAGAATTAATCAAGTGGATTAAATCTAATCAAGGCATAAAATACTTGCTTGTAATAACTTTATCACTAGCTTCCCAGTTTCCCAGTTATTAACGTGAGTTGGTTTCTTTTCACGGTGCTGTTTTAGAAAATGGCCACTTGCTATAGTTCAGGAATGTGGCAGCTCATTGCTGTTTCCGTCACCTGTCTTTGTAAATGTTGTGCACTTGGGAAGGAAACATGTCTCCGTGCAGTGTTCCCCTCCACCCCCAATCTTTTAAGTAGGAAAACAAAGTAGTCATTTTAGGCAAGAAAGCCACCATGTGAGGTCATGTGCTCAGTACCGTGAGGTATCCTCCTGTCCCTTGGTGAGATGAGGCCTAAGGACAGTTTTGTTCTCTCTCCTATGGGACTGCTTGGCTTCATTTTTGCCAGTCAAACCAAGGAATAGGGAACATTTCTTTTTCTATTTTCTAAAAGGGTTGAGAGGTTTATTTTATCTTTTGAATGTTTCATAAATTCCGGTTGCCAGCTGGTTAGCACTTGCAAATCCACCCAATGAGTCCTGACTTGCTTAGATCCAGCAGGTTGAAAGAAGTGGTGTAAGGCAAATCTATAGCCGCAAATAGATCTTTGTGGTGGTTTCACTTGTGGGGTTAGATATGTTGAAAGCATGGCAGATATCTGTAACCTAAGCAAAAACCCTTTCTAAGATCTATGTTGTGTATGAAACATTTACTGTGTAGCAAGCTGTCAGCACCTTGTATGGGATAGAGAGGGGATCAGCCTACATTCTGATAATCAAAGAGAATGTAGTCTCTGAACAGCAAGCATAGGTCTGGTGCAGGTTCCAAAGTGTGGGGTAGTGATTCAGCCTCGTAATCAACAGTGGGTCACCAGGGTAGATGAGCCTAAGCCAGACCTTCGGCAAGCTGTACAGTATGTTGCTTCTCAAGCTATTGAAGTCAGATCAGTATTTTTTATTACTATTTTAAATGCATGTATAATTCATGTATTTGATAAAAGACCAGTTATCTGATCATTATGTAACAACTTAAGCAGAAGGAAAATGGACAAATTAAAAAGTGAAAAGCTACTTCCTGACTGCCAATCCCAGCCCTTCCTTCAAAGCCAAGGGTATTTCCTTCCAGCTTTTTTTCTACACTAAAATGGCTTCAGACTATGCCCTTTCTTCAGTTTGCATTTCTTCCCTACCAATGTGTGAAAGACTTCTTATTACTAAACATTCTGCCACCATTTTTTCCTAAAATAAGTGATTTACTGGAAACTAATACACATCTACAGTATAGGAACAGATGACTCATTGTCTTAAAAAATTGATAGCAAAGAAAAAGAAGAGATGGAGGGAAATCTAGAGAATAAATGAGACTTAGAGAGTTAACAAATGATATAATAATATGTGAACCTGAGTAAAGAAAATGATGTCTAGAGTTTGCATCAAAGTATTACAGGAGAGGAGAGATATGGGTATAGATGAAACAAGATTCATTGATGTGGGAGCATCATTATACAATTCTCTACTTCTGTATAAGTTTGAAGGAATTCTGGAGGTATAGTGGTTAAAGCATTCAGCTGCTAACAAAAAGGTTTGTAGTTCTAATCCACCAGCCACTCCACAGGTGATAGATGAGATAGTCTACTTCCATGAAGATTTACAGCCTTAGAAACTCTATGGGGAAGTTCTACTCTGTCATAAAGAATTGTGATGAGTCAGACTCAACTCAATGGCAGTAGGTTTGGCTTTTAAAAGTTTGAAGTTCTTCATTAAAAAAAGGGTTGTTTTTTAAAAGTAATACTTGAATTGCTATTGCCAGGAAGATGGAGTTGACATACTTACTGCACTCATGACGTAAAACTGAAAATCTTTTACATTATATATGAAATAAACGTAAGAAGACCTTGAAAGGTGAAACAAACAAGGCAGACCAGCTTGGGACCTTTAGACCTAGGATATTGAGTTCTTTGGGTTTTCTTTGCTTCATATATCCTAGACTTGTAGCCAAAGAGGTTGACAACCTGGAAATGCCAATAGGTACAAACACAAAAAGCCTCAATGAAAGCCTGCCCTCTCTAGCCGCAGGAGAAAGAAAGGGGCAGCTTATCAAGGCAGAAAACTTTCAGAGAGTAACCACTCTACTCCACTCAAACACCACAGGAGACACTGTGCTTCCTTACTACCACCTACATCAGCAAAGGCCAAATGAGGTGTCTTGACTCTTACCACAGTTCATTGATAATGAGACCACCACACAATGATGTCAGTAGAGGCCATGTGAAGAACAGTAATAAGGCACTCCTATACCTCCCATCGGGAGCTCTGGTAGCGTAGTGGCTGAGGCACCTGACTGCTAACCAGAAGACTGGCAGTTCAAACCCACCAGCCACTCCTCGGAAGGAAGGTTGGGCAATCTACTTCCGTAGTGATACTGCCTCAGAAACCCAAGGAGGGGTCGCTATGAGTTGAGTCCGACTTAACGGCACATAACGACAACATACCTCCCATCCAGAGAAGTATCTGTGGAAGCCTAGTAGGGAGCTGGAACTTTGATTCCTGCCAGCAGTAGTGAGAGCCTTCCCACCTCCTACACATATACTTCAAGTATCAGTGGAGGCCAACTAGGGTATCTGGACTTCCATCCCCACCTGGCCATAACAAGGCAACAACCCACTCCTGCCAAAACTACCATAGAAATCCGGCCAGAACAGAAGTTTAAATAAGATCCAGAGTCTTATAATATCCAAATATCCAGGTGTCAGTTGGAAATCATCTGTCATACCAAGAACCAGGAAGATCTCAAACTAAATAAAAAAAGACAATCAATAGATGCTAACACTGAGGTGATAGAGATGTTAGAATGACTTGAAAAAGATTTTAAAGGAGCCATGATAAAAATGCTTTGACAAGCAATTATAAACAAGCTTGAAAAAAAAGGGAGATAATATAAAATATGTGCAGGGAAATAGAAGGTCCCAGCAGGGAAATAGAAGATATAAAGAAGAACCACTTGGAAAGTGAACAGTGGAAAACCAGAATAAGAACTTAAGTGAATAAGCTCAACAGCAGAATAAAGAGAAAGAGACAAGAATCTGTAGACTGAAGGTTGAACAGTGGAAATTACTCATTCTGAGCAACAGAAATACTGAAAAAATGAACAGAGCTTTAGGGACCTGTAAGACTATAAGAAAATATCCAATATTTGTGTCATTAGAGATTCAGAAGGAGAGGAAAAAGAAAATTGAGTTTAAAAAGTGCTTGAAGAAATAATGAGTTGAAGACATCTCAAGTTTGGTAGAAGATACAAGCCTCCATATCTGAGGAGCTGAGTAATGCCAAGCAGGAACCCCCCTGCCCCCAACATACACACCCATCAAGATACATCATAGGCAAACTTTTAAAACTAAAAACAAAGAAAAAAAAATACTGAAGGCAACAAGAGAGAAAGGAAACCTTATCTCTAAGGGGGAAACAATTAGAATGATAGCAGATTTCTCATCAGAAGCCATGGAGACCAGAAGGCTATAATACAATATTTTTCAGGTGCTGAAAGGGAAAAAAATTGGCAACCCAGAATCTTACATCCATTGAAAATATCCTTCAGGAGTGAAGGGGGTGATCAAGACATTCTCAGTTGAAGAAAAACTAAGGGAATTTGTTACTAGTAGATCTGCTCTAAAAGGATGGATAAAGGAAGCTCTCTGGAAAGAAAGGAAATGATGAAAGAAGGAATCTTTGAATGAGACTCTTGGAATAACAGGAAGAAAGAACACAGTAAGCAAAAATATGGGTAACTCAAAAACCACAAACTACCAAAACTCAACCAAAATAAAATAGATTAATTGCATAAAGGGTATTATTTCTTAAAATTGCATGTGAACCTGTAATTATCTTAAAAAGTGTAATTTAAAAAAGTAATCACTGAATGTAGTTGTTTTAAAATGTCAAACACCGCATTATGGTCTTTAATGAAAAATGAGCCATCCTCTTGCTTACACTTCATTCCTCCTCCCCCATCACCTCTCTGGAGACAAGCCTATTACTAGTTTCTTACCACAGTATTTTTCACAGTTGTATAGACTTCTGATTGAATTGCTCTGAACAATTCAGAGTTGAGTTTTATTGAAATTACAAGGATAAAAGACTCTTGACCTATTTGGTTAATAGTCATACCTTGTCACAGCAGTTTGTTCCTGTCTCCCATAGGAGAGCTGCAGGGCTAGGGCCCACCATTCCTAATGTGGTAGTTAAGTTTGTGTGTCAATTTGGCTAGGCCTGGTTGAGTGGCTGGGCAGCTGGATGTAGTATTCCCCATGATGAGACTGGTAATCAGCTAACTCTATGGTGGAATCTACTGTGAGCAGCTGAGTAGCTGCTTTTGGGATATGGTCTGCTTCCTGTATACAGGGAGAAGCCTTGGGGAATGGACTCTAGCTTATGGCATGCTTGAACCCTGCATGTAGCCTTGTCATTGTTCAGCAGCCTGCCATGTTCTGCCAACCTTGGGACTTTCAGTGGACTTGAGTTAATGGCCTGCTGTGTGGTTTGGTAACATTGGAACAGTGCCTTTTTATTTGTCAACCTTGGGCTTGGCAGCCTCAGCAGCCAGCAGCTGTCTGAGTGAAGAAAAGCCTCTAGCTCCAGTGGGCTGGGAGCAGGAGGCAAAGCTGAACCCGAAGGTTGAGGGGCTTTCACCCAGCCCCTAGAGCCTGGCACTTTGAACCTGGACTTAAAGCCTCCAAACTGTAAGAGAATAAACTCCTGTTTGTTAAGGCCATCCCATTTGTGGTATATTCTCATCAGAGTGGCACTAGGAAACCAAAACGCCCTACCTACCCTCAGTTCCCCCAAGGAGACACAATGGGTGATGACTGAGGTGTCAGGCCTGGCCCAGCTTGTAACATGTTGTATAAACCTGTGATAGGTATTGAGCCCACTGGAAACATGGTAAAGCAACCAGCCAAGTTCACCGTGGACACCATCAGTGCTGGGCAAGGAGAAGTGATGGTATTTGTTGAGGATCCAGAAGGGAACAAAGAGGAGGTATGTGAGAAAATGCTGCTGCTTCCCTTGTTCACTGTCACATGGAGTTTTAGGGGCTTATAACAGAGCCAAGAACTGTACCTCCCATTTTCCTCATTAGAACTCACAACAAAAACTGTTTTTCCCAAAAGAGTACTGAGATTTACAGTAGTTAAAGTAATTTGCCTTGGAAAATAAATTGGTATTCAGGGGCAAAGGTCCTGTCACTGTGGTTTTAGGTACTTACTGAAGGCTGGAATATCAAGGTGTTTCTTGCTTTGTTCTCTTTGCACACTGACCATCCTCTGGGTCCTCCCTCGGGGCTTTTGTACATGCTGTTCCCTCACAGGCTCATCCATGTGTCCTCTTCGGACAAGATTTTATTCCTAGCACTTAGCACAATCTGAAATTCTAAGATTTTTGGCATATTGTCTGTTAACCCCACTAGGGCAGAGAGTCTGCTTCACCTGCTCATTGTTTATTTTTGATACCTCATAATGTACCTGGCATTTCCTAAGCTCTCAGTCACTGCTCAGCCAATAAAGGTTTATGCTACTTGCTTTTTATTCTCTTCTGTCTGGAGAGTTCCAGCCTTTGAAACAATAGAGAGTCCTGTCTTTGTCACACTTTTGTCCTATGGGTTTTGTTGCTGTGACTTAAGGCGGCTCCCCTCCTAGGGTGCCTTGTGAAGTGGCAGAGCCACAAATTGCCAGGACCTTCAGGGTTCTGACCTAGCAGCTAGCTTCCTGCAGGACTTGGCTGACACGGCACGCTCCTCACTCGTATCTGGTGCCTTCTCTAACTGTGGCTCATCTTCCTTCCTAGGCACAAGTAACCCCTGACAGCGACAAGAACAAGACATACTCTGTGGAGTATCTGCCCAAGGTCACTGGGCTGCATAAGGTAAGATGAAGTGTCATGTAATTGTGTGGACTCCTCATCTGGACTTGCTTTGACATATGTGGAAGAAGAGTGTCTGAGGAAGAAGCGTGGTTTTCTTAAGTTAACTTCAGATTTTTCTTTCTACTGATAAAATTATCCATGCTTTTTATAGACACTTTGGAATCTTTATGGATCAGACTTGAGACATTTGCTAATACACCTAGATTGCTTGAAGTACACTGACTAAGTTCTTTGCGTTGTCAGTTGTCTATTGAGGTAACTAATGATTGTGCAGTTATGTGCCTGGAGTGTAGATGCCATAGTGATGAAACTATGGGCTCTTGCCCTTAATGCTTCCTTAAGTATTCCTCTTCAAGGTGCTCTGAGGGTCTGTCACCATTGAAGTCTGAGTGTGGAGAAGACAGTTGATTATAGCAGAGGCAAACGGCCCCACCCTGTGCTTGGAGAAACCACGGGCATCTAGCCTGACTCCATGTCTAAGGCTCCGCAACATCTTGAGTTTTATTTGAGATAGAACCTAGCTAGCCTTACGGGAGAGTGAGGTGACCCAGGAGTGTGCCCTTCATTGGAAAAAAGCCCTCAGTAGCACATAAAGGACAATCCTGTGTACCATCCAGAATATTGAAACATAGATCATACTCACTACCTTAGGTTTTAGTAAATTCACCTGGACCGATAACCGTAGATTCCTGTTACATCCTTAGATCGTTAAGATTTGTAGGGAGAAAAAAAATCTTGAAGGGAGCATTTACAATATAAGTAATTCATTCTAGTCAAATATGAGTTCACATGATGCCCAAGCCAGTACCCCTGAAAATTTTCAAAGATGATAATAACTTTGATTCCAAGTTTTAGATGGAAATTATCTTTCTTTGTATCAAATCCATGTATCTGAGAATGACCTTGCTCCCTTAAAATGCACTTAGACTCTGGTTTTGAAATCCTGGAACTGTATACTTTATTCTGAGAGAGAATAGCTCCTTCTGCAGCCTCTTAAGTGACCTAGTGTCCAGACATTCATGTCTAAGTACTTGGGAGCTCTGGTAGCACTGTGCCTAAGGCATCTGTCGGCTAATCCGAAGGCTGGCGGTTTAAACCCACCAGCCACTCCTTGAAAGGAAGGTTGGGCAATTTACTTCCATAGAGATACTGCCTCAGAAACCCAAGGAGGGCTCACTATGAGTCGGATTGGACTTGATGGCAGTGAGTTTGGTTGTTTTTTTTTGTTTTTGTTTTTTTGTTTAGAGAGGCTAAGCATAATGACTGAAAGCACTAAAAGTAATCTAAATTAGAGATAAAGAGCCGTGATAGTGCAAAGGTTGAGCACTTGGTTGCTAAGCAAAGACAGGCAGTTCAAACCCACCCAGGGGCTCTGTAGGACAAAGACCTGGCAATCTAGTTCCATAAAGATTATGACCTAGAAAACCGCATGGAGCATTTCTACTCTGTCACATAGGGTCACTATGAGTTGGAATAGACTCCATAACATCTAATAAAAATAATAAAGGCACGATGTTATATGGCTCCTGGAACCAGGCAGGAGTCCATTCAGGCCACCGAACTTGGTTCTGTGCCTTCCAACAGCACCTTTTTGTGTGGGCTATCCTGAGGAGGGCAGAAGAAAAGATCATCAATGCATGGAGCTTGATGATGATCCTGTCTCACCTATCTGTCACCGGCAGGTCACAGTCCTCTTTGCAGGACAACACATCTCCAAGAGCCCATTTGAAGTGAATGTTGACAAAGCCCAGGGAGATCCCAGCAAAGTCACTGCAAAAGGCCCAGGCTTGGAGGCTTCAGGAAACATTGCCAACAAACCCACCTACTTTGACATCTACACAGCAGGTAACGTGCCTCTCCTGTGGATCAGACCTTGGGACTTTCTTTCAAAGGCTAAGATACGATTAGTCCTCAGGAACCTTTTTGTCTCTTATTTATTTATTGCATTTAAAAATAAATGTATTTTTAAATTTAGTTTATTTTTGTTGTTGAGAATACACACAGCAGAGCATACACCAATCCATCAATTTCTACGTGTACAATTCGGGGACATTGATTACATTCTTCAAGTTGTGCAACCATTCTCACCTTCCTTTTCTGACTTGCTCTTTTCTCATTAACATAAACTCACTGCCCTCTTGTCTTCTTATCTAACCTTTTGAGTTGATTGTCAGTTTGATCCCATATAGCTAGATCTGCACATATATTCCAGGCAGGCATTCTTTACTAGTTAAGCTAAACTATTGTTTGGTTTTAAGAAGACGCAGGGGATATTTTTTCTTTCAGGTTTAAAGATCCTTCTGTCTTTTAAATCAAGCAGCAATGAAAGTAGCTTTTCAAATATGTTGTGATATTCTTAGATTTTTCAAAAACAGCTTTTCTGCTCTAGAATTACACATTCAAGCTTGAGCTTGATTTTTTTTTTTAATGACTCAATCAGTTTCTCTGCACATTTCCAACTTGACTAAATAAATATTCTGAGGAAATTAAGTTTTGAGAATCATCTACTGGATCAAGTTCTGTCCAAGGTATGGTGGATAAAAGGACTAAGACAACCCTTGACTTGTCCACTTTCTTTTCAGTTTGAAAAATAGAGGATGTATGGTTAAAAAAAAAAAACCAGTCAGCCCTAACTCCCACCACTCAGAGAAAACAAGTATTTACATTTTGGTACAGATCTTCCTAAGGGCCTGTCTTCTTTTATTTGCAATCTGTGTCTGCTTTTACATGCATCAACAGGGAGGTTTTAAAACGAGGGACTTGAGCTCATGGAATTCTTGCTGTCTCGTAGGAGCTGGCGTGGGTGACATTGGTGTTGAGGTGGAAGACCCCCAGGGAAAGAAGGCCATGGAGTTGCTTGTGGAAGACAAAGGAAAC
The DNA here is from genome assembly GCF_000298275.1 of Orycteropus afer afer. Taxonomy (NCBI): domain Eukaryota; kingdom Metazoa; phylum Chordata; class Mammalia; order Tubulidentata; family Orycteropodidae; genus Orycteropus; species Orycteropus afer. The sequence continues at coordinate 8,132,233 of NW_006921628.1, forward strand.
CAGGTGTATCGATGTGTGTACAAACCAGTACAGCCTGGCCCCCATGTGGTCAAGGTCTCCTTTGCTGGTGATACTATTCCTAAGAGTCCCTTCATTGTGCAGGTCGGAGAAGGTGAGTGTGAGGATGGCCAGCTATATGTACCTCTTGCACCTAGAGTGACTGCACGGCTGGGCACTGAAGCCAGGAGAATAATCATGGCCAACATTGAACTTGCATCTGTCCCTTTTCTGTCAGGGTAACTATGGTGGGAAGTGCCTTCCTTTGTTTTCAAGATATTAATGCTAATAACTATGAGCCATGCAGTGACCTAGTGCTTTACTTGAATTAACTCATGGAATCCTGCCCAAAACACTTGTTCAGGAGAGTCATTATCCTCACTGCCAGAAGAGGCTGCTTGAGGAGTTGACATCTATGGCTAATGGCTAAGGTTGGCTAATGGTTAAGGTTGGTGGCAGCAGCAACAGTAGCAGAAGTGTTGCTGGTGCCCTGCAGCCTCTACTGCTTGACCTGTGCTGGCTGTCAGGCACTTAGCAGAGCTCATCTATCATCACAGCACTCTGTAGGTACCCAATATGCCAGTGGGGACACTGAGGCTTAGATACAGTATCAGTTGAATAAGAACTAGGAGTCAGGGCTGGGAGTAGAACTCAGATCTCTTTCTCTGTAGAGCCTGCCCTTAACTACTCCATTAAACTCCCTCTATAACCAGGAGCAATTTTTCTCTAATGTTAAACTCTTCTTCTCTTGATTTTGTTGCCTTTGTTTGTTTGTTTTCCAACTCTGCTGCCTTTTCTAACTAATACTTTCCTCCCTTTCTCTATCCTTGGTATCTGTATCTTCAGACTTGGCTTCCTCTTCTGAATCTCGCGTCTTTGTCATCCTGGACCCTGAAACTTTTGGCTTCCTAATTGATATCACTGGCCCAGAGCACCTTGCTTGGTAAGGGCTGGCTGGGTGGGGCTTTTGCTAGTTCTCTGTGCTGTTTGCCAACAACAGCTGACCATATACTGTTTGTGGCTTTAGGAAATTCCTGTGCAGTCATTATCGTAGCTCGTCCAGCTAGACCCCCAAAGCCACACTCTAATTGCATTTAAACATCTCTAAGGCTTGACAAGATGGTGCAGAATCTGGCCGTTCCTTCAAATGCTTTGGCTTCATTTGCTGTTTATATGAACTTAGCAGTTGAGACCATTGCTCATGGTCAGAGTTTCCATGAGTTTTTCTCTTTTTAAAGGCACATAGAGAAGTTTGGTCATCCTGTTGTGATTTTTTTCTGGTATGACCAACATTTCTCACCTTAATGAAAGAAAAACACAAACAAACAAAAACACCCTACACATTCATAAGAAAAACTCTTTTTGATATCATGCAAGGAAAAATTTTGAACAGCTTTCCTATTTCCAATATTGTTTCCTAACCTCTCTCTCTCGTGAACTACCTTTTTTATTTCTGGCATATCCATCTATCACTTGTAGTATTTGGTATATAATTAGTAGAGGTTTAATTAACCCTCCTGCCCCTGCTTAAATGATTTTATAGTAAAAAGAAACTTTATGTCATTTTCACGCGTGGAAAACCAATGTCACGTGTCAAGAAGTGCTATCATAAACTGTCAACTGTGAAACTCTGCTCCTCCATGAACCACCTAAAATCACCTCTGACCCCATGGGTTGTACAAGTGACTCTTTGGGAAGCAGTGGCTTGTCCAGTAGCCCGCTGAGGACTTGTCTTGACATTATGGGAAGGAGAAGCCTTCCTTCTGTGGAGTGAAGAGTGACATCTTCTGGAGTCTCTGACTCCATAGTGTGCATAGAGTTGTCAGATATGCAGCGTCAGATTTGGAAAAGAAAAGCCACTTAATAAACAACATGACTTTTTACCCACTAATCTCCCATTTCTGTACAGAATGAGAAGGTCACCCACACTGGGCAAAAAATTCCTAGGGTACAAACATGTCTTTTATCAGCCATCTAAAATGTTCTGACTAACACCATGATGCAGTAGTTCTGTGAACCGCTCATGCAAAGGATATTTCTCCTTAATGTTTAGACTTCTAACACTGAGATTTTAAACTAGATCCAGAAATCACATTCAGAGTGGTGCTTGCTGCTGATTGTGGCGTTTGTAGCTGTTTATATCCCAAGGACCTTGTAACAGACAGCACTTAAAATTTGGCCTGTCTTGGCCAAGCTGTGGCTGACCTGATCTACTTTTGAGCTGTTCTCTGTTGTTTTTGCCTGACTGTTCACATGGAAGACAACAACCATGGTTAGACTTTTAGAAATGGCCGATCCAGAGTTTGGAATCTGGTCAGATGTTTTCAAGTGTTACATTTTCTGAGTAGACTTGAAAAAGCCCAGTCTTCTCAATTACTGGGCCCTTGAGTATGGCAATGAGGTTTGAACATTGTCCAGCACTCGCTCTTAACTCTTCCTCACCACTGAGAGGATAAATGCTGCGCTTCATCTGGTACCAAGAGCACAGCGTGGATTCGCTGAGGTCTCTTGCTTTCTTTGCCAAAGATACTTTTCCCTAGTCCCTCTGTGGTGTGCCTGGACAAAGTTATGTCCTTATTTGCTAGCCCAGTGTGCTCCTTGAACGGGACCCCTGGTCTCGGGCAATTGCTGCATGCTCTTTGTGCAAAGCAAACATTTTCTTGGCATGTGGTTCCAAATTACCTTGGCTTGCTCAACTCTGACTGGAGAATGAAAGGTTGAATTGATGTTGAAACTCTGCTTGCAGCCTGCAGTCCAAATGCCTGCCGGGCCAGTGGCCGAGGCTTGCAACCCAAAGGCATCCGCATCCGGGAGACTGCAGACTTCAGGGTTGATACCAAAGCTGCTGGAAGCGGAGAGCTCAGTGTAACTGTGAAGGGTCCTAGTAAGTATGCCTTTGTTTTCCCACCTCAGGGTTGATGTGGTGTAATTGTAGCTAGTCTTATTGATGTATCCCATCTGTGTCAAGGATTTGAAGCTATCCAGGCTTCATGAGGGAAGGAAGCAGTGATTGATTAGTGATGTCTGCCCTGGGTACAGGCAAGCACAGTGAATAGATAATCTCACATTATATTAAGGCCTTTGGGAGTAGGAAAGGCAGTGATTTAAGAGAGTTGGGGAAAGTCTTCCCTTGGAGCAACTCAAAGTGACCCATTTTTTAATTTAAGGATACCTAGGCTCAGAGAGGAAGGGTCTTGCCCAAGGTCACACAGCTTACAAGCACTGGGACTGGATTTCAAGCACTGTTCTCCAAAGCCTGTGATTTTCCCACTACAGTTAAAGTTTATAGATGAAATTATGTCAAATACTTAATTACTGTGAGAAGTGCTTATAGAAGGGAAATAAAATTCCCTAAGATTAAGTTTCTTTGTGGATAAATGCCATTCTTGGAGGGGCTGATTGTAGCCTGCAAACCATTCTTGCTGCCTCTTGGGAAAGGAGACAGTGGATGTGGGGACAGGTGTCTTCCCTGTCCATCCTCAAGTGTTCCCCTGGGACAGATGAGCACAGGTGTAGTAGCCTTGGCAGTTGAGCTTCCTACCGTAAGATTGCTCTCACCCTCTGTGTTCTCAAAAGCCTGGGGCATGAGTGTTCTGCACTCCAGAAAGTTAATGTTTGATTATTAAGCTTTGTAGTGGGCTGTGCCTTGAGGGCAGCCAAGGTTCTAGACTGCCCAGACTGGAGCAAGGCTGCTCTGCACCTACTCTTGCTCCAGGCTTGTTATAACAGGAGCCAAGGAGTCATTTTGTTATGACCTTGGACTCTTGCTAGACTCAACGGCTTTCCCAGTCACACCTCAGGGCTGGACATAAAACAAGTTCCTGCCTGATGACTCAGTCTAGAGTTTGAGGTGTAACATTTTTATTGTCCAATATGAGTTGCAAAGATAGGTAGGGACACTGACCTGAAATTCATACCAAACACTCATAAGTTTCTTTCTCTCCCCAGTTTTTGTCGGGGGCTGAGAAGGGTGGCTGAATTTATGTTTACACAGATCCAGAAGTTTCAGGACTTCAAGGCCCCTCATACCCAAGAGGAACTTCCTAAAGCTAGCTAGCTGGGAAAGCTTCCTTTTCTCACACTCTAAAGCAGAGATGGGTCTGTTTTCAGCTTTGGAGTAATCTCCCAGGTTTTGGTAGCCCCATTCTCTGAGGCAGAATCCCTGGGTGGCACAGTTAATGCTCTCAGCTGCTAACTGAGAGGTTGGCGGTTCAAGTCCACCCAGAGGTGTGTTGGACAAAAAGCCAGGCAATCTACTTCCAAAAAATTAGCCTGAAAACCTCATAGAGCACAGTTGTACTCTGACACACATGAGGTTGCCATGAATCAGTCAACTTGATGACAACTGGTTTACACTCTGAGGTGGCCTACTTAGTTTTCCTATGTAGCTTATGTTTTGTGGATGTTGCTGTCTTTACATTCTTGTCTTTTGGACTCTCATTCCAAGCCTAGCATGGCATGGGAATGATTTTGTGTTTCTTTCCCACAGAGGGTCTAGAGGAGCTAGTGAAGCAGAAAGGCTTTCTGGATGGGGTCTACGCCTTCGAGTATTACCCCAGCACCCCGGGGAAATACAGCATTGCCATCACATGGGGGGGACACCACATTCCAAAGAGGTGAGACTCCAGCTGGAGATGGGTCTTCCCCAGGGGGAGCTTGGCGCAGGGCAGACTTACAGGCAGTGGCTTCCCAGGCTACAGGAGAGAAAGAGATCTGCTTTGTTGAAGACTTTTTTTCAGAGCAGCACACAGACGTTTGGCTTATTCTCAAAAGCAGCAGAAAGTCTCTGTGGTTTCGGCTGCCTTGTTTTAAATCAAATGCCAGTGGTTTGGGGCTGGTGGGAGGCAGGGAGACTGGGGGAGCAGTAATAAGAGAGCAAATGGGTTGTGTGTCTGTACACTCTTGTGAAAACTGAGATTTTCTTTCTTCAATGGATGTCTCTGTTCAGGAATTCCACGGGGGTAAAATCTGCTATGGTTTACATTAAAATCATCTACATGAGTGCTGCCAGGGACGGAGGGACTCACTCTGCAGCTGTGCCTTGTTGGTGTTGCAGTTGCCACCTGGTGTTCATGTGTTTTCATGTGCTCTCCTTCAGGGAGCCTTTAAACTCTGGATACATTTAGTTTACCTTGAGAAATATTTGGGTATTGTATTAGGCCCTTGGAGTTTAAGCACACTTGTTTTTAACCTCTTGCACAGAGTTAAAGGATATCCCTTCATGTATAAGATAAAGCCTACTCCTATTGGTTTTTTTGTGATAGCATAAGTAAGGTAAGGAAAAGTATACACTCTGAAATTCTGTGGCTCACAATTTGGTAAACCCTGCATGTAAAGAGTCCCTGGTTGGTGCAAATGGTTAACACGCTTAGCTGCTAACTGAAAGCTTGGTGGTTTGAGTCTACACAGAGGTACCTTGTAAGAAAGGCCTGGCGATCTATTTCCAAAAATATCAGCCACTGAATATCCTATAGGGCATAGTTCTGCTCTGATGCACATAGAGTCACCATGAGTCAGAACTGACTCAAAGGCAACTGGTGTTTTTTTTTTTTTTTTTTAAGCAAATGAAGGAGTAGGTAAATGACTAGAAGGATAGTACAAAGCAGAGTGTGTTGAATGCCAACCAGTGGCTCCCCAGGCAGCCATGTTACACTATATTGTTGACATAATAATGGTTGTGGGGGAGACCTGTGGGGAGGACAGGTTTGGCTGGCCATTGGGACTCTAAGTAAAAGGATCAGGCAAGTGGGAAGAATGTTCATTGACAGCTATGACTTTCTTCATTTCACCTCTTGTTTGCTCTTCTTTAATGCTTCTCCTATTCTTTTCCTTCTAGCCCCTTTGAAGTTCACGTTGGCCCTGAAGCAGGCATGCAGAAAGTCCGTGCATGGGGCCCTGGACTCCACGGTGGGATTGTTGGGCGGTCGGCAGACTTTGTGGTAGAGTCCGTTGGCTCTGAAGTAGGGTCACTGGGTAAGTGGAGGCAGCTCACTGATAGCTTGTGGAGGAGGGTTACAGGTGATTGGGGGCCTGGACTCTGGGTGGGTGTCAGGCTGGGTATTGGAAGTCTCTTCTCAGCTTCACTTCTTGCCTCTGGACCACCTGAGGCCATCTCTGGATACTGCTGTGGGGTTGCAGTTCCCACATTCCTCCTGACCTTGTACTTGTCCATTGCCTCTGGCACTGGCATTCTTTCATCCACTAGACCTTGAGGGCAGAAGCCTTATATGGGTGTTGTCCCAGTGGTGCAGTGGTTAATGTGCTTGACTGCTGACTGAAAAGTTGGTAGTTTGAACCTACCAGTTGCTCTGTGGGAAAAAGATGTGGCAGTCTGTTTCTATAATGATACAGCCTTGGAAACCCTGTAGGGCAGTTATACTCTATTCCTAGAGGGTTGTTATGAGTTGGAATCAAGTTGATGGTAATTTTTTTGGGGAGGCGGGGGTGAGGCAGGCTGTCTGAAACAGTATCTGGGGCATAGTGGGCACTAAACAAATACTGTCAACCGATCCTCAGTTTGGAGGAATCAGTGAATGGATTTTTTTAAAATTAGCAATTTGCTTTGACAAGTAAATATGTTCTTTTGATCATATCTGAGTTTTGTTTTTAAATATGTAACTGACGTATACATGAGCATTTTAGATCAGAGGTCACCAGACTTTCTTTGTAAAGGACTAGAGAGCAAATATTTTTGGCTTGCAGTCTGTATAGTCTCTGCCACAACTATTTTGCTTTGCTATTGCAGCATGAAGCAGCCTTAGACAAGTAAATGAATGGGTGTGACTGTATTCCAGTAAAACTACTTACAAAAAAAAAAGCAGTGGGCTAGATTTGGTGATCTATGTTTTAGATAACAGAAATAAGCAAAAAAGGGGAAAATAGGATATCATATTTAATTCTCCTTCCTAGAGAAATAATATCAAACTTTTTAATATATCCTTTCAGACTTTTTTTTCTGTAGATACACATACAGATGTTGATCTGCTACATAAAATATTTGGGGGAAATCTTACATCTTTCTGCACAGTTAAATATAGGATATGTCTTCATGGTCCATGACGTCCATGGAATTCCATTGCTTGGATATAGCTATTGTTAGGTTCTCGAGTTATTTCCACGGTTGTGCTATAAAAACAATGCTGAATACATATCCTTGTAGCTAACTGTTTATATATATTTTTGGTTATTTCCTTTGCTAAATGCCCAGGAGTGGCTCTGGTAGGGCAATGGATGGGTGTAGGTTTAAAACTTCTGAAACGTGTGTTGCCATATTGCCAATAAAAAGTTTTGCACAGGTATAGGGTGTAAAAAAAGTGCAGAATCCAACCCTTCCATCTCTAGTGAAACCTCAGTAGGCTCAGTTCTGTGGGAAAAGGACAAAGCAGATTTCAATCTTCTGGCAAATACTTGGTTTTTAGGGAGCCACAGGGATTGAATTGGTAGCAACATAGATGAGGTTCTTTCCACAGCATGACCAGGAAATCCTTCTATTTCATCCCCAGGGTTTGCTATTGAAGGCCCCTCTCAAGCAAAGATTGAGTATGATGACCAGAACGATGGGTCGTGTGATGTCAAATACTGGCCCAAGGAGCCTGGTGAGTATGCCGTTCACATCATGTGTGATGACGAAGACATCAAGGACAGCCCATACATGGCCTTTATCCACCCTGCAACGGGAGACTACAACCCGGACCTGGTGAGTCAACTTGTCCTATTCTGTCCTCTCTTCCATGGCTCCCAGCTGAAGAGCTGCGTTCAGCAGTGTATTGGGAGATAGAGAGGAGCCATTTAGAGCTTGGGAAGCAGATAATCCTCAATTTGAATACTGTTGGTACCACTTAGCATTTTTATGATGTTGAACAAGTAATGTACCTCCCTGATTCTTTGTCTCTTCCTCTATAAAATAAGGATGATCGTATTGTCTGCTTTATAGTTTCTGGGAATATTCAAAGAAGTGACATGCACAAAGACCTTTAGCTCAGTGTCTGGCCCATGTGGGTGACTCCATAAGTGCTCCTTTTTTGAAAACCAGAGCATCATATTTCAGTCTTGTTGCTTTCTGTAGTTATTATTTTATGATGCTTCATAAATAAATGTTGTCTCTACCCCCTCCATCTCCCTTGCTCGCTTGCTCTCTCTCTTTCTCTCTCTTTCACTGAAGAAGTGTTTGCAGTGTTTCAAGAAGCCTCATCTCAAACCCTTAGCAGGCTGATGAGCATAAAGTCTAATAAGCCAGCCTGGCTAACAGTAGAAGATCCCCCCATGTTCATTGCTGTGTACCCAGATAGGCTGTCATTAGTCCACATGGACCATGCGAACCTCAGCCTGTATGACCGTGAGACCAGAAAAACTAGATGGTGCCTGGCTAGCACTGTCATCCACTTGGACAGGGATCAGTGCAGGAGATCCTGGATAGAATGGGAGAACAATGTGAAACAAAACTCAAAATCTTAGAAAAGATCAGGTTTACTGGTCTGATAGAGCCTAGTGAGACCCCTGAGACTATGGCCCCTAGTTACCTTTTTAGGTCTGAAATTAAATTAATTCCCTTGGCTTCTAGCCAAACAATAGACAGATATATGGGGTAAACATTTACATCAGGTAGTTGTACTCCTTAGATTGATCAATCATGGGCGAACAGAAGGGCAGTATTTGCACAGGGAGATGGCAAATCTCCCTGGGGGGCAGGAATGCGTAGAAAAGAAGGACATAGGGAAGAGGTAACTATGGGGAGGAAGTGGGAAGAGAGCTGTTTCACTGGGGGAATTGCAGTCAGTATCATGAAACAAAATGTTTACAAACTGCTATATGGAAAGTGAGTTTGCTCTGTAAACTTTCGCTCAAATCAAAATAAAAATTAAATGAAAAAGTAAATAAACTGTCATTAATCCAGGTTAGTAGCTTCCCTCTCTTTTCCTACCCCTGCATTCTCTGAGGGCTGTGAACTTTTGGATCATTGCCTGCTGTGAAGGTTCTGAGCTTTTTAGAAGTAGGATCAGTGAGATTGGATAGAGTTGGAAGTCCGTACTCCAGTTCCCTGTGTCAACCCAGAATAATGCAGACTAGTTTGGGGCCTGGTTTTAGAGAGTTTTCTCCCTCATGAGATATTTCCTTTTTTTTTTTTAATTGTGAAAAAATATATATAACTTCTGCCAATTCAACTTTTTTTACATGTACAATTCAATGACACCAATTATATTTATCAGGTTGTGCAACCATCACTGGTATCCATTGCCAAGTTGTCCGTCACCATAAACAAAGACTCAGTGCTTCCTCAGCAGTGACTCCTCCTTTCTCCTTGTTATTTTTAAGTTACAGCCTACTTTAGCATTTACCTCTCACAACCAACCTGTTTTGTAGATATCGTAAAGCCAGACACCAGTTTTGTTCTTCCCCCACTTCTTGGTCACCAGTCTTCACATAGGGGTTTAGATGGGGTTTTGACCAGAAAGAGACTCATGATTGGCCCTCTGCCCCAGGTTCAAGCATATGGGCCAGGTTTGGAGCGATCTGGGTGCATTGTCAACAACCTGGCTGAGTTCACCGTGGATCCCAAAGATGCCGGAAAAGCTCCCTTAAAGATATTTGCTCAGGTCAGTATCTAGGGCTCACCTGTGCAGGTAAATGGCAAGATGCTCAGTCCATCTGGTCCTCAGTTTCCTCAACCGCACCCTGGACAGAAGAATTTTGTCTCATGGGGTTATGTGAGGATTAAATGAGATTCTCACATGTAGAGCACCAGAATGCTTTTATCATCATGATTTGTATTTCATGGAAACAAGGCTTGAGTGTTTGGGATTACCAGCAGTATCTCTCCACGTGGCTGAAGCTTCTTAGATCATGATAGAGAGGAGCTTTGGAAAGAAAGATTTTTTTTAATTGTTTATCCAATTTACTTTAGTTTGGCCAAAGAATTTACATGTAAGAACTGAAATTAGGAGCTACTGAGTAGCTATGAATTTCTTCTTGGGCCTTTGCTCTTTTCGAAAATTTATGTGGTAATGTATATATACAGACACACACATATATACATAAATACATATAACAACATATTGTCATTTTAGCCATTCTTAAGTGTACAATTCAGTGACATTAGTTATATTCACCATTTGCTTTTAATTAAAAGATTAATTATTAATTAAAAATAAGTAAAGTGCATGTAATATTTTGCCGCCTGCCAACGTATTGTGAGGACATGGCATATCCCGGTAGCTCAGTGAATTTTGGTTGGATAAGTGAGTGGTGACTTGATTGGGAAGGGCCGTGGTACTCCTCCCTGGTGACCCCAGCTCTTTTGCAGGACGGGGAAGGCCAGCCCATTGACATACAGATGAAGAGCCGGATGGATGGTACATACGCCTGCTCATACACCCCACTGAAGGCCATCAAGCACACCATCGCTGTGGTCTGGGGAGGCGTGAACATTCCCCATAGCCCCTACAGGGTAGGTTATGAGGCGGAATCCTGGCTGTCATGTGGAAAAGCCTGGCCCTAGAGCAGGTCTGGGGGCTTGTCTCTGATGGCCAAAGCAGAAATAAACCTATGGAAAGAGCCCATCCTTGGTAGGGCTTAAAAGATGTGTAGACTAAAAGGCAGGGTACTCTCAATTGTACACAAGGACTGTGTGTTTTCTAACAACTTCTCACTGGGTCCGAGTGTAGGAGAACTTGTCATGGTTTTCTTCATGTCTTATTTAGGTCAACATTGGGCAAGGCAGCCATCCCCAGAAGGTCAAAGTATTTGGGCCAGGCGTGGAGAGAAGTGGTCTAAAGGCAAATGAGCCTACTCACTTCACAGTGGACTGTACCGAGGCCGGGGAAGGTGAGAAGGGGGTGTTGCTCAAAGCAGACTATTGTTCATTGGGGAAGAAAGGTCTTTTGTAAAGGTTCAAGGGCAGTAAACTTTAAACTGGAAAGTAGTCCACCTGCATAGGTAATTGTTCATCTAATGAGCATCTGTGTCAGCTTTTGGGTGATATCTTTGCTAATCCTCCATGTCCTCTCCCAAATCCTGACTTACCATCAATCCTTTCTCATATTTATTGCTGGAAGCTTCCCACTTGCTCTTTTGGTGTGTTAGCCTGAGCTGGAAGTGATTGCGTGGAACAACATGCTGTTTCTTGTAAATTGTTGCTAATAAGCTGGTCTGTTCCAGGTGATGTCAGCGTTGGCATTAAGTGTGATGCTCGAGTGTTAAGTGAAGATGAGGAAGACGTGGATTTTGACATTATTCACAATGCCAATGACACATTTACAGTCAAATATGTGCCTCCTGCCACCGGGAGATATACTATCAAAGTTCTCTTTGCATCTCAGGTTTGTGTTTGGGCCTGAGAGGAGGTGGAGGAAAGGGGCTTGGTCCTTTCTGGCCACCTGTGGTCATCTCCCTTTGGGTGTTTTAACTACAGAGAAGCCATCTTGAAAATTCTGCTCAATAGTTTTCCTCTGGTTCTTTAAAACCAGGAAGGGAAAAAGAAATACCCAGAATTCAGTTTTTATTACTTTGTAACAAAAGTGAAGCAGTGTGTTTAGTGGTTAAAAGCAGAGGCTCTGGAAAGAGACTGGTCTCTTGTAAATGTTTACCAGTTTTTGATGGAAACTTAATTAACTTTTAGGTGTGTTCTACTTTGACCTCTTTGAAGTAATATGACTTTGCCCTCCATCCTTAAACTTTTATAGGGAAAGGGGTTACAGTTTCAGGTAGAGTTCATATTTACATGTTACAATGAGGATAGAGAGGGAGAGTAATACCCTAGAATAGGGAAAATGGAACCTGGAAATTAAAATGAACCTTATACAAAAATAGGAACCTCAGAAGAGAGTTCTGTGCCTATCTTGAGTTGACTTAATCCTGTCATTTAACCTGTTATGCCTTCATTTTGATAGACTGCAATATTCTTTTGTGTGTATATATGGTTTTATATATATATATATATATATATATATATATATATATATATATATATATATAAGCTCTGGTAGCGTAGTACCTGAGGCATTTAACTGATAACCAGAAGGCTGGCGGTTCAAACCCCCAGGCACTCCTCAGAAGGAAGACAGGGCAATCTACTTCCATAGAGATGCCACCTTGGAAACCCAAGGAGGGGTTGCTATGAGTCGGGACCGACTGGACAGCAGTGAGTTTACTCTGGTATATATATATATATATATATTTATAACAGAATATTTGCCACTTCATTACTTTTTACATGTATAATGTAGTGGCATTGGTTACATTCACCATGTTGCACAACCATCACCACTGTCATGTTCCAAATAATGCAGCATTCTTTTTAAAGCATAATGTTGTTGTTGTTGTTATGTGCTGTCGAGTCAAACCCGACTCATAGCGACCCCTCCTTGGGTTTCCGAGGCAGTAGGATTGCCCAACCTTCCTTCTGAGGAGTGGCTGGTGGGTTTGAACCACCAGCCGTCTGGTTAGCAGTCAAGTGTCTTAGCCACTGTGCTACCAGAGCTCCCTAAAGCATTATAATCATTCCATTTATGATCAATTCCCTGCCTTCCTGATATCTTAGCTCTTGGCTGCCCCGAGAGGACACTTTCTCTCCCATACGCCATTTCTTGTCTTTGTTTTAGGTTTTATTTTACCCTTGGTGTGTTTTCATTCTAAGTACTCATCATTTGGTATTAAGCAGTTTTTAGATTTGCTTATGGAAAACCTCCCCTTAGCTATGCAGAAAACCAGTCAAAGTCCGTGGTTTCAGGGATCCAGGCAGTAATAAGCGACCTTTCATGACCCTTTCCTGATGTTAGAGTATGAAGACCTGACCTGTGGTGACAGAAGTGTGTTTATAACTCTCTAAAGTAAGAGTCATGCTTGAGTTTCACCGTTTGTGTTTGAGCATAAGGCTAAGCTCTGGCAACTGCTTCAGGGGCTTTCCATTAAGACAGTGTCTCTGCCACAGGAAATCCCCGCCAGCCCTTTCAGAGTCAAAGTTGACCCTTCCCATGATGCCAGCAAAGTGAAGGCAGAAGGCCCAGGGCTCAGCAAAGCAGGTAAGATGGTGTACATATGAGGCTGCCTGGAGGCCTTTTGTGACCTAGTGAGGTTGAGCGTGCCTGATCTAAGGCTTTAATGGGCTTATTTTCCCCCAAGGCAGGAGGAGTTCTGTTGGGCTCAGATGTAGCAGTGGTGGTGTTCTTGCCTGAGCTGTTGGGTAGTGTGGATCCTGACACTGGCTGCCAGGCAGTGCTGGTGCAAGAAACCTGTCAGACAGGTTCTAAAAGTGAAACCACTCTGGTCTGCCTTTCTCCTCATTTCACAGTATGTCCTTCCAGGTGTGGAAAATGGGAAGCCCACCCACTTCACTGTCTACACCAAAGGGGCTGGAAAAGCCCCACTCAACGTACAGTTCAGCAGCCCTCTTCCCGGTGATGCGGTGAAAGACTTGGATATCATCGACAATTACGACTACTCCCACACTGTTAAATACACACCCACTCAGCAGGTAGGGTCCTTCTAAGCCCCTCCTCTGTTAGTTCCCAGCCAGGCAGTTTTCCATTCAGTACTGCCCAGGGTCACCTTGGACACCAAGGGGTATAATATCTGCTCTGCTGGAAGTGATCCACTGCAAGAGATGGCCTCCATGCCTTTTGTTCTGAACCTCTCTGGGAATACTGACAAAAAAAAAAAAAGCCTAATGGGTTGATTATATCAGGAGAGCCTGCAGGGTTCAAGTAATTCCCATCAAATAAGCAGGAAGCCAACTCCAAATCTCCCCTTCCCAATCTCCTGCCTCCAGGTTGGGTTTTATTAGAGAAATGCTGAATTCTTAAAATGTAGGACCTAATACCTACCTCTCTTTTATTCTCTCTCTCTCTCTCACACACACACACTTAAAAATATACACTTATACACACTCTGTCACACTCACATGCACACTCATTCACAATCTCTCACACATGCATATATACACTTTCACACACATACTCTCACACTTAGATATGCCGTCTCTCACACTCAGACTCTCCCTCTCACACTTTTTTACACTCACACCTTCTTTCTCACACAACACACATTCTATTTCCCTCTCTCACAGACTCTTTTTCTCTTTAACACACACACACACTCTGTCTCTCTCTCTCTCCCACAACACACTCGTATCCTTAACAGCTTGCTTCTTAGTCTTTTATTTCTTACTTACAGAGAAAGATCTGTTTCCCTTGCTGGCCCTGTTAGCTTAGTTTACCCTTTTACAAGGTGTTGTAATGGGACCATTTCTCAAAGAGCCAGTTCAGCCTTTAGTCCCTGAGGCCCAAAGCACTGTTTTGAGCAGTAAATTATCACCCTTCACAAAATACAGGAATACAAATAGGATCTTGTAGTCCTGGCTGGTTTGGTCTGACTATTTTAGGCAATAATGGACTGAAGTACTACCTGCTTGTACTAGTTTATGTTTATTAGTTGAAAATTTTGTTTTGCTACATGTTCACACTTCTAGGGTCCAGATAGCAGACCTTAGCAAAATAGCCTCAGTTTTACTACTTACCTATAGTGTTCTCAACAGTCTTTCCAAACTTCTGGTATTTCTTCATCCTTGAGGAAAAGAGCCCCCCATGTGAGAAATGCTATTTGTAGAAAGGTGATGGCTTTTGGCAGAAACACTACTCAAGAAGTGATTCCTGCCTGAGAGCTCTCAGCAAAGAGTTGGCAAGAGAAAAGTGGGGAAGAATATGGAGTAAAGAGAGAATAGGATAGATGATCCATTTGCTTTGCCTTAGGTTGCCAGTCTTTGGAGAGGGTGTCTTTGCTAGGAGAATTTACCTGGCAGAAGGCTTTCTGGGGAAAGATCATTGTGTACCACATTAAAAGCCTGGCCTCTTATCTTCACACTTCCCTGTTCCAGTGCTTTGTTTCTCTTAATGAGGGGCTCAGTATTAGTAATGATGAAACTAACACTTTTACAATTAGAATATCCTTTTCTCATTAGGAAGCTCAGTGGTAAATAGGTAATTATTTTTCCTCCTGTTCTAAGGGCTGTAGGAGACTTCTACCACGGGAGGCATTGACTTGATACTATCTTTGTTATGTAATCAGACATTTTTGTGCAAATGCCAATTCTCCACATTCCTTAGGAGAAGGCACCATGGACACTGATCGAGATGGCAAGGTCATGGAATCTTCTGAAAACACTTTGCAACATTTGCTTTGTACTCTATCTATGTACTGTTTTTTCCCTTCTGTTGTGATCTATATGTAACAAAACATTTGTCATTTCAACATTTCTTCATTTGCACAATTCACTGACATTAATGATGTTTTTATCATGTTGTTCTACCTGTTTGCAGATTTTTCCATCACCTTTAACAGAAGCTCAGTATCCCCTAAGCAATGAGTTCTTTATACGTTTTTGCATTTTGGCTGGACCATTAGTAAATTTCAGACATCAGGACAGGATTGAACTTTGACTTGCACTCTCAGAAATGACTTTAGAACCTGTTTCCTGGATATTCCCAGTGGTCAGTCATAGTGGAACTAAGGCTCAGGGTAGCAACTCAAGTCCTGTTTTGCCACCTTTGAAGTGATGCTACAATGAGAGGCTCCTTACTTCAGAGTCACCCAAAGGTCAAGTTCACCCAGTTCTTTGATAACAGCTAGTTTGAGGGCTCTTGGCATGCTCAGTAACTACTTGGGGCTGTTTGTCAAAACATTGCCTGTGATAAGCCTAGGGCCTCACAGAATCTTAGTGTCAGGATTGCCTTCATTGTGAATGACTGACCAGCTCAGTGCCTCTCGGGTCCTTTTCACTATTTAGAATGAGGTTTATTTCATTATTGGGTGACTTACAGATCTGCATGTTTCTCTAGGGCAAACACGACAGATTAAATCTCTCCTTTAACATTGGGAATTCCTCAGGGGTAGGATAAGATGCCTTATAAATCTCCCCATCTCCAGCCTGAGCATAAGACCTGGTGGTTCTTAAGTCTTCAGTAGGGATTTGTAGCTGAGTGAGTGAGTAATTGAAGAGAAGCCTGAATTCACAAGTACATACAGCATAAGAACATTGTCCTCTGGTAGGAGAGTGGGGCCGGCACAACCTCAGTCCTCCTTTGAACTGTTTTCTAAAGTGCAGCTAAAGGCTTGAGATTGGGCTAAATTAGCGTGCCTTTTTAGCCTGTCCTCTTGGATGTGGTTAGGAGGCCTGGGTCAGCCCAGAAAGCCATGACCTGATGAGGAGAAGGAACATACTTGGAGGGCCGACGCCCACGGGCACACCTTCTTGCAGTGGTTTTTAGGGAATAACAGGTTGGAACTTCCCAGAAATGCAGCCGCTTGGTGTGTGTACAGAGGCGTGGGTGGGTGGGTCCTGGCTCCAGTGAACATTTCCCCCACAGAACGCAGGCTATGTGCTGGCTGAGGAGTGGCAGCTCCCCCGCCTGTGAGCCCTTAAGTGCTGGCCCAGGACCAGCTTCCCCACACTTGCGGAGCTCCTGAGTGACAACTTGCAGATGCTTATGTACCTGGAGTAGATGAGTGATGGGTGTTGGTGGGTGATCATCTTCTCTCTTGTCAGAGCTCTTTGTACCTTGGAAAAAGGGACTTGTTGGGTTGGCGCTTGAGGACTCTCTGAAATATTAGACTAAGACTTGATTTTAGGGAAGGAGAATTACGCAATGCCAGTTTCTTTGAAGACTTTGCCTTCCCTTCCTTTGGTTGTCTGTGGCCTTGAATGACTTAAATTTCTTGCCTTGAGCTTCCCTAAGTGGAGGGGCTTGGGAAGCTGGTGGCGGCAGCTCTAGTACACTGTGGATCAGGAACCACCAGGAATCAGAAATTCAACATGCTACTGTGAAGCCTAAGATGTTTGACTGCTAACTAGAAGGCTGGCAGTTCAAACCCACCAGCCACTCCTCGGAAGGAAGACTGGGCAATCTACTTGCATAAAGATACCGCCTCCAAAACACAAGGAGGGGTTGCTATGAATCACAATCCTGTTACTTGTAGTTAGTGAGTTTTTTTTTTTTTTTTTTTTTTTTGAGTGACTTTACTGAGCCTCCTAGGAGAACAACAACAAGAGAAATAAAACAGTTGCTGTCAAGTTGATTTTAACTCACGCTGACCCCATGTGTGCCAGAGTAGAACTGTGCTCTGTAGGGTTTTCGGTGACTGATTTTTTAGGGGGCAGTAGATCACCAGGCTTTTTTTCTGAGGCATCTCTGGTAGACCTGAGACACCAGTCTTTTTATTAGCAGCCAAGTAGATAAACTGTTTGCACCACCCAGGGATTTCCCCAGGAGAACAATTCCTCCTACCTTAAAATGTTGATGATGTTGGTACAGTGGCTGCTGGCAGAGGGCTCTGGAGAAAAGGGACTCTCTCTGTCCTGTCTTCCCTGAGCTGCCGGCTACTGTCGTGTGTGTGTGTTTTGCAGATTAAGGTCTCGGAAGCATGTGGGAGGGAAAATAAAACTATCCTGCAGACAGTGATGTCTTCCTGAAATGCACAGCAAACACATCTCAGACATTCCACACTTCACAGCCCTCTGGGGAGAAAACAGAGTCCATTTCTTAGCTGGTGCCTCTGAGGAAAACTTAATATGCTACAGGCAGTTTAGGTATAGATTGCTAAGGTTTCCTCTTCTTTCTTTTTTGTTTTTTTTTAAGGTAAATTTCCTTTTTTGAGTTTTGCTGTTATGACTGGTATTGAGAACAAAAGAGCCCTGGTGGCACAGTGGTTAAGTGCTTGGCTTCTGACTGAAAGGTTGGTAATTCCAACCCACCAGTTGCTCTGTGGGAGAAATGTATGGTAGTCTGCTTCCATAAAGATTACAGCCTTGGATACTTTATGGGCAGTTTTACTCTGTCCCCCAGGGTTTCTGTGAGTTGGAATTAACTCAGTGACAACCAATTTGGTAATGAGAATATACTTGCTTTTATGGGATAAATGGGCTCTATCAGAGGAAGATTTACCCCTCTCTCCCTCGGCACATCAGAGAAATGGTCAGATACAAGGGTGGGGATGTTTCTAGAGCTGACCTGGGTAGCCTTGAGCCTAGCCTGCCTTGAGTTATGGGCAACTTGAGACTCAGGAAGAGTCAGCAACCATGCTGCGGTAGCTGAAGTAACAAATCAGTCCCTGACTTAAAGATTACAAAGAAAAGACCTTTCCCGTGCCTTAGCTGGGTCTCAGGTCTGTTGAATCTGACCTGTGTACATTTTACTATACCCTGGAGGCAGGGGCAGTCGGTTTTGTGTGTGGCACTAATAAATCCTGGAAAACCAATCCTCCCCCTCCATTGGTACAACCATTTTTTTTCCCCTTGCCTCCCCCAATCCCTTCTTTATTACAAAAGGAATGTGAGAAAATACACATCGACCAAAAACTACACCCTTTTAACATTTGGTCAGCCACAGCTTTCATCAGGGGCTGAATTCCTGAGAGCCCACTGGATTCTTTCAGAGAGAATAGGGTCTTGATCATTTCACCCTTGCTCTTTTTTCTTTCCCTTCCACGTCTTCTTAAGTTATGCTCCACAGTTTGAAGTGAGGGGGATCTTAATCGACTGAGACAGCCGTGGGCTTTCATGGAGCCTTAGTGTGGAGGGTGAGGACTTGGCCTGCTGTGGAAGCAGGAAGCAAGCACTGAGTAGTAAGTCCAGGACTGGCTGGAGCAGAACAACAGTGGCACACACGGCCATTCAGGGGCTGCTGCCAGCTGCGGGAGGCCAGCCAAGCCCACAGGCACGTCGACCTTCCCACTCGCAACTTTCCTTTCCCTGACATGGATATGAAAATTCAGATACTATGTAGTGGTCTTAGAGTAGCTCGAGATGAATTCTTGCAAATCCCTTTTGAGCCCAGTGGCGCAAAATGGATTTTCAGGACATGGGGAAAAGAATTCTTTTCATTAAAGACTCTCAGCCCTAGCTGCTTTACTGATAGCCAGGCTGGTTATATGTTGGGTAAGAGTGCTGTTGTTGTTATGTGCCATCGACTCATAGCAAACCCTCCTTGGGTTTCCATAGCAGTATCACTATGGAAGTAGATTGCCCAACCTTCCTTCCTCCAAGTGGCTGGTGGGTTTGAACTGCCAGCCTTCTGCTTAGCAGTCAAGTGCCTTAGACACTACATCACCAGAGCTCCTTGGGTAAGAGTAGGTGGTATGTAAAAGCAGCTAGGAACACAGGTTTAGGTGCTGTGGTACTTAAGGTTGTGTTTCAACTTGGCTGGGCCTGGTTTTGAGTGGCAGGGCAGCTAGATGTAGTTATTCCCCATGATTTGACTGGTAATCAGCTCCATGGTAGAATCCACTCTGAGCAGCTGAGCAGCTGCCTTAGGGATGTGATCTGCTTCCAGTATATAGGAAGACACTTTGAGAAAGGTCTCTAAGTTTTTGGCACATCTGGATCCTGCATTTCACAGAGTCTTCGTCTCAATGGCCTGCCATGTTGCCTGCTGATCTTGGGATTGTTTCTGAACTTGAACTAGTGGCCTGGTGTGTTGCTTGATAATGTTGGGACTGTGCCGTTTTACTTCTCGGCCTTGGGTTTGTCAGCCTCAGCAGCCAGCAGCTGCCCAAGTGAAGAGACACCTTCAGCTCCAGTGGGCCGGGAGCAAGAAGCAGAACTGAAGTCTAAGGTCGAGGGGCACTTTGAACTTGGACTTCTATCCTCCTAAACTGTACGAGAATAAATCCCTGTTTGTTAAAGCCATCCATTTGTGGTATTTTTGTTATAGCAGCACTAAAGAACCAAAACAGGTGTCATGGGTATAACACCCAGTTTTTGTACTTACCAGACTTGTTACTAGGGCTAAGTGATTTCACCTCTCTGAGACATGGTTTCCTCTCCTGGAAAAATAGGTCAACAATGGAGCTACCCCTTCTGACTGTGTTGAAGTTGAATCAAGGAAATGCATAAAAGCATATAGCACAGTACTTGGCATGTAGTAAATGCTCATTAAGTTGTTCCTGTTATTAGCTGCTCTTACGGAGTCACTAGATAGTACAAAGGGTTAACGCACTTCACTGCTAACCAAAAGGTTGGAGGTTCAAGTCCAACCTTCCAGAGGTACCTCAGAAGAAAGGCCAGGTGATCTACTTCCAAAAAGTCAGCCATTGAAAACCACATGAGCACAGTTCTACTCTGACATACATGGGGTTGACATGAGTTGGAACTGACTTGACAGCAGATAGTTTACAGTTCATTTTATATAATTTCTCTGTCAAACTTGTCATTGTGGCCAAAAGCTTAGAGAAATACATCTTCAATGCTTTCTAAATTCAATGGAGTTAAGTACCCTATCTCTTTGGAAAGAATGAAAGATCTCAGAGTGAAGATTTAAACACCAGGTTAGTGTGCTGGTATCCAGAAGTTTACTTGGTTTTCTCTCTTCTTCCAGGGCAGTATGCAGGTTCTGGTGACGTATGGTGGTGATCCCATCCCTAAAAGCCCTTTCACTGTTGGTGTTGCAGCTCCACTCGATCTAAGCAAGATAAAAATTAATGGCCTAGAAAACAGTAAGTGTATAAATGGAGGGGTCATGGAAGACCACCAAACAGGACTACTAGTTAGATTACCTTTAGAAGATGGGCAGAGAAGCACATTCTGTCTTAAGGGACTTTACAGCCAGACAGACTTGAGCTTGAATTGAGGCCATGCTGTGGAATCGCTCGGTTACACTACCTGCCACTTAACCTTACCAGGCCTCAGTTTTCTCATGTGTAACATGGGGGTGGCTGTGGTCAGTAACCCTCAGGGAAATACTGTGAAAATTAAATGCACTTTTAATTCAGGGTCTGGCACATTGTCAGACTGCTAGCATTGCAGTGGGAAGTTTTTATTACCAAGAGAAATTGGGGCACATTGCTTTCTGGTGAGTTTCTACTATGCCAATTGTCCTTGGCCAACTAAATTCACATTAAGGTCGACAATCACATAAAAGCCAACTCCTTGGCCCTCAGAAACCATGGTGCATCCCACCCTCCTGCTATTTCTTTAGCTTGGTATGTATCTTACTGGTATAAGCTCATTTAGTTCCTTTTTTTTTTTTTTTTTAATGTACAAACTAAAAACCAGAAGGGCATAATATTTAATGAAACAAATGCTTACAAAACTACTGACGACTAAACATATTATTATAAACTATTAAAAATTCAAATCCAGCCCAGAAACAAACTTCCGAAGGCAGGAATGATAGGTGAATAGAAATGGGGATCCCATGGGAGGAAGTACAAAACTGCTGTTATACTGAGAGAACTGCAACTAATGTCACAAAAAGAAATGTGTATAAATTGTTGAATGGGAAACTAATTTCCTCTGTAAACTTTCACCCAAACCACATAAAATATATATAAAAATAAGATTCTAATCCCAGGGCTTTAATTCATATTTCTATACATTTAGATACTAATTACTAAAAAGTAATAACAGAAAAAAAAAAAAAAAAAACTCGCCCTCCTTTGGTTTCCTAGGCAGTATCACTACGGAAGTAGATTGCCCAATCTTCCTTCCAAGGAGTAGCTGGTGTGTTTGAACTACCAGCTTTCTGGTTAGTGGTCACATCCCTTAGGCACTATGCCACCAGAGCTGTGATATACATTATGAATTATTTCACCATTCTAATTGACTCTTTATACAGAATTTTGTTTATCTCTTACTTGAGAAATGCTTATTTTTATGTTCTAGTATTTGCTCTTTATCGTTTCAGCCTCAAGTTCTCCCTTTTGGCAATGTTTGACAGTTTAATTTTATGTTTAAGTTATCTGACTGCATGCCTCCATTTCAGCCTGCCTTTTTAATTCAGCAATGTGTGCTGGCAGTTATTGCCACACTGACCTCCCCTATTGGTATTAACCAGTCGTAGGCCAGATGCACCTCAAGATGCACATTCATGTGATTCAGGATCACACAGGGCCAAGTGGATACCCCCAGGCACCCCTCTTTTGAGGATTTCTCCAGGGTCTTGGTAGTGTCATTGTGAATGCCGCCTTCATTACCTTTGACCCAGATCTCGAGCTGGGAATGAGGCTGGCTCCCTCCCTTTATAGGAGGCTCTGAAATGACAACTTGATGCTGACTCTTGTCCCTGGGGAGCAACCAGTGCTGAGCGTTTCAACGGTCACTGTTAAACCCTTAAGGAGTTCTGGTGGTGCTGGTGGTTAGTTAAAGCATTGGGCTGCTAACCAGAAGGTTGGTAGTTCAAACCTAGGAGCCAATTTGCAGGAAAAAGATGGGGCAGTTCACCTCTGTCCTGTAGGGTCACGATGAGTCAGAATCAACTCTATGGCAGTGGGTTTATTTGGGTCCAACCATTTTGCCTTATTACTCCTTTTTCTAAGACACTGAGGGTTTCAACTCCAGAGCAGAGAAAGGATGATTTGGAAAACCCTTTTTCCAAAATGGCGTTTCATACCCTCCTTCCTGTGGTTCAGGAGTATTCATTTTGGCAGGCCCTATAATGCCCCAGAGTCAATATTTCTCTGGGTTGTGGTGGGGCCTGGTGTTCCAGTATTTTTGTTTTTGTTCAGTCCTTTCTCTATTTTTGTTAAATACAACACATGGGTTACTTGTGGCCCAGTTTTTTTTTTCTTCTTTCTTTTATTGTGGTGAAAGCATGCTTAACAAGACATTGGCCAACATAACAGCTTCCCCATTTACAGCTCAGGGACATTGATGACATTTTTCATGTTGCATTATCGCTATGCTATCCTTTTCCAAAATATTCTACCACCTGTTAGCATAAACTCAGTGTTGTGATCCAGCTTTGCAAAGTGCTTGCAAAAGTAATTACCGTACAGTCAGTTCTCAGAATTTACTTCAGTGCCCTTGTGTTTGCCAGCTCTTTGACTTTTGCTGCCTTTGGGGGAATTACAGGATTGAATTTGTTGCCAAGAGTTAGTAAATCAAACATTGGCTGTTGGGGTATTTTGATGCAATGTTAACATCAGAGGGGATAATGTCAGATTATAATTTACTGGTCAACAAAGCAGATTTACGGCTTAGGTAAATACAGTTTGTGTCCCACTGTTGGTGCTTGCGGGACATGTAGCCCTAGACAAGTTACTTAACCTCTGTGAGGTTCAGTTTCTTCATCTGTGTAAGTCATTGGTTACTAATAAATACCCCACAGTGTAAAAATGAAAGGAGATAATGTGCCACACTCCTGTCTGGTGTATAAAAAGCATTAGCAAGTGATAGCTGTTATTATCATTAATTATCTTCTTGTTCTGGTTGCTTTTGAGGCTGCAATGACAATTATTCTTACTCTGTCTTGCATCTTATCCTCTGCGTCAGCCATTGATTGCTGCTGCTGTTGTTAGTTGCTGTCAGGTTAGCCCTAGCTCACAGTGACCTTATGTATAACAGAGCAAAATGTTGTCCGGTCCTGCACGATCTTCATGAGTGTTGGTATGTTTGAGTCCATTGTTGCACCCATTGTGTCATCCAATTCATTAAAGGTTTCCCTCACCTTTGGTAGCTGTCCACTAGACTGATCACTAGAGAAAGACATTGCTTGCTATAGAGACTGAGACTACTGTCCATGTGCAAGGAGCCATTATTTCTCTGCCATGACTTTCTTGCTGCCAAAAAGGATCAGCTCCTCACTTAGACTTGTTTTCCTTTCCCAGGAGTGGAAGTTGGAAAGGATCAGGAATTCGCCATTGATACCAAAGGTGCTGGAGGCCAGGGGAAGCTGGATGTTACAATCCTGAGCCCTTCACGGAAGGTTGTGCCATGCCTGGTGGCTCCCATGGCAGGCCGGGACAGCAGCACAGCCAAGTTCATCCCTCGGGAGGAGGGGCTCTATGCTGTCGACGTGACCTACGATGGACACCCCGTGCCCGGGAGCCCCTACACGGTGGAGGCCTCCCTCCCGCCTGACCCTAGCAAGGTCAGGCCCAAGATCTGAAACAACTGAAAGCTTTTTATTGTTCTTGTTACAAAACTTGTTCCCATTTTGGTCCTTCTCTGATCCTACCTTTTGAAAATTGTTTTGTGATGACAGCAGTTTCTTTCTCCTGTATTCAGCACGAAGAACAAGAATACTGTCCCCTGGGTGGATGGGTCAGCCCTGCCCTTCTTCTAACTCTCCCATCCCTGAGTGAAGGTCCTTCACGATTATGTAATCATAGTGTGCGCTTCAACTCAAGCCTGCGAGGTTGTAGTGAGGGGATGAATGTGGAGGCCTTAGCCCCAGGCCCAGCACACACATTGAGCGCAACCTAAAGAAGCTATTTTTTACCATTCTCATTATTATTATTTCTTCCTAATAGCCCTTACTGAAGGGTTTTTGGAGTATTTCTAGTGGTCTGATTGGCATGAATCCTATCAAACTGCCTTACTTGTTGAATCATAGGCAAAAGCCCCCCCCCTTTTTTGCCTCCCCCTTTTTTAAAAACGGTTTTTTGTTACATAGAATTTGTCAAGTGAAGTGTAGCGCCGAAAGCATGTAGGTCCATGAAAGCCATTCTGTGAGCGCTCAATTCAAGGAGCTTGTATGTGTATTGGCCAATAGGTCTCCAACTCTGACTTTAGGTTTAGAAGAATAAGAAATGACAGGAGAAAGGAGTCATGGAGAGTCCCTGCTTCAAAGAGCCAGACCTGTCTCCTGTGGTTTGCAGCCAGGAAGTCAGTTGATTTGAGTTCACAGCCAAGGTGTCCATTAGTCATTTGCAGCGTTGATTGACTGTAGTGTGGTTCTGCTTCAGTAGTATGTGTGTGTCACCTAAGTTAGACCCAAGGGGAAGGAACATTGACTTACAATGAATTGCAGACTTGCATGTTGAAAGTAGTGCTGACTTTGCAACAATATCTACACCAGGTAGAATTTGACTTTTTATTCTTCTTCACAAAGGTGAAGGCCCATGGGCCTGGTCTCGAAGGTGGTCTTGTGGGCAAGCCTGCCGAGTTTACCATTGACACCAAAGGAGCTGGTACTGGCGGTTTGGGCCTCACTGTGGAAGGTCCATGTGAGGCCAAAATTGAGTGCTCTGACAATGGCGATGGGACCTGCTCTGTATCTTACCTTCCCACCAAACCTGGGGAATACTTCGTCAACATTCTCTTTGAAGACGTCCACATTCCTGGTTCTCCGTTCAAAGCTGACATCGAAATGCCATTTGACCCCTCTAAAGTCGTGGTGTCAGGACCAGGTCTTGAACTTGGGAAAGTAGGTGAAGCTGGGCTGCTTAGTGTTGACTGTTCTGAAGCAGGGCCTGGAGCCCTGGGCTTGGAAGCTGTCTCAGACTCGGGAGCAAAAGCAGAAGTCAGTATTCAGAACAACAAAGATGGCACCTACGCAGTGACCTACGTGCCCCTGACTGCTGGCATGTACACGCTGACCATGAAGTATGGTGGTGAGCCTGTGCCAGGCTTCCCCACCCGAGTCAAGGTGGAGCCCGCTGTGGACACCAGCAGGGTCAAAGTCTTTGGGCCAGGAATAGAAGGAAAAGGTGAATTTCCTTAAAAAGGAGGGTGTAGGATTGATGGGCCATCAGAAACTCTAGAGCCCAGGCAAAGGGGAAGGAAAGGGCCCCATGGAACGCTTGGTCAGAGTGTGGTGAGGAGATCAGAGCAAAGAGGTGAAACAGCATTTCTAGAGGCTGTGTGACTATCCAACTCCTTCTTTCTGTTTCTCCATGGGGTTGGAGCCTTGCCTTTTCAGCAGGTTTCCTCATTTTTCTGAAGAAGTCAGAAATCTGTTTTGTGTGTGCGCACTTTGGGTGCAAATTTATAAAACAGATTTGTTTTACATTCAACAGTTCATACACATTGGATTTCACAGCCCCAGTTACAATCCTCAACCATAAAAAACTCTCTTCCCCCTCCTCTCTGTGACTAACCCCTCCCAGTGTCCTTCTTCTCTGTGCATTCCTGTCTGTCCAGCTTTCCCTCTATGTGAAAGCTACCCCTCTGATGTCTCATGGTTGATTGATCTAAGGGTGCTTCTCCCTGGGGTAGGTGTTCTGCATATGTCTTCTGTCAGGCTGAGAGCCAATCCATGGAAGTGAGTCCATTTCTAGGCTTGAAGGGTAACCCAGAGCCATAATCTCGGGAGTTCCACCAGTCTTTATCTGACCAATAATTCTGGTCATTTTTGTATTTTTGAATTTTGTTCACATTTTTCCTCCCACTCTAACTAGGATCTCCAATTTTGATCCTTTTCTGAGTGGTTGGCATTGATAGCCAGGTACCATCTAGTTCTGGTCTTGGGGGTCATAAAGGCTGAGGTCCTTGTGGTCCATCATATCTTTGGAGTAATTATTTCCAGATGCCTTTGATTTTCTTCACTCATCTTTGCTCCAGACAGAGGGATCCAATAGGTTACATCTTAGATGGCCACTCGAAAGCTTTTAAGACCCCAGTAGGAGAAGCCAGAAATCTTGATTTGTATGTGGAAACTCAACATATTTAATTGCTGGCACCTAATTGAAAAAGTTTAAAATGCGGTGCTGGCTAATCCCACTCATGCCACAGAGCAACTGTACTGTCTAACCTGTCCTAGGATCCCCTACCTTGTATCCTGAAGTGTGAGAGTGGGTATGTGGTCACTCGGCCAAGAGTACTTTGGAAGGGGCTTTTCTTTTGGAGCAGGGAGGGTAGTATTTCTGATTTTAATAGTCAGACGAATCAGTTGTCTGCTGTCACTGGGATTAGACAGAGTGTGCTCTAAAGTGCCAAAAGCCTTGTTCCTTAAGTTTGCTCCTGGCCTGCGGTGTCAGCTATATCTTTGTCTCTTGTGTTTGCTCTGCAGATGTGTTTCGTGAAGCCACCACTGACTTTACGGTCGACTCACGGCCCCTGACCCAGGTTGGGGGGGACCACATCAAGGCACACATTGCCAATCCCTCAGGGGCCTCCACTGAGTGCTTTGTCACAGACAATGCTGATGGGACCTACCAGGTGGAGTACACACCCTTCGAGAAAGGTGCGTCACCCTTTCCTTGGATAGACCCTTGTTCTGACCTCTGCTTGGCACAGTAGTTAAGCACTTGCCATTAACTGAAAGGTCAGCAGTTTGAGCCCACCAGCTGCTCTCTGGGAGAAAGAACTGGCTTCTGTCCTATAGGGTCACCATGAGTTGGAATCAAGCAATGGGTTTAGTTTGGTTTTAGGGTTAGGTTAAGGAGCTTTCATCTAGTCCTGGTTTGCTAAGTAGTTTTATGGCTGTTATCAAATGTTCTTTTAGTGATACTTAGTCACCTCTTGGTGACTGATGCTGACCCCTGCCATGTACACTTGATCTGTCTCAACAATAGCACGTGTGAGTTGGTGGGGCAGTGTGTAAACTTCCCTTCCTGTGCAGCACCACCTGCCCACTTCATGCCTGGCTTGCTGCCCCTGGGTTGTGCCAGGCAGGGTATAGCCTCAGACTGAGCAGGTTATGGGAAGATTTCATGGCATAGTGTTCTTTTGTGTAATTTTTTTTTTAACATATTTACTTATTTCCAAACATTAAGAATTACAAGAAATTTGGATAAAACAGGAAGATTTTTTTTTTAAGCACCATATAGCCCCATTTCCTATACACATAATCCCTGTTAATGTTCTGATGTAGATATTTTCAGTGTTAGTGAATGCATGTCTCTTCTATGTCATGGACTTCCCTCTGTCTTTTCGTTAATGGCCAGGTGGAGTTTTCACATATCAGGATAGTATGTTTGAGATGGACAGACTGAGATAGAGTGAGTGATAATTGCTTTGGAGGAGCCAAAAAAGGGTAGGCTTTGTGACTGCTGAGTGAGCAGAGAACATAAACAGAGACTGTATTTTTTAAAAAGTTAGAGAATATCAACATTACTGTTTCATAATCTGTTCTTTGAAATAACATAGCATAGCACACAGACTTGAATGTAGGGTAAAACCCTGGAGTAGAGTGGCTTTTCACCAGTAGGTGACTCGTATACAGACATGTGTTTGTCGTTTTCAACAGGCCTCCACGTAGTGGAAGTGACATACGATGATGTACCCATCCCAAACAGTCCATTCAAAGTGGCCGTAACTGAAGGCTGCCACCCATCTCGGGTTCAAGCCCAAGGACCTGGATTGAAAGACGCCTTTACCCACAAACCCAATGTCTTCACAGTGGTTACCAGGTAGGTCAGGCCCTGGGGGCTGTGTGTTGACTCTCACTTCAAAGCTGCTTTCTGGGAGTATTCTACGTATGTGTTATGGTCCCAAAGCCTTTGGTAAGAGGCAATTTTTTCATGATGTGTAAAGCCTTTTATTCTGCAGAGACTTACAGAGAAAAACTAAGTATCATTAAAAGAATGTTTGGTAATAGTCATAAAACTACTTAGCAAAACAGAACTAGATGAAAGCTCCTTAACTTAACCCTAAAACCAAAGTAAACCCATTGCTTGATTCCAATTCATGGTGACCATATAGGACAGAATAGAATTGCCCCATAGGATTTCCAAGGCTGAAATCTTTACAGAAGCCATATCTTTCTCCCAGAGAGCAGCTGCTGGGCTCAAAGCGCTGACCTGTCGGTTAACGGCAAGTGCTTAACTACTACTGTGCCACCAAGGGCTTCTCTTAACTTGATAATGGAGAAGTATATTGCTAATCTCCTACTTCAGTGAAACATTAGTGGCATTCCTATTATATGTGTCAATGCAGGCACATACCTGCATTGTACTTGAGGTCCTAGCCAATACAATTAGATAAGAAAAACAAATGAAGGATAAGAATTAGAAAGGAATGGTCAAAGCTATCTTTATTTGTATTGCATTACTCACCCAGCAGAAGAAAAGACCTAGCAATCTGCTCCTGTAAAGATTGTGTTGCTGTTGAGTTGATTCTGACTCATAGTGACCCTGTGGAACAGAGTAGAACTGCCCCGTGGGGTTTCCAAGGCTGTAAATCTTTATCAATGCCACATCATTCTCCTGCAGAGTGGGTGGTAGGTTTGAACTGCCGACCTTTCTGTTTGTAGCCAAGCACTTAACCACTTCATGGTAGTTGAATTGGGTCTGCTCATTGGGATTTTAAGTGAATTTTATCAATAAGCAGAGTAGCATAAATCATTTATTACTTTGCTTTCTTTTTCATGCTTTGCAGAGGAGCAGGAATTGGTGGGCTTGGCATAACTGTTGAGGGACCATCAGAGTCAAAGATAAACTGCAGGGACAACAAAGATGGCAGCTGCAGTGCTGAGTACATCCCCTTTGCTATAGGAGATTATGATGTTAATATCACGTATGGAGGAGCCCACATCCCTGGTAAGCTGTGCCTCAGGGAATTGTTTTTGCATGAGAGAAGGTTTGATTTTGTTTATATCTCTCTGAGGAAAAATAGTATGATATTTGCAATAGCTGCAAAGGGAGAACTTTGCCTGCATCTCAAAGAATATTCCAACTCCCAGTAGGACCGATAACATTTGAAACATAAAGCCAGTTTATTGTTTTTTGTTTTTTAGCATGGCAAAAATCATTGGCTTAGAGTTTTGATTAGAAATGGTTATGTATGTGTTGGAGGACTTAGTTTTTGATTTCAGGGAAAGCTGGTTCTTTACAGTGTTGAAACCTCCACTTTAGTTTGTGCTCAGTTCTTCTTCAGCTGATACAGGTGTCTTGTCTTCTTTTTTTCCATCGGCAGTCCTAATTGTTGATAAAGACAGAAACTCAAGTTCTTTTCAAATTTTTCTTCTATTTAACAGCAGATTGTATGCTTAGTATAAAGTAGAGTTTGTCGGCCTCAGCACTGTAGACTTTTGGGATTGAATGATTCTTTATTGTGAGAGCCTGTCCTGTTCATTGTAAGGTGTTTAGCAGCATCCCTGGCCTATACACTCTAGATCCAGGAGACCCTCCCCTCAAATAATTATAACAAAAAATGTCTCCAGATATTGCCAAGTGTCCCCAGGGGGGACAAAAATTACCCCCAGTTGAAAACTACAGCAGTAAAGGATTCAGATAATGAAAAAATGTCACCCTTAAGTAATGAAGGACCTTTAAACTTACACCTTCCAATGGGAGAAAATCTCTACAAATTCTAGTTCCATTCTGCTTATGGGATGAAGTGATTGCCACCCCAGCACATTTCTGAAAGGGTAGGTGGGTATGTGGTATGGTGTGAATGTAAGTCCAGATGCTCTAGGGTATCTGAGCCTAGATAGATACTTGAGTCTCTTTATACCTTGTCTCAGGTGTGGCAGGAAACAGCCAGAGCTTCCCCTTGAAAGCCAAAAACTGGGGCAAAGCTGAGAGAGGAAGATGAAGGCTGAGAGGCTTACTATTGGTTTTCTGGATTGACCCTCATGAAGCTGGAGTGTCCGTACCCACACACTTTCCTTGTTCTGTTGGCTCTTTCCCTCATACAAAGTGCAAATGTCCACATATGCTTACACTCTCTTCTTTTCTCTCACATGGATCAGAAAGCATTGGTATTCAACTCAAATGTTCATTTTAGCCTTAATTCATTTAAAGCAGTCTATTGCTCCTCAAACTTGTCCTTGTAGCTCATTCAAAGATACATTTTTAAAATTCCTTTAATCACCAGTCTAGACAAATTCTTCAGTAGACAAGACAGACAAAAGTCCTTCCCTCATGATACGTATGCGGTTAAGACTTACGATGACAGCACTGAAGTTCGGCAATTAGATGCAGAGTAGTGCAACCCTAGAGCACTGGGATGGGAGAGACTAGAGCATAGAGCGTGGCTGGAAAGCTATACTGAGGAGAGAGAACATGGTGGGCTCTGGACCAGGCAGGCGGTAGTGGAGACAAGCGTCTCTCAGTTGTGGAGGCAACAGAACTGTTTTGACTCTACTGGGAAACTCTGCTGGATGCTGTCAGCTTAGAAATTCCCCTACGGAAGGGGTTGAGGACTTGGGTCCCTTTGGCTGACCCACAAGTTTGAGGCAAATGGCTGTTTTCAAGCACAACAGAAAGAGGCCAGTTGGTGTTTTCCCACAGATGATGCCTCTTTATATTTCAGACTCTGCTGTCTTTCACATAAGACTGCCAACTCTTCCTGAACTCCAGAATTTTTCCCAGACAGTGTTATTTAGTAAAATGTTTGTTGGTTGCTTAGTGTGAGGTATCGTAGCTGAGGTAATTTGTGAGATGCTCCTGTGAAGCATTTTGCAACCTGATAACTTCTAACTTGCTTTCATGGGGATTTTGGGTTGTTACGTATTGGCTCGGTTTCTCCTGGCCTGGTACAAACTTGGAGTGGGGTGACTATATCTATCTATCTATCTATCTATCTATCTATCTATCTATCGTGATTTGGGTGAAAGTTTACAGAGCAAATTCACTTTCCATACAGCAGTTCACATACACTTTGTCTCATGACATTGACTATAATTTACCCCAATGCAACAGCTCCCCTCCCGCTTCCTCCCAGTAGTTACCTCTTCCCTGTGTCCATCCCTCCATGCACTCCTGCCCCCTGAGCTGCCGCTCTGTGCTTAAACAGTCCTTCTTTCTCCCATGATTGTTCTCTCCAAGGAGTGTATTCACCTCACATGCCTGTCTTTTGTTTGTCTGGAAGCCACAGGTGTGTGTTCCATTCCAGACCTGAAGGGCAATTAGGAGCCATAGTCCCAGTGGTTCCACCAGGCTGTATCAGACCAGCAAACCTGGTCCCCCTTTTTTTTTTTTCCAAATGATTTTGAGTTTTGTTCCACATTGTAGTCCCTCTCTATCCAGGATCTCCTACATAGATCCTCTTCCAAGAGGTTGACAGTAGTAGCCGGGCACCATCTAGTTCTTCTGGTCTCATAGTCATATAGGCTGTGGAGCGCATGGTATACTGGTTGTTTGGACTAATTGTTTCCATGAATCTTTGTTTTTTTTTTTTTCATTCTTCTTTGCTCTGGATGAGGAGAGACCCATCGTTGCATTTAGATGGCCACTTGCAAACTTTTAAGATCCCAGTCGCTACTCACCAAAGTAGGAGGTAGAACAATGTTTTATGTAGTATGTTATGCCAGTTGATCTTGATGTCCCCTGTGACTGTGGTCCCAAGCCCACAGGTCCAACTACTTGCTCCTTCAGGGTAGCTGGCTGTGGCCAAGAAGTGACTACAACCTTGTCCCATATCAGCTCTACTATACACCTGGGCATTCTTACAGAACATACAAATACACTTGTAGAACCATTGTCTGCCAACCTATACATGGTCTTGGGTACACTCCCTGCTGCATAAACATACCTAATAGTTCAGCCTGTCCACCCATATACCCATGTTTTCCTTCACTGACAATGCACTACTGTGTGTGCAAAAGGGTTCATCTTTTGTCTGAACCTCCCATGTACTTCTCTATGTCGTCTTCTTCTTCCTCAGTGCCACCATGTTGATCACTCACATTTGGCCCATTGCCCTTCTCTTCACCAAATCAGTACTTATCTCTACTTATCTAACGGTGTTCCCTCCACCCCTCCCACCCCGGTAACCAACAAAGAAAATTTCCTTCCATATATAAACCTTTCCTTGACTTTTACAATAACAGACTAATATAATGTTTATCCTTCTGTGATTGACTTACTTTGTTCAGCATAATGTCCTCCAAGTTCATCCATGTTATTCGATGTTTTGCAGATTCTAGGTTATTCTTTAGGGTTGCATAGTATTCCACTGTGTATATGTACCATAGTTTGGTTATCCATTCCTCAGTTGATGGACAACGTGGGGTGACTTTTAACAAAGTATCCTGTGTCTTACTAGGAATGGCATATTGGCTTCTTCTGCTGAGCCAGGTGTGGTCTATTGATGGGGCCACCTAGACCACTGTTTGGACTCTAATGGAATTGGAGTGCAGCAGGAAGGAAGGCTGCCTGTGATCTACTGATGATATCTTCTGGGGCGTGGAATGGGAGAATGAGCAGATAATACTCTGAATTTGCATGTAGAATCTCAGTCAGAAATTTGTCTTGCCTTTGCTTGTTGGTTCTTGGCTGCCCACATGCTCAAGTTCAGGCATCCTCCAAGGGAGATTCTGGCTTGGAGATTGGCCTCAGAGGTAGTCCATCGTCACCTGTTGACATTGGAATTCTCGACCGTCACCCTGTAGAATAAATCGATCTTTTATTTCACTAAACTCCAGAATGGGCACGTAGGGGCGGGGCAGTGATTGTCTTTGCCTGTTTCAGTGCTTCCTTTCATTTAGCTGAAAAACTGGATGCCATTGACCCACTGAAAACCAGCTGTAGTTAGAAAGTCAAGGTCTCTTTCCTTTTTGTGATCTTTGTTATTTAGCACCTCTAATTCCAGAGTATAAACTTCCTGGGATACAAAACAGCAATACTTGTGCTTCCGTGGCAGGAGTTATTAGCTGTCATCGAGTTTGTTCCCACTCACGGCATCCCCGTGCGCAATGGAACACAACATTGCCTGGGCCTGCGCCAGCTCCATGGTTGATTGTGGATAGGACCGTTGTGATCCACAGGGCTTTCAGTGGCTGACTTTTGGAAGTTGATCACCAGGCCTTTCTTCCTAGTCTGTCTTTGTCTGGAGAGGTCAATAACTTTGCCATACTTCATGGGTACACAGGGAGGTTGTAACAACTGAACTGCAAGAGATGCAGTTAGCTTCTGGAACACTGAGAATTTTGTTTCTGGCTAATCTCAGGAGGTCTTATTTAGTGCCCCCCTTAGGGGAAATCCCATGAAGGTCTCTGGCTCTACCCTGTTCCTCTATTTACTGCTTTTCCTGCAAATCCTGATCTCCCTACATTTTCCACATTTCAGTGGTCCTAAAAATTGACACCCTCAAAGAGTCAGAGGCATAGAGGAAGTGGGATGAGAGCTGTTACGCTCTGGGGATTGCAATCAATGTCATGAAGCAAAATGTGTATGAACTGTTGTATAGAAAATAAATTTGCTCTATGAACTTTCACCCAAATCACAATTAAAAAAAAAAAAAAGATTAATAAAATTGACTGGCTACTTACATATTTAAGGAAAAGAAAGAGAGGAAATAAAAAAAGAAGCAGAGATTCCCAGTGTCTCCTGTGGGGTCTGTCATACAGAGAGGCAAAGTATGTGGGCATAGTCAGTGCTCTGTAATCACTGTGGGAAAAAGATGAGTAAACACATAGGTGTACACAAAGCACGTCAAGAAGTACATTTGAAGCTCACACAGTCGAGGTGTCAGGCCGGAGCAACTGTGCTGTTCTGGGCGTGCATTTGATGGGACTCTGGGCTGTTGGTATGCTGTGCTCAGAATCCTGTGACCTCTTTTCCAGGCAGCCCCTTCAGAGTTCCTGTGAAGGATGTCGTTGACCCCAGCAAGGTTAAGATAGCCGGTCCAGGGCTGGGCTCGGGTGTCCGAGCCCACGTCCTGCAGTCCTTCACGGTGGACAGCAGCAAGGCTGGCCTGGCCCCACTGGAAGTGAGGGTCCTGGGCCCACGAGGTAAGTATATCTTCCAACCTTCCCACTGCCGTTTCACCTGCCTGAGTAGGGGCAGCCATGATCCAGGGCAAGCACTTTGATCTTGAACTTAAATTTCTTAGATGACTTCACTGTTCAGTATTTTAGCTAAATGATAAACGTGCCTACATGAAAGTAGGAGCTCTGGTAGCATAGTGCCTAAGGCACTTGACTGCTCACCAGGAGGCTGGCGGTTCAAACCCGCCAGCCACTCCTCGGAAGGAAGGTTGGGCAATCCTACTTCCGTAGTGATACTGCCTCGGAAACCCAAGGAGGGGTCGCTATGAGTCGGGGCCGACTCGATGGCAAACAACAACAACAACAACAACATGAAAGTAGGCAGGGCTGTTATGTCTTCAGTGGTCTGTGTTTTTCCCCCTTTCGTAATGTTGTTGTTGTATGTTGTTGAGTTGATTCCAACTCATAGTGATCAAAGTGTCAGAGTAGAACTGCCCCATATAGTTTCCTAGGCTGTAATCTTTATGGGAACAGAGTGCAGGCTCTTTTTTCCCGTGGAGCCACTCTGGTGGGTTTGAACTGCTGACCTTTGGGTTAGCAGCCAAGCATTTAACCATTGTGTCATCAGGGCTACTTTGTTTAATACTTTTTTTTTCTTCAGTTTTTTTTAAAGTAGCTAAATGAAGCAAGGAGTGTTTGGCTTCTCATATATAATATTGCTGCAGCTGTCTCATTGTGTATAGGGGTGACTGGGGTTTGCCCGGATTTGAGTGGGTGGTGAGTTCAGAGGTACTAGCTGTCTCTGTGGGATACTTTGGTGCTCACCTGGCATGCACCCAGAATGTCTAGAAATGACAGGTACTCAACCCAGTTCCCTGGAGAGAGAGTGTCTCTTGGGGAACGGACCTTGGCAATTTGGCCCGCCCTGTTGTCAGCCTGGAATTTGGGTTCGGTAAGGTTAGCAGGCCATTTTGAGACAAAGCCCTGAAGTGCATTGAAACTTGCCTTTTTTGGTAAGTGACCACGTTTCCTCTTCCAGCATTTCCAAAGTACTATTCTCCTAATTTCTTAAATAATCTGAATTTTTTCCCAGTGATGTGTTTCTTGGCTCCACAGTAGAAGTGGCAAATGAGGGCTTCCTTCTTTGAAGAAGAACCTTTTCCTTAATAGGGTTCAGTGGGAGGTGATGCCCTTTGAAGCTCAGGGCAGAAGTGATTTGTGGGAAATGAGGTCATGGGGCAGGAATCTGATTCTACAAAGTCATCGGGCTCCAAGACCTGTGTGTGTATAATAGAACAGAGACAATTTACCTAGATCTCTGCCTCTATTATGGAGGACTCTCAAATAACAGCCTTTTAATTTTAGCTGATGAGACGGATTCCCAGTCATGGCGCAGCCCCTTGAAAGCCATTTCAGAGTTCTTTAAAGGTGACCCGAAGGGTGACTTTATGGAGACAGGTTTGCATTTTCCTATTGGCTGATGCTCTAATTTATGTAACCTAATTGTTTCTTGCTGGCCTCACCTATAAAATAATCTTGTATTGCCTCATCTGCTTTGCTTAATGATTGTGCCACCCTTTGAGTAACCTACCTGTAGTTATCCATTGACTCTCATGGTCAGAACTGGATCTGGACTCTACTAACCTAATGCATGCCTTGATTACACTTTAGCATGATCTCTAACCAACCCCCACAGGTGTCACATTGAGGGCCCACCCCCCCCCCACCCTGCCCTATGAGATTGGTGCCCTCTCCTGCCCTTCACTTGCACCCAGCATGCTGGCCCATAGTGATCTTTGCTCAAAAGTGGCCACAAGTCTTAATTGGCCAGCTCGTTGGTTAATTTTTACAATTTAGAGTTCTGGACTGTGTTGGCCCCTTCTCAGCTAATGAGTAAAATTGCTAAATCCTAAGCATGCCTAACCAGCTTGAAAAGATAGATTATGTCTACAACATGCATCTCCACTGCACCCCTCTAGTAACAAGCGCAGGTGGTCTCCTTAATTATTATGCTCTAGGACAGACTGAGTATACTCTAGCCAACAAAAAGCTAAATGTGTCTTGGGGTCATTTCTGCAGCCGTGAATTGGGGATCCTGTCTCTCTCTGATTCCTTAGGCCCATGATCATGGCTTGCTTGCCTTTATGTTGCTTATCAGTGGAAACCAGTAGCTCTTGGGGATGGATGTGATCTCTTTTCAAACTCTGCCCAAGGTGGAATGAAGGGGAGGCCAGGTCAGTCCTCAGACCTCCCATCTCTGTCCTCAGGCCTGGTGGAGCCAGTGAACGTGGTGGATAATGGGGATGGCACACACACAGTGACGTACACCCCATCCCAGGAGGGGCCTTACATGGTCTCTGTCAAATATGCTGATGAAGAGATCCCTCGCAGGTAAGCTACTGACCCTTGTTGTTGTTGTTATGTGCCATCGAGTCGGACTCAACTCATAGCGACCCCTCCTTGGGTTTCCGAGGTGGTATCACTACAGAAGTAGATTGCCCAACCTTCCTTCCGAGGAGTGGCTGGTGGGTTTGAACCGCCAGCCTTCTGGTTAGCAATCAGTGCCTTGGGCATTATGCTACCAGAGCTCCCAGCTACATAAAAATATGTAATTTATAAATCACATTTTTGTATTACTTTGTGGATAGGCCAGGAGCTCTGATGTCATAGCACCTAAGGCATTTGATTGCTAACCAGAAGGCTGGAGGTTCAAACCCACCAGCCACTCCTTGGAAGGAAGGTTGGGCAACCTACTTCCATAGTGATATTGCCTTGGAAACCCAAGGAGGGGTCGCTATGAGTCAGATCCAACTTGATGGCAGTGTGTTCGGTTTGGTTTTTGCCATTAGACCGTGTACCTTATAAAGCATTCTGTAGAAAGTAAGAGAGGATGAGATAAAATAGTAACACTCAAGTCCCAATATTTTCTTTATATTCTGTTCTTAGCACAACAAAAGTGGGTTAAATGTATTTAACTCTGTGTTTCCCAAATTAATTTGGGAGCCCTTCATCCCCAGATTGTATGCCATGGAACACATTTGGTCAGGGCAAAGCTAGTCTATTGTATAACAGTGCCTCGTGGTTATAAATTTCTTCTGGACTTAAGGCACTTAAACTAAACTAAGTGTCTCATCTGCTGTAGAAATCTCCTTTCACTTCCAGTGTCTATGTGTAAGAGAGGTCAGATGTTGCCAGATTGACATGTATCCTGACCAGGATGTGTGTGTGTCAAGTCCCTTTAAGGTCAAAGTCCTTCCCACTTATGATGCCAGCAAAGTGACTGCCAGTGGCCCTGGCCTCAGTTCCTATGGTGTGCCTGCCAGTCTGCCTGTGGAGTTTGCAATCGACGCCAGAGATGCTGGGGAAGGCCTTCTTGCTGTTCAGATAACGGTAACTTTGAGTTACTCTCTGGAGTCAAACCTCATTGATAGGAACTAATTTCTTGGCTGGGGATAAAAACAAGAGTTTTAGTAATCATTTTCTGACCTGGTGGAACTGTTGATTAGATTTTAAAGGTGAATAAACAAATTCACTGAGAAAGGTTTGAGACTATAGCTCTAACCACCAAGTTCTGGTAAACCTGACATGTTTTCCTTTTTAATTATATCTTTGTATAGTTTTTTTAAAAATGTTTTGAATTGCTCATTGGATCCAGCCAGTTAGGATGAAGTTCTGTGTGTATCATGTAAATTGCAAAATATGAGTGTCTTACACATGTGGAGTTATTTTCTCTTATAAAAAGGTTTTTATAAGAGTGATGCTTGCCACCTAGGTAAGCCACCTAGGTGGCACCATGGCTCATCAAGGAAGCAGACTTTAGCTCTCTACTTATCTGTCGTAGCACGTGGCTTCTAAAGGTTTCCTCGTGGACCAAAAAGGCTGCCAATGCTCCAGCCATCCTATATGCATGGCAGTCCGAAAAGAGGAATCAACTTTGTTGATTCAATCAACTCCCTTAAGCAGCCCTATCAGAAGACCCTTATAAGACTTCTACTTTCATCCCATTTATCAAAAGTTGGTCATATGCCACATGTACATACCTAGTGGCTAGGAGTGCTAGGAAATGCAATCTTGTATTCGTCATTCAATTTGCTTAGTTAACAGTTAGGGTCCTATTACTAATGAGAAAATGAAGAACAGATGTGGTGGCATATGAGTAGCTTCTACCGTACTTACCTCCCCAAATTTCAGTGGATTTGGAAGAAAAACACTATTTGTTCATTTGCCAAAAATGTTATTAAAAATTGACTGTGACTGTCACAGTGTTAAAGAGATCTATGATCTTCTGTTGCTACCAAAGATATATTAAGCAACCATGCCCTCCCACTAGAGGTGCTAATAAAAAAGCAAAATGTTTCTACATCTTGACAACACCCTAAAGAGTATTTTTCTGTGATCCACAGGACCAAGAGGGAAAACCCAAAAGAGCCATTGTTCAAGATAACAAAGATGGCACATACGCTGTCACCTACATCCCTGACAAGACCGGACGCTATTCAATTGGGGTCACCTATGGCGGGGACGACATTCCATTTTCTCCTTACCGCATCCGGGCGACCCAGACAGGCGATGCCAGCAAGTGTCTGGCCACTGGTGAGTGCAGTGTAGCATGAAGGTCAGGAGTATGGATTCAGAAGCTTTGGAGTCAGAAAGCTGGGAGCTAGCCCTTTTCTGCCACTTCGTAGCTGTATGATCAGAGCAAGTTGTTCAGTAGCTCTGAGCTTCAGTTAGCTTTAGACTGAAGATCTTTATTGGGAACATTTATATTCATGAAGCTCTTTAAACGATCAGAGAGTGTTCCACAGGCTTATTGCAAAGATTACATGAGGTTAAGCATGAAAAATGCTTAGGACAGTGCCTGGCACACCGTAGCTACTATTTTATCACTTTTGAAGTGGGTATGTTTATTGAGATGTCAACTGTGATGGTGAGTCCCACAAAAAGCAGCAGATTTCTGCCATGGGGTCAAGGGCATTGCAGGTCAGCATTAGAGAAACACATTAAAGAATCCAGATTTTTTCTCAAGACTTATGTCTCACTCCCCCAGGACTTTTCCGTGAGCATACAATTTCTTTAATTTCTAAGATGAAAACACAGTTTGTTCATTCTCTGAAAACACCTCTTGCAGGTCTGTGGATGTTCAGGCTAATTTCAAAACATGAATTACCATCTGTGCATTAAAACAAATTTTCTTTAAGTGAAAAACTGATTTTGGAGAATATCTTTTGGCTTTCAGGACAAGGTTTTAAATTGCTCACCTTGACACTGTTTCTGCTCACCTAGGGCCAAAGTTGAGAAATTTTGAAACACTGGTCAGTCTGACGGTTCCTAAGTCTATTTGCCATTGACAGACTAGATTGTCTTGCTCACCTGAGGGTTAACGGTTGGCAGGGACTTCCTCCTTGCCTAGTCCTTTAGGTTTTACTTCCACCCCAGCGCCAGCAGAATCCATTGAACACTCTGCTCAGCCTGGGGCTCCTGTAGGCCACATCTTTCTTTTTTCTTTTCTGTTTTCTTTTTTTGTAGTGAAAACATACACACCAAGATATCCACCAACATAGCAACTTCCACATTTACAGCTCAAGGACATTGATGACATTTGCTATGTTGTTATAGGCCACACCTTTGATCTGTCATTCAAGGCCTTCCACAGAATGGCTCTGTTCTTCTCTTCCACTGTTCTCTGACTGAGCAGGATGGTTTGTGACTCCTTATTCCTACATAATTCATTTATTTTTGTCAGTGTGCTTTGGGTGCACATTTGCTGCACTACCTGATATTGTATAAATCCTTTGTAAAAAGGTGCCACAAATCAGATAGAGAAGAGAGACTGGTCTCTGGAGAGGGGTTCTAAGTCTGTCCTAGCCAAGAGTACCCATCAGAAGTCAGCCATTTCCCCTTGTTTTCAGGAAACCCTCTGTCATTGTGGCAACTCTGGGATATAAATGCTCTCAGAGCATGACAATTCTCTAAGAACTATTGGTTCTCTCTCCTGGAACTTAGTCCCCCTCAGTGTTTCCATGGCAGTTAGCTGCCATTCTTGGTGCTTTATCCATCTGCCTTTAGACTGCAAGCTTCTTGAGAGCAGGGACTGTGTCTTGCTCACCTTTTTCTATACCTGGCACTTAGAAAATGCCCAATATATGTTTGATCATCAAAGTTGACCTTTAGCCCCATGCCTTTGAATACTGGTGAACCAGGTCTAACATTTGGTTGATACTCAGAGTTTGTAAGTACTCCTTATTTAATAAATTGATAGAATACTCCCTTGCACAGCACCTTCCCCCAAGTGATCTTTGGGCCCCAGCTCTGTGTGCCAGCAATTGAAGGGCTAACATTTACAGGCCCAGCATGAATGAGTGTGATTTGTTCTGAACCCTCCAGAGCAAATGTCCATAGCTGATGCATCCTGAACTTCTCTCTCTCCAGGTCCTGGAATCGCCTCCACCGTGAAAACCGGTGAGGAGGTGGGCTTTGTTGTTGATGCCAAGACCGCCGGGAAGGGGAAAGTGACCTGCACAGTTCTGACCCCAGATGGCACTGAGGCCGAGGCCGATGTCATTGAGAATGAGGATGGCACGTATGACATCTTCTACACAGCTGCCAAGCCAGGCACCTACGTGATCTATGTGCGCTTTGGTGGCGTTGATATTCCCAACAGCCCCTTCACGGTCATGGTAAGGCACATTCCTACTTCAGAGAAGACAGCTGTAAGCAAAAACAGCCACCATTTATTGAGCCCTGGCTAGGATTTCAGCTTCTACGATTTTCCCTTTAAAAAAAAATTTTTTTTTTTAAGCAGTCCTAACTTTGTAGAATCCTAGAGTAATCTGTGGAAACCAAGACCTTTTGGTTCTAAGTGCTTTCAGGGAATCTTACTGGCTACCAAGGGACTCAGGCAGTATCCTGGCCTAAGCCCAGTGCAAAAAGATACAGTTTTATAAAAAATGTTTATAAGTAAAACATTACAGTTTCTCATCCTCTCCTGCTAGTTCCTTCCCCATCTGCATGGCCATTCTCCATGGCTAGAGGAGGGACGTTGCTGTTTAGTCTGGTGACTTGACTCTCATATTCCAGGACTCAAAGTTCCTCTCATTGTGTTTTGGAAAGGTCCAAATTTTGCTAATGAGGGGGGAGTACCTGGTCTTTTGAAACTAGGGACATCTGGAAGGAAGGAAGCCATTATGGGCTAGAGAATGATTAAACCAAAAACCCACTGCCATCAAGTCAGATCCAACTCAAAGTGACCCCTCCTTGGGTTTCTGAGGTGGTATCTCTACGGAAGTAGATTGCCCAACCTTCCTGCCTAGGAGTGGCTGGTGGGTTTGAACCGCCAGCCTTCTGGTTAGCAGTCAGATGCCTTAGGCACTACACCTTTAATTTTCCGTTCTGAGTAACTTTGAGATCTTCCTCTACAATTAAGATTCTTCACCTAGGAGAGGGGTTAGGTGCATTATTTCATTTGACCTGCAAAACCAGCGTCGTTGACTGTTTTAATTTAACAGTTTGTTTTATTTTTGTTGTTACTGAGAATATACACATCAGGACATACACCACTTCAACAGTTTCTACACACACGATTCAGTGGCACTGATTGCGTCTTCAGGTTGTGTAACCATTCTCACTCTGCCTCGCTCATTTCACATAAAGTTATAAACCCATTAACATAAAGTCACTGCTCCCTAAGTTCTTTATCTGCTCTTTCAAGTTGCTGTTAGTTTGATTCCATATAGATAGTTCCTTAAATTTGTTGTCTACTTTACAAATGAGGAAAGCAGTGCCCTAGATAACTTTCAGAGGTACAGCAGCAGATCGAGAACCCAAAGCCACTCTGGACAGCCACCTAGTGCCGAGTCATCTCCCTCACCCAGTGTCCTTCTATGCCGAGGGCAGCAGCCATGCTTGATCACAAGATTCATAGGCCCTTGATGACTGTGCCCCATGCACAGCCTACAGACCACCTTCTAATTACTGCACTCTGTGTGGCAGAGGAGAAGGGCAAGAGGATTGACTCCATTTTAAACAGAAGCCCAGAATCTTTTCCAGTGTATAATCTGTTGCAGCTTTTTTTCCTTTCCTAGACATTTGTTTATCTGTAAACATTTTGCCAGAGATCTGGGAGGCTCTCTTATGTCTCAAGTATGTAAATACTTATCAACTGTTGACATTGTTCACTTACAAGTGTTTTTCTCCTGCAGAGGAGATAGGCAGCTAGAAAGCTAATGCTTTTCTTGTTTATAGAGAAGGATTACCATTGCAATTTTAATAGTCTGGTTTTAGGCCATGGCAAGTTTTATCTGATTGGTTAGAATTGGGCACAATGGAAGAGCAGCCACCGGGCAGAGGTACAATACACTGGGAGTGTGAGACCACATTGGAGGGGTTTGAGTGTGAAAATCAGTGTCAAAATATTGAGGACCGTTTTAGCAGGCAGGCCAGAACCCTGAAGTGGGGCCACCAATCTAATTTGGAATAAATGTTACCTACTAGTTTAGTACAGGGAGTGACACTTCAGTGGTAGAGACACGAATTCTGTTCCAGCCAATGCACCTCATGTACAGCCACCACCTATCCATCAGTGGCAGCTTACATGTTGCTCTGTTGCTAAACAGATTTTGGCGGAGCTTCCAGACTAGGATGGACTAGGAAGGAAGGTCTGGTGATCCACTTCTGAAAATCAACCAATGGAAACCATATAGATCCAAAAAAAACACCTTCTGAATCACAGTAGTCCCATCCTGTTGTGCATTGGGTTGCAATAAGTCAGGCGCTATCAGATGGCAGCTAACATAATCACAAAAAGATGCTTTTGTATGTATACACATTGTCTCTAAACTGCTGCTGAAGGCAGAAGATGATGATCACCCACGAGACCTGATCTTGGTCTTCGTTCTTCCGTTCTGAGCTTTTTCCAGACTATCTTAGCTAAGGGAGCTCTGGTAGCATAGTGGCTAAGGCACTTGACTGCTCACCAGAAGGCTGGCGGGGACTTCTATTCATTGTCTTCCACTCAGTAGACTCTGTGCCTCCCTCTGTAGACCTGGGTCATGGAGGGTGTGAACACCTAGCACTACACTCCTAGAAGATGTCTCAAAGAGACCCATAGCTTCCTGATTCAGTTACATACATCACACAGAGGTAGCACAAGAAGTCACTGACTTAGAAGCTTATCACGCCGTGGCTCAGCATTTGAGATGTTTTGGATCGAAGGCCATCACTTTGAGCCTTATGGCAGATGCTCCCTTACATAGCCCTGATCTGAGAGGGCCCTGGAAGTGGGGGACTGGGCTCTTTGCAAATGCAGAAGCTTACAAAGATGCCTCTGTGAGGGAAGCCCCGCACCCTTTCTGCAGATGCCAAAATACACAAAAAGGATTAACATGGCACATTCCAACTTAGAGGAAGCCTTCAGTTCTTATTATTGTCATGACAGAAGAGGCTGAGGGAGCCATTGGGATCCCTTCCTTATCAGGTCAGTAGGGTCAGGAGTATGAAGTCTAGGACTTTATGTTTTATTAATTTATATTTAAAAAAAAAAACTTTAAAACATTAGCCCCTTAGACATTTATCAAGGAAAAAAGAGTCCTCTTTCCCAATTCAAAGGCACCCTGGCAGTGAAGTGATTAAGGCATTTGGCTAGAAAGTTCAGTGGTTTGAACCCACCAGCCCTTCCACAGAAGAAAAGTAAGGCAATCTGCTTCTGTAAAGATTCATACCCTTAGAAACCCGAGGGGGGGTCTCTGTCAGTCAGAAACAGCTAGATGGCAGTGACTTTGGTTTTGGTTTGGTTCCCGATTCCATGTTGTAGAGATGACCAATGTTAAACTTTGCCATTTACACAACAAAAGCTTCTGTTTTGTTCATGGGATCACAACAAACATACTGTTTTGCATCTTGCTTATTCCTTTCAATATGCAGTAGATACCATTCCATGGTGTAATTCCTAAGACTAACTGGATTGACAAAGTGGCTGTAACAATGGGCTCACGTGTAGCAAGCTTTGTGAGACTGTCGCAGGACTGGGCAGTGTTTCATTCTGTTGTGCATAGGATCACTATGAGTCAGAGCCAACTGGGCAGCACCCTAACAACAGCAACAACAACAACTGCTTCTTCTGAATTTACCTTCATGTAGTTAACAGACCCTCCTTACAGAGAGACATTTTGATTGCTTCTAGTATTCCCTTATCACATTGGGTTCCGGAAAGACTCCTTGCACATATCAC
The DNA here is from genome assembly GCF_000298275.1 of Orycteropus afer afer. Lineage (NCBI taxonomy): Eukaryota > Metazoa > Chordata > Mammalia > Tubulidentata > Orycteropodidae > Orycteropus > Orycteropus afer. The sequence goes on from NW_006921628.1 coordinate 8,176,753, forward strand.
ACATCTGTGTCCTGTCAGTATTTCTACAGGCCTGCTTCCTGGAAGTGGGTTTGTGAGTTCAAAGGGCATGTGGATTTGACATTCAAGGAGAGCACACCAACTTGGTCTCCAAAGGGTAGTAAGAATGTACACTGCTGCTGGAGCGTGTGGCTCACTGCAGTGCAAGACGAAGCAGGCGGGAGGAAGCAGCTCTTAGGTTGTAGAATCTACTGAGTAGCGGTATCCCTCCAATGTGATTCCCAACTAATCTCCATTTGCCACTCAACCCAGGCCACAGATGGGGAAGTCACAGCCGTGGAGGAGGCACCGGTAAATGCATGTCCCCCTGGATTCAGGCCCTGGGTACACTTTTTTTTTTCCGCCCCCCTTTTGCATTTCTGTGTTGACTTGGCCTTCATTTCAGAAAAGCTACAGCCTGCTTCTGGGGACTGCTTAAGCCCTCCTGGTGTCCTGGTCATTCATTTCTTCCCCACTGATCAGCCCATCACAACAACCCCTGCTTTCTCTGTGATAAGATCTACCCTGGTGTCATCGTACGCACTCCATGAACCCCTCTCACCCCCATCCCGTCATGTATGTGATCACGCTCGGCACAGTTTCTCTCCGTGTGTAAAGAAAAAGATGGACAGCTGTGTTCAGCCCTCCTGCTGATTCTCAAAGCCGCCACTTGCACATTTGGTTTCTGTTCAAGGGGAAAGCCACTGCTGCTACTCGCTGCCAATTAAATGCACCTTCTTTTCCAGGCCACAAGCAACTAAACCTTTCCAGGTGGAGCCTCTTGGGACTCACAGACATTGCTGTCTCTTACCTTTCCTCTTTCCTGGGGGCATTGCTGGGAATTTTACAAGCAAACTGCCGAGTGATTTCTAGCAATTGGTCAGCATGACTCAAATCCTTTAGGTTCGGCCCTGCACCCCGGGTCAGTAGACAAAATCTGTACCCCATGGGTAGCCACATCCCCAAATCTCGGCTCTGCTGGCTTGCGAAATTACTAGCTGCTCTGCCCCCTGTATCTTCCCTAGCCTGTTCTGTTGTCAGCCTTTCCCAGTGACCACTGCTTCCTGGTTTTAGGTAACTGAAGAGGCCTATGTCCCAGTGAGTGACATGAACGGCCTCGGATTTAAGCCTTTCGACTTGGTCATCCCATTTGCCGTCAGGAAAGGAGAAATTACCGGTAAGCACTCTTGTGAAAGCTGTCTTGCTGTATCACTCCCTCACACTGGTTCTCCAGAACTGTGCTGGAGGGTGGTTCCGCCAGCCCAGGGATCCTTAAACCAGCACCTCTGGTTCTTGAATTAGGAGGTTGACTCATGAGACTCTGAGATTATAGAATATTCTGTGTGTGTATAGTTTTCTCTGAAGAGGCAGTTCATTCATAACTTGCATCACATTCTTGAGAGGGCCTAGAACTGCTGTGTTTAGAGAGAATTCTTGGCTGTCACGTTTCTGTTGCCCACTTTTTTCTGCCGTCTCCTAATCTCCAGCTTTGCCAAATTTGACCTTGGCACTGGGCTCTACTGTACAGGAATTACTTTCTTTTTCCAGTCTGCTTTTCATACCTGCTTCTCTTTGAATTGACTCTGTATTGATGTTACTGGTTTCGTGGTCTCCTAAAATCCTGATGGAGCTTCCAATTTGTTAGTTGTAGAAAACTGTTTACTTAAGAGCTGCCTGTTGCATTTTGTGGAGGCCAGAGGCAACCCGGGTAAAGGCAAATAGGTCTCCTGTTTTGCCACTGTGAGACTGGTGCATTTGGGGCAGCAGTGACTATTCTTGGGTGTGAAAATTGTGACTTTGAAGGCTACTTGCCCTTCACATTAAGACTCTCCCGGGAAAGTGGCCAATGGGGCTCATCGTCTTATCTCCCTGTGCTCTTAGGGGAGGTGCACATGCCTTCTGGGAAGACAGCCACCCCTGAGATTGTGGACAACAAGGATGGCACAGTCACTGTCAGATACGCCCCCACGGAGGTCGGGCTGCATGAAATGCACATCAAATACATGGGAAGCCACATCCCTGGTGAGTCGGGCTTGGCCAGCAGCCCAGTAAGACTCCGTGATTTAGGGCCTGGAAATCTGGGAGGTTTGCTGATGTACAGGTCAGCCTCTGTGCATGGTATGGTTCTTAGTGACAGGTTTGGGAAAGCAGTGTTATTGTTCCTGTGAAACAAAGCAGCCTGTGACCTCAGCAGTTTCCAGAAGGAATGCTGCCCCTCAGCGTCCTGAGTCACAGTGCAGGCCCTCAGGGGCAGGGTTGTTTGTCTTTGTCACTTCACCATGCTAAGTGTTACCATAGGGTAAGCTGGGAGAAAAATGTGATAAGCGGGGAGGGACTTTCCAGCCTGGCCTACGGAACCCTCCAAGGCATGGGGGATTAGAGCAAGACTGAGGCAAGAGAAGAAGTCATGAAGCGTGACTGGGAGAGAGAGAGACAAACTGCCTGATTGTCACAGACCCTTGACAAGGAAAGCTAGCTCCAGTTTTGTTTCCATCAGCCAACACAGTGTTCTTGTTCTTTTTCTTTTTGATTAAATATCATTTAATATTTTACTTCAGTATTTTGAGTAGGTAATAACACATTCACATGACTTGAAAATAAAAAGTGATATAATGAAAGGTCTCCCTTTCACCCATATCCCAATCTACCCTCTCTTTGAACCTGACTCTTCATTTTTTTATGTTCAATTTTCAGAGTATCTTTAAAAATTCTGCAAGTAGCAAGAATACAGATTTTAGGACCCCCCCCCCAACTACTACCACCACCACCACCCTCTTTTTTAAAAAATATATAAACAGTGGCCTATTCTACACATTGAGTCCATGAGTGGTGCAAGTAGTTAACACACTCGGCTGCTAACCAAAAGTTTGGAGGGTCAAGTTCATCCAGAGGCGCCTCAGAGGAAAGGCCCGGTGATCTACTTGTGAAAAATCAGCCCCTGGAAACCCTGTGGAGCACAGTTATACTCTGACCCACATGGGGTTGCTGTGAGTTGTAATTGACTCTATGGCAACTGTTTTTTGTTTCTAATTCTGCACATGCTTCTGCCCTTGCTTTTTCATCTAACAGTTTATCCGGGAGAGCTTTCCATGTCCAACACTTCAATAATCTTCCACCATTTGGATGAACCATTATGTATTTAACCAATTCCCTGCTGGAGGACATTGTTTTCCACCTTTTCCTGTCACTAGCCATGCTACAGTACAGGACCTCATAAAGGCATCATTTCCCCAGAGGAAGAATTGCTGGGTCACAGGATGTAGTATAGTTTAGCTAGATCTTGCCCGATTACCCTTCACAGAGCTTGTTCCAGTTCACACACCCACGAGCAATGCCATAGAGTACCTGTGTTTTCACCGATTTGCCAGTTGAGTATGCTGTCAAGTTTTTGGATCTTTGCTAATCTCATTGTTGGAAAACAGTCTCTTGGTGTCTCTTTATTTGTACTTCTCTTATGAATAAAATTGAAAAAGCTTCCATATGTTTAAGTACCATTCACATTTCATTCTCTCTATTGAACGTTTTTATCCTTGGTGCATTTCTTTGTTTGGTTGTTAGCCTTTTCCATAACAGTTTCTAAGAGCAATTTAAATCTTGGAGAGATTAGTCCTTTGTGATAGGAGTTGTAAATATTTCACCCAGTTTTGAAGTTTGCTTGAGTTAATGTTGAGTATGTGTATAATATTTCTTTAGATGTTATACATATTAAAATAATATCTGTTGAAATATTATATATGTGAAGTATAATGTATATGATAACTTGTTTAAAACAAAATTATATATCTGCTCTTATTTACATATTCTAAAGATACACATGTATAGAGAGTAAAAAGGTCTTTCCTGGCTGCCCTTCTATTTCTGTAGCAAGTGTAAATGTATGTCTTTTCAGACTTTTTTGGTGTAGTCACAAACATGCACAGAATTTTTTTTTATTGCAAAAGAACTTTTTTCAAAATTTGTTTTGTTTTTAAAGAAATGAAATAATAATATTATGTAATACCTTACTTTTTCATATTTTTAATGCAACACATTATAGATAAGTGCACACAAATCTCCCTCATTCTCTTTTATGGCTGCATGAATAGGCCCGTGTTTATTATACCAGGAGTCCCTGGGTAGCACAAACAGTTACATGTTTGGCTGCTAACCAAAAGGTTGGCAGTTCAGATCCACCCAGAGGTTCCTCAGAAGAAAGACTTGGTAATCTACTTCTAAAAGATCACAGTCCCTGAAAGCTATTGTATAGAGCACATGGAACACATGGGGGGGGGAGGTCCCAGCAGCTGGTTGTTGTTGTTTGTTGTGGTTACTGCTGGACTCTGGGATATTTTCCTATTGTGCATCTGAGCACTCTGGAAATAAAAGCCCTTGTATAGGGCTGGAAATATGGGGGTGGGTAGAAGGAATCACTTCTATGGGACAGATTCCTAGATGTGAAATCCATAGGTCATAGGACCTTACCTTTTGCATTGTGCATGCAAATACCCTTCAAATAGGCCTTTCCTGTCCTGCTTCCTTTATTAGAACCAGTGAGTCCTTTCTCCAGGTGATGCAGCAGTTCCCTCTGTATTTGTCAAGTTGAGCCAGATTCCCCTGCTTCTGCCCTACCTCCCTAGTGTGGAGTGGACTTAGGGATTGTGTTTCTTATGTAATAATTGAAGGAGCAATCCCTGAGTACCCTTGGGTACCTAGAACGGTGGCTTCACCACACTGTAGGTTCTTTTGACTTCTGCCTTTGCGTAGCAGACTCCAAGCCTGCCTGCTGTTAGGTAAATGTTAAGATGCCACTGTCCATGATACGCCTTCAGCCCTTAATGTATCACGGTTTTGTTTGTCTTCTGCAAACCCAAGAGAGCCCGCTCCAGTTCTATGTGAATTACCCCAACAGTGGAAGTGTATCTGCTTATGGTCCAGGCCTGGTGTATGGAGTGGCCAACAAAACTGCTACCTTCACCATTGTCACCGAGGATGCAGGAGAAGGTACAGCCTCGTTTGCGTGTTCATATGCTTCCTATCATCTATTTGGAATGAAGTGGACATGATTCTAGGCCAGCTTGTGTGTATGTGTGTGTGTGATTTGGGTGAAAGGTGAAAGTTTACAGAGCAAATTTGTTTTCCATTTAACAGTTCGTACACATTTTGTTTCTTGACATTCATTGCAATCCCCATAATGTAACACCTCTCTTTCCACTTCTTCCCTGTGGCTACCTTGTCCTTATCTAGGACAGCTTTTAAAAATAACATTGCATGATCGTGTTTGTTGTCTTACCTTTTCTCTTGTATAAATCTGTCTCTTACTTATCTAGAGCTCTTGCATCTTCTACCAAAAACAGAAATCTCTGAAATCACATTCATGCTATGAAACATTTTGTGACTAGCCTGCAACTTAAGTGTTTTAGGGTTGATGATGGTTTTGGTTTTGTTCCTTTTTCACATGTGTAAATCTCTCCACAGGCCCACATGAGATATTTATTGTCTTATATAAAGCTCCATGGCCCTTGTGTTCATGGAGAGTTCTAAATTTGTGGTTCTAATTGGGTTTCCCTGGTGGCATCTGGTTCCTTCCCAGGAATAACCGTCTGTGTGTGACACCCTTCTGTATGTGTGATTAGCGTGTAGAGCTCCACCCCTTTCTCATCCCACACATCCTAAAAAGTTGAGAGGACTTTGAAGTTACTTGCAGTGAGGAATTCTGATAAGGATGTCTTTCCAATGGGAATTTTTACCTTACAAGCCCTTGCCCACAGCTCACATGAAATGTTAGTCTGTTGTCCTGGGCTCAGGGATACCCGAGATGGGTTGTTGTCCCTGTGTAAACAAGGACACTCTTTCTTCCTCATACCTCCCTCCCTGCTTCCACTCCCAGGGGGTCTGGACCTGGCTATCGAGGGGCCCTCAAAGGCTGAAATAAGCTGCATTGACAACAAAGATGGGACGTGCACAGTGACCTACCTGCCCACACTGCCAGGCGACTATAGCATATTGGTCAAGTACAATGACAAGCACATCCCAGGCAGCCCCTTCACAGCCAAGATCACAGGTGGGTTATCTGGGGGCTTCCCAAGGGGTTATAGCAGTGCCTCGGCGCCTCTTCCCACCCATCAGGGGCAAGCAGGCTAAGTGTTGGTTTCAGTTTAGATTGTATGGAGATTGCTTGAGGAGGAACTGAGGATGAGTCTACCTTGGGGTTGGCTGAATTCCTTCATTAGCGGGTGATCCAGGAAAAAAAACAGGACCTCCTATTTGGAGGGTACTTACATTGTGCCAGCTCCTTGGGTGACGCAAATGGTTTATGCTCAACTATTAACTGAAAGGTTGGTGGTTTGAGTCCACCCAACTGTGACACAGGAGAAAGGCCTTGATGTCCACTTCTTTAAGATTGCAGCCATTGAAAACCCTGTGGGGTACAGTTTTGCCCTGTGACACATGGTGTTGCCATGAGTCAGAGTTGAGTTGAAGGCAACTGATACTGATATTGGTACTATTTTGTGCCAGTGTGACTTCAGCATTCAAATGGCAGGTCCTTAGCTAGAGGCATTCAAGTACTACATAGTGAATATGTAAATGAGCTAAAGGGTGAATAACACTACTAGATAGACTTTCTGACTATTTTACAGATGGCAAAGTAAGGTTTGGAGAAGGCATGGATTAGCCAAGTTTACATGTCGGTAATCTGAAATTCAGAGCCAGGTTATCTGATTCCAAAGCCCATCCTCTTAACTTCTGTGTTACTGGCTGTGTTCTGGATCAGGCCCTCAGTGCGGGCACAAGACAAGGTTCCTGCCCTGAGACAGGGCTTGCCTGTGAAGCAGCTAGCAGTCCTATGTGGGACATGATGAGTATTTACCTGAGAAATACACAAGGGGATGGCTGGCAGGTGGGAGAGCCTTTTACTACCCAAGAATCCTTTAGAAAGTATTCCATGAGGACCTGTCTCCAATTGCTCTCAGCTCCCCTTAACCAGGCATAAGCAGAAGTCATTCCTGCTTGGTTAGGTCTGCTTATTGTCCGAGGCACAATTTTTTCACTTCCTTTGGATAATTATATGTCACCTGTTAAGCGGCATGTGGAGAGAGGGTGAGCAATGTGTAACATTAGCTGTGTTGGGGGTTGTTTTCCCAGACGACAGCAGACGCTGCTCTCAGGTGAAGTTGGGCTCTGCGGCCGACTTCCTACTCGATATCAGTGAGACTGACCTCAGCACCCTGACGGCCAGCATCAAGGCCCCATCTGGCCGTGATGAGCCCTGTCTCCTCAAGAGACTGCCCAACAATCACATTGGTAAGCCTTCTGGGTGGGGCCAGGACATCTTTCTTGGGAGGAGGGGGACTCTTGCAGTCCTATCATAGGAATTACAGCTCATTGGGTATGTCTGATGTGATAAACCTGTTGGTCACATGTATGGTAAAAGTCCCAAGTGTATTTCTGCTCCATGATTTTGATCAGAGACTTGGACACTGAGTTGCCAGAAAGTCATATTTTCATTCTTGTGACCATGTCTCCGTCTCCCTCCCATTCCTCTCCTCTACTCCCTTGCCCCCTTACAAACCTCCGACCTTTGCTTTGGTCCAGGCATCTCCTTCATCCCTCGGGAGGTGGGTGAACACCTGGTCAGCATCAAGAAGAACGGCAACCATGTGGCAAACAGCCCTGTGTCTATCATGGTGGTCCAGTCTGAGATCGGCGATGCCCGCAGAGCCAAAGTCTATGGCCGCGGCCTGTCGGAAGGCCGAACTTTTGAGATGTCTGACTTCATTGTGGACACGAGGGATGCAGGTGTGTGGGGATGGTCCCAGGGGAAAGGCCCAGAGCTAGAAGGAACTGCTACTTTTTGCTCAGCCTGCTTTACCTTCTCATTCTACCAGCTCCCTTTTCTTTCCGAGTATCCTCCAAGCTGCAGATCCTTACACGTGCATTGTCATTGAAGCCTCATGACAGCTGGTGAAGTAGATACTGTCTTTCTTTTATAGATGAGGCTCCCCAGAGGCATTAGTCCCATCTGCTTTTGGTACTTGAACCCCTGGCCACAATAACTCTCAGATCTCTGTTTTATTATCTAGACTCCCTCCTACCATTACTCTCAGCTTCTCAGGGTCTCCTGGACTCATCCCAAAGTCAAGCATATCAAGGTAGCAGGCCAGGATCATGTTCAGTTGAGCAGTGCTTTTGTGGAAATGAGGAACCTTTTCCTGTTCTCACTTGGAGATAGTTTGAATTAAACAAGGCCTCTCCCCAGTTGTGCCACCCACTTACCCCACAGTGTCTTTGTCATCTGTCTTCTGAGTGACAGCTGCATTTGTGAATTCTAGACAGTCACATTCCCAGGGAAGAGGGCTAGAGAATTTCTTTTCCTAATGGGCAGATGTTCCCTGTCAATTCTTTTTTTCTGTTTTTAACTTTTATTGTGGTGAATAATAACTTCCACATTTGTAGCTAAGGGACATTGATGATAATTTCACGTTGTGCCTCCATTATTACTATCCTTCTCCAGAATGCTCCAGCACAACTACCATAAACTCAATGCCCTGCAAACAAAAGCTTCCCCCTTTTCCCTCCCTGTTACCCCTGGTAATCACTAATAATCTTTGGTTTATAGATATATATATAGTTTTTTCAATCTGTCTAGGGATTTTCCCTCTCCCTGCCGATTCTTGATGCTGTTATACCTTCATATGAGCTGACTTAGTTGTTTACTGGCTGGACATGAGAGGTAGCTGAAGAGTGTTTAAAAATTCAGATGCCCAACCACATGGCTGGCAGTAAATCTCCCAGGTGGTGGATGAGTAAATGAGAATTTCATTCTTGGAGGTGTGTGGGCATTCACTCCATGGGATAGTAATATGTGTCCTCGAGACTAGGTTCTGTGGTCAGAGCAGGTTGTTTCACTTATAGGACTTCTCAGAGTCCTTTGCCCTAGCACTCTCCAACAGGGGCCACCATTTCTTTCTGCTATCTGGAAATAGCTATTTCAACTTTAATGGTGGATTTTGCTTTCTGCATTCATTGAGCTTCCCTTACCCGATGGGCTGCTGTGTTGTAGGTTATGGCGGCATATCCTTGGCAGTAGAAGGCCCCAGCAAAGTAGATATCCAGACAGAGGACCTGGAGGATGGCACCTGCAAGGTCTCTTACTTCCCCACCGTGCCTGGAGTCTACATCGTCTCCACCAAATTCGCTGATGAGCATGTGCCTGGTACGTGTAGTCTTTTCTCCTCCCCTGATGCTTAGGTTATCTATCACTATCATGCTGCAGCCTCCAGACCATTCATGAGGACCTTCTCGGTTTTTGCAGGGAGCCCATTTACTGTGAAGATCAGCGGGGAGGGAAGAGTTAAGGAGAGCATAACCCGGACCAGTCGGGCCCCATCCGTGGCCACTGTCGGAAGCATCTGTGACCTGAACCTGAAAATCCCAGGTAGGCTGGTGGAGCTTATGTGTCAGGGCACCCTGGGGCACCAGCTTCTTGGGAAAGGGTCAGGGCAATGGCAACAGTGGAGGACCAAGTCCAGGCATGGCGGCCAACATGGTATCCAAGTCACCAGTGCATGATCTTTTTATTTCATTTCAGTATTGTTTTTCGTTTTGTTACTATTTATTTGCATAGGTGCCCATCCAAGGAAAATAAACCAATTTACCTGCTAAGTTTTTCTTCTTCCAAATGAATATAGCTTTGTTTTGTCACATGGCGGGGAAACAGACAGGCTTTCCAATTTCCAGTTTGTAATCTCTCGATTACAGAATAATGTTAGTAAGAGAATTGGCCTTGCTGATGTCGGTATCTGGAAATATTTAAGAAGTGGCAACCCAGAGGGAGCCTTCAAATATTCCCATTCATCCCTTTTCTTCCTAAAGTGAGAACAAGAGCTGTGCTGTGAGGCTGGGAGGGCCATGGCTAGCCCTTTGGCTGAAAATTGCTCCTCATGGAGCAAAATTAGCAGTCACTGGCCACAGTCTGTCTGCAGGGTGATTCTTTCTATCAAGAACCCTCCAGAAGAGGATTTGCTCTGAGGCGTCTCTGCCCAGAAGCTGGCACATGTTGAGAAATTACACAAATCTTACGAAGGAGAATCTATATAGTGTTCAGATGAAGCCCATGTTGTGATCTCCCAGAGAGAGAGCTGTTTCTCCTACACAGTGTGCTGCAGGTCTATTTACTCTGCCTTCCTGGCTCCATTTGGTGGATTCTTCCTGGGTAGACACATCAACACTGACCACGTGTGCGTATGGTAAAGTTTCTTTGCTGTCATATGGAAACAGAATCATAAACAACTGTGTCTTAGTTCTCTAGTGCTGCTATAATAGAAAAACAAGTGGGTAGCTTTAACAAACAAATTTATTCTCTCATGATTTAGAAGGCTAGAAATCCAAGTTTAGGGTGCTAGCTCTAGAGGAAGGCTTTTGTTCTGTTGGCTTACAGTTTAGGAGGAAGGTCCTTACCACCTTTCATCATCTGTGGGTCCAGCAGTCTTTGGAGATCTCCATGGATCTTGGCATCAGTGTTCCCCTGGATCTAGCTCAGGGACCCTGGGGCCAAAGGATGTGCTTTAATCCTAGCTCTTCTTTCTTAGTAGTAGTAGTAGGTCCCTCTCATCTCTGCTAGCTTGCTTAATCCCTTTTATATCTCAAAAGACATTGACTTCAGATATAACACAAATCCTATAAATTACATCCTGGCTCATTAACATAACTGCTTCTAATCTTGACTCATTAACATTGTAGAGGTGAAGATTTACAACACAATAGGATAACTACATTGAGTCACAAAATGGAGGATAATTACATAATACTGAGAATATTAGCCCAGCCAAATTGACACACATTTTTGGGGGGCACAGTTCAATCAATTCATAACAGGCTATATTGGTGCTTGTAATCATAAAAAGTCATCTGTGCTCAGAAATGGAGAGAAAATAAGTGTCACCTCATATCTTGCCATCCAAGGCAATCCAAAAAAAAAAAACTAGATTCACTGTCATCAAGTCGGATCCAACTCATAGCGACCCCTCCTTGGGTTTCTGAGGAGGTAATCACTACGGAAGTAGATTGCACCATCTTCCTTCTGAGGAGTGGCTGGTGGGTTTGAACCACCAGCTTTCTGTTCAGCAGTCAAATGCCTTAGGCACTACACTACCAGAGCTCCCATCCAGGGCAATAGCTGTTCACATCTGAGACATAGATCTGGGCTCTGAATGCCAACATCCTCAGAGACATGAATGCTCAATTTTGATTGATGGATCACGGCATAACACTGTGGCATTTCTAACCTTTTATATTGTAGGCTTCTTTTCAGGCCCAAAAGTATACAGTTGACTCTTATTGTGTATGGTAGTTATGTTCTTTAAGGGGCCAGTGGTTCAGTGGTAGAGTTCATACCTTCTGTGGAGGAGACCCAGGTTTGATGCACAACCACCATCCATCTGTCATTGGAAGGCTTCAGCAGACTTTTCAGACAAATACAGATAAGGATAAAAGGCCTAGAAATCTATCTCCAGAAAATCAACCAGTAAAAACACTGTGGATCAAAATAGTCCAATCCCTTTGTGCATGGGGTCGCCATGAGTCTGGGGCTGACTCGATGGCATCTAGCAACAATAACATGTTCTCTAAAGTCCCTGAGACTCAGAATTAGCAAACATGAACCAGCCTTGCTCACCCTTAGCTGGGAACATGTGCATCTGGCAACTCAGAATTTTTACCACCCTGGCGCAGTGCCTAAGGCATTTGACTGCTAATCAGAAGGCTGATGGTTCATACGCACCAGCCACTCCTCAGAAGGAAGGTTGGGCAATCTACTTCCGTAGTGACACAACCTCAGAAACCCAAGGAGGGGTTGGTATGAGTTGGATCTGACTCCATGGCAATGAGTTTGGTTTGGTTTTTGGTTATGCGTGTCTGCAAGTGACCACAAAATTGCTGTGAGTATTGCTTTAGGGGGTACATATAAGGTTTAGTGAGTAGGCAAATCTATAATAATGAGGATCATCTGTACTTCCACATCATCTTTTTAACAGTTATATGATATTTTACTTCATGTACAGATGACCATCCTTCGGTTGTCATCTTCCAGGTACACTCATTTCAGTCCCCAACTCCTGTAATTAGTGCCACTGGGACACTTGCCATTGCAAGCTCAGGCTGTCACATCAGCACAGATGCCTAGGGGTGGGATTGCTGGGCCAACCCATTTCAGATGTCTTGGCAAACGACCCTCCAGAAAATGTCAGTGCTCATTTCTGTACATCCCTCACCAAGCCTGGGCTCTGGCTTTTGTTCTCACTTTAGCCAATCTGATGGAAAAATACAGCATCCTGTTCCCAGTTTCATTTCTCTGATTACTAATGGCTCAGACTGTGTTTTCATTTGCCTTTTTTATTTTGCAAACGATCTCTTCTTTTCCTTTTGCCTATTTGTTTCTTGAGGAGCTCGTGGTCATCTTTGCCACACTGTGATGGCTTGCATGTTGCTGTGATGCTGGAAGCTATGCCACCCTATTTCAAATACCAGCAGAGTCACCCGGGGTGGGCACGTTTCAGCAGAGCTGTTAGACAAAGATAGAGTAGGAAGAAAGGCCTGGTGATTTACTTCTGAAAATTGCCAGTGAAAACCCTGTGGATCAAAATAGTATATTGTCCAATATAGTTGCTGGGCAGGATTTCATTCTGTTGTGTGTGGGGTTACCATGACTGAGGCTGACTTGACAACATCTAACAACAGCAACCGTTTTGGTTTTTTTTTTTTTTTAAGTCTTTTCCTGGCTCTTGACTAGTTGTTAGTCTTTTCAGTTGTTGGTACCAGATGATTCTTTGTTTTTTTTCCCTGTTTGTTTTTTTTTTTTAATTAGGATTTGGGTGAAGATTTACAAAGTAAATTCACTTTTCATACAGCAGTTCACATATACTTTGTCTCATGTCATTGACCAAAATTTACAATGCAGCAGCTCCCCTCCCACTTCCTCCCCATAGTTACCTCCTCCCAGTGTCCATCCCTTCATACTCTTCTGCACCCTGAGCTATCTCCCTGTGCATAAGCAGCCCTTCCTTCTCCCATGATTGTTCTCTCCAGGGCGTGTGTCTACTTGAGGTAAATGTTTGACTCACATGCCTATACTTTGTTTGGCTGGAAACCACAGTTATGGGTTCAAGTCCAGACCTGAAGGGCAGCTAGGGGCCATAGTCTCAGTGGTTACACCAGGCTTTATTGGACCAGCAAACCTGGTCCCCACACCTTCTTTTTTTTTTTTTTTTTTTTTGCCTCCAAATGATTTTGAGTTTTGTTCCACATTGTTCTCCCTCTCTATGCAGGATCTCCTACATCCCTTCCAAGTGGTACCAGATGATTCTTGATGAGACTTGCTTTCCCCCTCATTACCCAGATGATCCTTCCTCTCTCATGAGCTAGAATGGAGGAGAGCTCACCAGCTTCCAGCTATCCTCAGAGCTTCAGGCCTTGTAGGATGTCCCACCCCTCAACCTCCCTTCCTTTCTGTATCCTTAGGGCCCAAAGTCATGAACTGTGCAGCCCACTCCTGTAGGGCAGTTTCCTCCTGGCCGAAGGTGACATCATTGCTTTATCACCTAGCATGCAGTGTGTCTGTCTATACCTCATCGGCGTAGGCACAGTCATTAGCATGGCACATGCACCTCAAGTGGAGCAGATGTGGTCGCTTCCCTGTGTGATGACTCAGGCTTCACTCTTCTACGTGTGCAGCCTCTGGTCTTCAGTTTGCTGAAAGCTTTGCTCATGCATGGTTTCCTTCACCGTTGGAGCTGGCCTACATTCACCTTTTCTCCAAATGCATTTTGTCTTATTGCCCAAAAATAAATACCAAGGTTTCTTGGCATTAAGGGATGATGGCTCCTAATGTTCTATCCTTACCTACATATGGGAATGAGCTCCTAGAAGCATGACAGATGTCTAGGTGTTACCTGTGGCCTAGAAACATCTGAGCCATCATCATTTTGTTTACATGCTGTGGCAGTCAACTTGGGCTCTAGTTTGAAGCTGCTGTGTGTAATTAGCTCCAGCTATAAAAGTACTAAGGAGCTCTGGTGGCATAGTGCCTAAGGCATTTGACTGCTAACCAGAACATTGGCATTTCACACCCACCAGCCACACTGCAGAAGGAAGACTGGGCAATCTACTTCCATAAAGATTTACCACCTCAGAAAACCCAATGAGAGTTGCTGTGAGTCAGAATCAACTTGATGGCAGTGGGTATGAAAGTACTTGGTGGGACAAGGAGGTGTTAGTATCCCTAGAATGCCCTCTGCACTGGGTGCCTTGAAGGTCCTGCTTGCTCTATGCTGGCCACAGCAGCCCAGGGGTTTGAGGGATTGGGAAGTATCCAGCCTGAATGGGGGAACCCCAAGCACCCTACACCCATTGGGCTGTGTCTCTCTTGCCTTCAGCTCCTCACCCTGCATGTCTTGCCTTGCTCAAGCCATTCCCCTAACTGTCCTCTTTCCCCCCCAACTTCCTACCCCTTTCAGAAATCGACAGCAGTGACATGTCGGCCCATGTCACCAGCCCCTCAGGCCGTGTGACAGAGGCAGAGATTGTGTCCATGGGGAAGAACTCACACTGCGTCCGATTTGTGCCCCAGGAGATGGGTGTTCACACAGTCAGCGTCAAGTACCGTGGGCAGCATGTCACAGGCAGCCCATTCCAGTTTACGGTGGGGCCACTTGGAGAGGGCGGTGCCCACAAGGTCCGGGCAGGAGGCCCCGGCCTGGAGAGGGGAGAAGCAGGAGTGCCAGGTGAGCATTCGAGCAAGGCTTGTGCTTGAGAAAGATAAGAGTTGAGCCTGGGCGGTGTATGTGAGCATCTGCATCCTTTGCTGTGTTTGAAAGAGAAAACGTATAATTCAGATGGGCAGTGTATTAGGGTTCTTCAGAGAAACACTCAACTGGATATATTTAGCAAGGAAAGAAGAGAGAGCAAGAGATTTTAGAAATTGGTTCACTCAGTTGTGGGAGCTGGCAGATTCAAAATCCATAGCCCAGGCAGGCTGGAAACTGACAGGGTATCTATGTTACAGTCTTGAGGCAGAATCCTTCTACTCTCAGGAAACCTCAGTTATTGTTCTCAAGGCCTTCAACTGATTGGATCAGGCCCACCCAGAGTTGACTTAGAGGCAACTGGGTGCCACATGGCCTGGCCAAGTTGCCGCATAAAAGTAACCACTTGAGGTGGTGTTTCGGGGCATTCTTTTTGAAAAGTTTTATGTGACTAAATAAGTTTAGGAATTGATAGCTTACCCAAAGCCAACAAGTGTTTTCCT
This sequence comes from Orycteropus afer afer, assembly GCF_000298275.1. Taxonomy (NCBI): domain Eukaryota; kingdom Metazoa; phylum Chordata; class Mammalia; order Tubulidentata; family Orycteropodidae; genus Orycteropus; species Orycteropus afer. The sequence goes on from NW_006921628.1 coordinate 8,192,030, forward strand.
TAGGGCCTTTCTTAGAGCCTGTAGTTTATTAGTGTGCATCATGAGTCTCTAAGAGGGAGCAAAGTAATAAAACTGTCTCCAGAGCATCTTACAGAGCTGATGTTCTGTGGACCACACTACAGTTCTACAAAACCGATCTGAAGGGCTCCTTCCAGGGACGGTTGCTGGTGGGAATATCTGTGGAAACACTATACATTCTCATCTTCAGGCTTGGTTGGAGTGGGTCAGAAAGACACCAGGTTTACCATGAACTTAGTAATCACTGGTGGTGCTTAGGAAATCTCAGTGGTGGTTCTTGCTTGGGTTCTGCTTAAAGTTAGGGAAAGAGAAAAAGGCAGGCAACAGACAAAACATTGCTGCAGATTTAACAAGAAGAGGGGAGAAGTCCATACTGGGCTTGGTCACTAACAAGTTGTTTGCTTGCTCGCAGCTGAGTTCAGCATTTGGACCCGGGAAGCAGGCGCCGGAGGACTCTCCATCGCTGTTGAGGGTCCGAGCAAGGCCGAGATTACATTTGATGACCATAAAAATGGATCATGTGGTGTGTCTTATATTGCCCAAGAGCCTGGTATGTACTCAAGAGCCAACTAAGGACATTTTCTTTGTTCAGGAATAAAGTTTCAAGAAATAGACGCCCGTGAAACTAACTAAAATAAATGAGGAGTTTGTGCGTGGTCACATGGGGAGCCTCCTAGAAGTGCAATTGTGGGAAATACAGCCAGACCTCAAAGAGGCAACAGTTCCTGTTCTTGTCTCCTTGTTTGTCTTTCTCTCTCTCTCTCTCTCTCTGTTCCATGATTTCGTTCAACGTCTTCATTCTTTTCACTGACCAGCTCCTCTCTCTGCCCATCACTGCCCCTGGCTAGTTATGACTTACCCAGAATAGCAGCCTCAGCATCTGAGCTCCATAGAAACCTTTGTGTACCATGGACCCTTTTATGGGGACCAGTCTCAGAATAACAGTTTGAAATAAAGAACATCAGATTATAAAATAAATAAATCATAGTAAAGTATAGTTATCAAACTACGGAAGGAACAAATATATGGTGATATATGCACTTCCTAATTAATGCATTAAAATCATAAGATAAGATGATGTTCTATGAACTACCGTAATTGCAAAGTAGTGATGAGTGTAAATGAAGTCAAGATATCTAAAAACTATGAAAGTGATATAAAAGTACCTGATTTTTATTGATAGTCACAGGTACTTTTAATGTGCTGTGGTTTTTTGTTGACATTTCTAAAGGGAGGATATGCTAAATTTCAGTTAAACGTTAGTGAAAATTGAGATGTCATTTTCTTCCCCATTCAAGTCTATGGAGCCCCTGAATTCTGTACACAGATCCTGTGGGGGAACCTTGCAGACCTGGGTTAAGAATCCCTGCTGTTACCCAATTAGAAAATCTCATTGGCTCAGCCTCAGCTACGTGACTTGCCTTTGATCAATTGGCCATGACCAGGAGGTGTGGCTCCATGCACAGAGGGTTTTTTAGTTACCTAGTGCAGCTGTAAGGAGCTCTGGCATAGTGGGTAAGGCATTTGGCTGCTAACCACAAGGTCAGTGGTTCAAACCCACTAGCTGGGAGGTGAGGTAACCTATTTCCATAAAGATTTACAGCTTTGGAAACCCAGTGGGGGTTGCTATGAGTCAGAATCGACTCAGAAGCAGTAGGATTTAGTGCAGCTGTAACATAAATACCTCAGGTAGGTGACTTTAAAGAGCAGAAGTTTATTTTCTCACAGTTCTGGAGGCTAAAAGTCCACATAAGGGTCCTGGCTTTGTTGGTTCCTTCCTTGTTCGTATCTCTGGGTGTTCCTTGGTTTCTTGATGTCCTTTTGCTTGTAGACAATCTTTATATGGTGTCTGTCTTCTTCTGTGTGCCTCTGTGTCTATTTTGGTCTTTCTGTAACTCAAAAGTGATTAGGTTTAGGGTCCACCTGACACTGGTATGACTCATCAACCTAACAAAAGAAAGACACCAGTTCTAAGCAGGAGCATATCCACAGGCACAAGGACCAGGAAGTCAACACAATCTATCTGGGGAACACAATTTAATTCATAATGGCGGGTGATCCATGGAGGGCAGGGTCTCTATGAAGGCATTTTAGCCTTAGGTAAGAAATAAGGGGCCACTTTAGAACCACCTCTCAAGAATCTCTGAAATGATAGAATATTCCTATCCCTGCAGGTAACTACGAAGTGTCTATCAAGTTCAATGATGAGCACATCCCTGAGAGTCCCTACTTGGTGCCTGTCATCGCGCCTTCCGACGACGCCCGCCGCCTCACTGTTATGAGCCTTCAGGTGAGACACAAGGAAGCATCATCTCCTTGGCCACAGGCTGACCAGTGAAACCCCTGCACCTCTGAGGCCACTTCAATTTCTACTTTAGTGCCAAAGATCCCCATTCACACTTGACCAAAGATCAGTTGTGGAGGAGCTCTCTCCTGGCAGAGCCAACACTTAGGGAGGGCAGAGGACCATTGGGGCAAGCCGAAACAGAGCCACAGTCAACAAAAAAAGCACCTCAGTACTTGGGGACAAGTGTATTTTAAAATATTTATTTAAGGGAAACAAAGGAGGCTTGTTAATAATCAGTTGAGGGATAAGGAGGACTTTCAAAACCAAACAGAAAACTAACAAACAGTCCAATGAGGTTTAGTCTGTTGTTTTCCTCAAGAAAGTCAATTGCAATTTCTTTTACTATAGTATATTTATACTTAGTGTGCACACACTAGGCTAAGAACTTTATAATTAAATGTTCACACAGCCTGGTAAGTAGGTTCTCTTGAGCCCGTTTTAAAGATGAGCAAACTGAGGTAAAGGGAGGGTGTGGCTACAAGGGAACCAGCAAATGGGAGGAGCAAGGTTTCTATGGCTCCAGAACCTGTATTCTTAACTGCAGCCTCCTAGATCTCCCACCCTGCCATTGCGCCAAATGGTAGGAGAGTACAGCCTATTGGGATGCCAGGAAATGTCACTTTTCTTCCTGTCTTAAATAGGTCATTTAATTCAAAGTATTATTATTGCCTTCAGCCAAAGTAAGAAATAATTGGGGAAGCCTTTAGTTCTTTACTCAGGACCCTGAATACCAAAAAAACCAAACTCACTGCCATCGAGTCAATTCCGACTCATAGCAACCCCCTTTGGGTTTCCAAGGCAGTAAATCTTTACAGAAGTAGATTGCCTGGTCTTCCTTTGCAGAATGGCTGGTGGGTGTGATCCGCCAACCTTCTGATTAGTAGTAAAATGCCTTAGCCACTACGCCACCAGAGCTCCTTCCGGACACTGAATAGGGAATAATAATTCAGTAGTGGAATAACACCTGAATCCCAAAATGTGATTTCTGGTTAAAGAGATTTCTGAATACCCTGCAGCTACCCTCAGTTCTTGAAACTAATGGTTTGATTAAAACTCAATCTTATCTCACAGATTGGTGGTATTAGATTTAGTTCCGTACATATGGTTTACATTTGAAATTCTGACCTTACTCTGAGGGGTATTAGGATACAACTTGTTGTTCCAAACATCCATTGGTAGTTCAGGTATCAAAGTGGAACCCAAGCCAGAATCTTGGTCCCAAAATTGAAGAGGTCTCATCTGGGGAACTCCAGAGGTACTAACTGGTCGCCGTGGTGCAGATGTTTTTCTTGTGTTTCATTTAAAAGCTTCTTAACAGAAGTTTTATTGTTGCCGACTTAACTAAAACCTGTGGAGGGAGATGAACCCAGTGTTCCTTGACGGCAAAGAGCTGCCTTTGTGCATCTCAGTGATTTCTTTCGAATCTTCTGAGGCATTTATCTCCCTCTTGAGGTTTTAGCGGCAAGCAGATTCAGGTAATGTAAGTGGTTTTTATCCAAAAGGAACTGGTTTGGAGAAATACTGTAGAGGAAACTTTCTGTGAGAGTCAGCCCTCTCATCACAGTTTTGGTCATAAATGTTTAAGTTCGCAGCAGGCTGGATAACGAGTCTATGGCAGGAGGGCCGTGTGTATCAACGTGGTCCCCTGTCCTAGGACATCTGATGCCAAATGATAAGTAAATTATTTATCAGAGAGCTTAATTGGAGGCCTGCATAACAACATCTGGTGCTGGTTAGGAAAGAAGGGCATGAATTGTTTTGTCTTGCTCTTAGGACTTTTTTAGAAGGTTGGAAACTACTAGCATTTTATGGGGAAGGGGGAAGATGTGGTGAACTATCAACTAAAGACAGCTTAATTCTTTGTTCTGTCTCTCTCCCTAGTCTATAATCTCTAAAGCAGTGCTGTCTGATAGAACATTCTAGAATATTAGAAATGTTCCATATTTCCACTGTCCGTTATGGTACTTCCTGGCCACATGGGGCTATTGAGCACTTGAAATGTGGCCAGTTTGACTAAGGGGCTGAATTTCTCATTGTATTTAATTTAAATTTAAAAGTACATAGCCACACATAGCTAATTACTACCAAATTAGCATAACTTTAGCTCTTTGCTACTAAAATGTTTTCCTTGGGCCAGCACCCTCAGCATCTTCTGGAAACTTACTAGAAATATAGAATCCCAGGCCCCACCGAGACCCACTGAATTAGAATCTTCATTTCAACAAGATCCCCGGTTGATCTGTCTGCACTTAAAGTGTGTGTCGTGCTACTTTACAGTGATCACCAAGACTGGCTGTTCAGCCAGATGAAAATCGGAACTGCTGGCTTCTGAACACTGGCCACTCAGGATCAGCTGTTCTCAACTTCCAATCTCTTCCTCCCACTCCCAGAAAGGGATATAGTTTTAAGACAAAGCATAGAGAGCGAAACTGATCCAGTGATGAGAAAAAGTGACACTTCTCCCTGTTGCCTTCTTTGGGGCACGGACATCTTCTAAATGGACGTTAATGTTTAAAGATAAGCCGAGATTTTTGAGCCTTGCTGTATATGGGCCAGACTATGTGCACTGAGTGTGTTACAGACATAATCTCATGTCATTCTCAAGACAGTACTCTGGGATAGATTCCGCTATTGTACTTATTTTACAGATGGGAAAACTGAGACCCAGAGAGATTCAGCAACTTGGTTATATAGCTAGGAAATAGCAGTAAGTCCAGGTCCAGCTGATTCTTAACCATTGTGCAATACTGCCACCCTTGCATATATAGCCCTTTTTTAATTTTATTAAAAGTTCTCCCCGTTCCTGTCCTTGAGGCAACAATGATATAAAACTTCGTTGATATGAGTGCATGCCAGTCACCTCCTAAAATGCCTCTCTTTTTTTTTTTTTTTTTTAATTTATAACTTCTATTGTGATTTGGGTGAAAGTTTACAGAGCAAATTGGATTTCCATTCAGTGATACAAACACATTTTGTTTCGTGAAGGGCCCTTATTTTGGAGGCCTGGAAGATACTGGGTTTCCTGGCTTCTATGGCTCTTGCTGGGGTTGCAGAGACTATAGTCCTATCAGATGTCTCAAATCTCCAACCTCAGGAACCACCTCTTCCAGCCTGAATCAAGGTGGTTGGATAAAAGACCATGCGACTTGTGTCTCAGCTTTCTTATATTTAAGGCTGTTGTTGTTGTCGTTGTTGTTGTTATTTGCCGTTGAGTCGGCCCCGACTCATAGAGATCCATTAATGACCCGCCTGCTCTCCTGTTGTCAGATATTCTGGGAAAAGCATTCTGGGCCTGTTTGCATGAGAGCTGTCACCTCGAGTTCCAGGTTGGGTCATTGTGTGCCACTGAGCAAGAACAGCGAGGGCCAGCCATAACCTATCTAATGTATTAAATTCTCAGGAATCGGGATTAAAAGTTAACCAGCCAGCATCCTTTGCTATAAGGTTGAATGGGGCAAAAGGCAAGATTGATGCCAAGGTGCACAGCCCCTCTGGAGCCGTGGAAGAATGCCATGTATCTGAATTGGAGCCAGGTAAGCGTGAGGGCTCAGTGTGTGGGTCACAGCTCTGGCACTTTCCAGTAGAATGTCTCTGCCAATGTACATCCCAATGGGGACCGAGCAGACTCATCATTGCTAGCAAGCATTTGACCATTTGCTGCAGCCAGACATTGTTTATAAATTTAGGGTATAAACATTTGCAGGGAGACCCTCTGAGGTATAATATAAAATGCTTTTTTTTTAAAAAAAAAACAAATACTGCTTTCTTTTCTGTTACTTTTCAGTTCCTTTCACATGATATTCATCTTGATGTTCTCTCCTAGTTTAACAAATCTTACAAATATTTATTATATTGTTGATCTCATGACACAAGTAAGTACGCTATAATCTCACTTTATACTGAGGGAAAAGATAGATTGGTGTTTATCTGTAAAAATTTAAAAAGAATATCTGGTTCTCCTTGGCTATTAAGCATAAGGTTTTCTTGCCCAGTGCCTTAGTGTATGGAATTCTCCAATATCAATCAAATTTAAAGAGACCATTTTGCCAGTGAACTTTTATTAAGTGCTAGAGAATTGGCAGGGAGTCAAAGCTGAGGAATATATGTTTCCTGCCCTCAAAGAGGTGTTCAAAATCTAGTGAGAACCTGTTCCAAAACTTGCAGTACCCTGGTGATGACCTTAAGTGATGACCAAGTACTCCAGGTGTTGACCAGATACCCTAGAGAATTGAGAACCAAATACTGTGACTACTCAGAAGAGGAGAGATAAACTGGTTTCTGCCTCAGCAAGGTCAGGAGGGCTTCTCAGAGGAGGTGACATGAATGTGGGCCTTGATGCATGAGCAGGAGCCACGTGACCACTGGCCTTGTGGAGCATCTGTTGTGTGTCCAGCTATGTGTACTGTGAGGGTGAAAACCTGGGACCTGGGTTACCAATTAACATCTTTCTCCCATTGAGCAGAAATAACAGTGGGAAGCCTTAGGAGGAATAAGTGTGAAGGGTGGTGCCCTAGTCAGACCTTGGCTTAAGTTGGCCACATCATAGCTGGTGTGTTGCAGTATCTGAAAGGCACAGTGGCAAGCCAATGCTCCCAGAGTGGTCTGAAGAAAACAAACTTAAAGCAGAAGTACTGGAGCAGAATGGAGAAGGGGGGTTGAGGCTAGAGAACTATAGCACTTAGTGATCAGTTGCCTATAGGAAGTGAAAAACAGAAAAACCAAAACTCACTGCCTTCGAGTCAATTTCTACTGAGAGTGACCCCCATTAGGTTTCCAAGGGTGTAAATCTTTATGGGAGGAGACCCACCCCATCTTTCTTCCACAGAGCGGCTGGTGGGTTTGAACCACCAGCCCTTTGCTTATCAGCCAAATGCCTGAACCACTACACTACCAGAGCTCCTTATAGGAAGTGAAGGAGGGCATGAATTCAGAAAGGCTATGTGCAGATTTGAGAATGGGTAGGAAAGGAAGGTGATGATGCAGTTAGCAGAACTAGGGATAGCCAGCCAGCCAGGGGTGAGCAAGGGTGGTCAGGGCTTTGAAAAGTTTGCTGTTTTATTTTGGAATTTTGAAGTGCCTCCTAGAGATCCAAATGGGGGTATTAAATGTATCACTGTGGCACTGGGTTTAGCAACTAGTAAGATTTGGTATCCTCAGACTTAGAGCAATATTTGAAAGCCTAGAGGTAGGTACTAAGGTCACTAGGACACTGTGGGCTGCAAATTATAGAATACTGAACTCAAGCAGATTTAGACAATAAAGGGATCCATTAATTCAAATAAGTAGAAAGTTCAAGATCTAAGTCAGGCTTCAACAGTGCTTTGATTCAGCCATTCATGATCTCAAATATTCTGTTCTTTTGCTTTATGGGCTTCATTCTGAGACTGATCTTCCTCTTGGTAGCAAGATGGCTTTAGCAGCCCCAGATTCCCCATCTCCACACTGTACCACTCAGGAGAGATACCCTCAGAAGGCTTTCTCAGGAGTCTGAGAGGCTCCTTTCCCAGAAGTCTCTAGCAAAATTCCCCTCCCATCTCACTGAGCTGGGACACAGGCCTGTTCATGAGTCAATTCCTGTTGCTAAGGAAACACTATGCACCGATTGACTTAGGCTCACAGAAGGGGTGATTTTCCTGATTAATTTTATCCAATCTGAGATGACTCCTGAATTTGGGAATGGGGTCAGCTTCCCCTAAAGCATCTTGGCTTTAGGAGAGGAGTGATGACTACCCACCCAGGAACTCTTGGGGGAAGGTGCAGTCTGAAGGATGTAGGCTGGGGATGACTATATAGAAAGAAGTTCACCTCATGTGCAGAGTGCCAGAGAGGAGAAGGAGCAGCAGATCGGAGTGGAGCTTTGGGGAGCCCAGATTCTGAAGGGGATGAAGGGTACAAAGAGCGACCGGGAGGCTGAAAGGGTAACCAGAGAGGTAGGAGAGGCGAACAGGCTAGCTGCAGCCAGATGGGAGGGCTTCCAAGAAGGAATGGTTAGATGGTGCATGATGGAGGGATATTCTAGGGGCTCATTCCAGTTATCCTGCCATGTGTTGTGATCCAAAGCACAGCAAAATGCTTGACTGGTCACTAGTCTCATGAAGCCTTTGCTAGCTTTGAGTTTAATTAAGGAGCATTAATGCCAGTTAGAACTATATTTTTCCCTTCAAGGAGCCAAGTAGAGAAACTTTGCAGGAAGTGAACTTTTCATAAAGGAAGGAAGTGTTCTTAGTGAGGCAAGGGCACTGGGGTAAGGCACAAAATATTAAACATAGAATTTGAGATACCAGTTTTCCCAAAAGAATGACTGTTGTTGTTAGGTGCCGTCAAGTGACCCTATGTACAACAGAGTGAAACACTGCCTGATCCTGTGCCATCTTAAGAAGTTTTCCAGTAATATATCAGACAGTGTTTCACTGTTCTTCATCAGATTTTCAGTGGTCATTTTTTTCAGAAGTGGATGGCCCTGTCCTTCTTCCCAGTCTGCCATAGTCTAGAAGCTCCACTGAAACCTGTCCACCGTGGGTGACCCTGCTAATATTTCAGATACCCGTGGCATAGCCTCCAGCCTCACAGCAACATGCAAGCCACCACAGTATGACAAACTGACACAGGCATGGTAATCAAAAGAATGACTAAATCCAAAAACCAAACCTGCTGCCATCAAGTAAATTCGGACTCATAGCAAACCCCATAGGGTTTCCAAGGCTGTAAATCTTTACAGAAGCAAATTGCCTTTTCTTTTTCCCACAGAGCAGCTAGTGGATTCAGACAATTGGCCTTTTGGTTAGCAGCCCAATACCTTAACCACAGCACCACCAGAGCTCCTTAAAGAATAACTCACAAAAACCAAATTCACTGCTATCAAGTTGATTCTGACTCATAACGACCCTTATTGGGTTTCTGTGGTGGTACATCTTTATGAAAGTTGATTGCCCTATCTTCCTTCCATGGAGTGGCTTGTGGGTTTGAACTGCCAATCTTCTGGTTAGCAGTCAGATGCCTTAAGTATTATGCCACCAGAGCTCCTTAAAAAATGACTGTTGTTGTTATGTGCCATCGAGTCAGCCCTGACTCACATAGGCCCATTTAGTTTCAAAATCTAATGTGTCAGGCACCGAGTGGGCTATCATTTGATTTATTATCCTATTCACGATTTAAAGTTTGCCATCTCAAGGTGGCCACCTGTCCTTTGTCCTCACCTAACTTGGAGCTGGCCATCTGCCCAGTTTTACCCTGTGGCTTTGCTCACTCTCTAGATAAGTACGCCGTTCGCTTCATCCCTCATGAGAATGGAGTCCACACAATCGACGTCAAGTTCAACGGGAGCCACGTAGTTGGAAGTCCGTTCAAAGTGCGTGTTGGGGAGCCTGGACAAGCGGGGAACCCCGCCCTGGTGTCCGCCTACGGCGCGGGACTCGAAGGGGGCACCACAGGTAACACACTACCTCTGCCTCTTCAACTTAGCCAACTCCAGGGACAAAGCCAGGTGGAAACCTTCCAGCCCTGAGGAAGCCTTTTAGACACTGTCTTGGTTCTCTAATGCTGCTCTACCAGAAATACCAGAGAGTGAGTGGCTTTAACCAACAGAAATTTATTTCCACAAAGTTTAGGAGGCTAGAAGCCAGGGTGCTGGCTCTAGGAGAAGGCTTTCTCTCTCTGTCTGTTCTAGAGAAAGGTCCTTTTCTCGTCACAGCTTCTGTTTCTTGGTTCCTTGGTGATCTTCATGTGGGGTGACATCTGTCTTCCCCTGTCTCTTCTTGCTTGCTTCCTGTTTAATCTGCTCTTTTAAATTTCAAAAGAGATTGAGACACACCCTTCCCTAATAACTCAACATCATTGGAGTCAATTCCAGGTCATAGCAACCCTTTAGGACAGAGGAAAACTGCCCCATGGGATTCCAAGTCTGTAAATCTTTAATGAAGCAGGCTGCTTCATCTTTCTCCTGCACAGCGGCTGGTAGCTTCAAACCACCAGCCTTTTGGTTAGCAGGTGAGTGCTTTAACCACTGTGCCACAAGTGCTCTGCCTATATTAAAACTGTCTCATTAACAAAACAAAGAGAACCCTATTATCAAATGGGATTATAACCACAGGCATAGCAGTTAGTATTTATAGCCCTTGTTTTAGGGACCTACAGTTCAATCTATAACAGATACTCTCCTCGGGGAAATGGGAATCATGTACCCTCTGGAGGCTTTTGGTCTCCAAAGTTGTTTTGGGAGCTGTAGTTTGACTCACCACCAATCCAGAGTAAGGACTTGATGGCCATATCATTACTCCTTACTACTGTGTGTCATGGTCCGATTTCTCCTTCACCAAGGGACAGGACACTGATAGCAAACACGGCATCATCAGTTCTGAGGGCTTCTTTACTTACCCGGAAGTCACAATGCCTATGACAGGCCTCTGACAGTTCTCCTATCCATCATTTATTAGTGGTCCTCACATTCCTAGAAGTACCTAGCAGTGGCAGTAGGGCCTGTCATAGCCCACTCCTCCTCTTCTTATGTTCTGATCCTAATGAAGAAAGAGGAAAGACTGAAATGGCCAAACAATTCTGAAACTTTCTGAACCTCTTACAGTTTGTTTTTATTCTTTGCCACAGATGAGATACATGTTTGATTGTGAAAAATACAGGCAACAAAACCTAAAATGAAACCTGTTGCCATTTTGATTCCTACTCGTAATGACCCTGTAAGACAGAGTAGAACTGCCCCATAGGGTTTCCAAGGCTGTAAATCTTCAAGAAAGCAGACTGCCTCATCTTTCTCCCATGGAGCAGCTGGTATGTTGGGACTACTAACCTTAGCAGCTGAGCACTTCACCACTGCATCACCAGGCTCCTTACAGGCAACAAGGAAGTATATAAAGTAAAACTCATTCTGCTCAGTTCTCCCTCCTCCCTCCACCCAGGTCCAGAAGAGAACACTGATGGCAGGGCGGCATCTCAGACGATCTACCTCTTCATCTGCATTTTTGGTTGCTTCAGTTGTTTGGTTAGTGGGTTTGTTAGATGACGAGGAAGACACATAGCTTTGCATTTCTCATACAGAAGTCACCTTTTACTGCACATATTGTTGTGCCACTTGCTTTTTCCCACGTGACATCTTGAAGATCTTCCCAGGTCAGGATGTACAGATCTCCTCCTTTTTAGTGGCTGTATTTAGTACTCGTAGCGTGAACTGTGATTTGAGCCCTAGAGATGGGCACAGGGAGGGTTCCAGTGCATCACTGTTTGGAGGAAGCCAGGGTGGGGAGCTTGGTCCACAAACACCTCTCTGCAGAAGAGTTTGCGCTTGTGGGCTTACTGGCACACAGTTTGCATTTGGGTGTCACTTTGGGCCCTCTTAGGAATGTGACCCTCCCCCAGGTCTCTTGAGTCCCTTCTGTGTACACAGCCCCGCTTAATCTCCTCCCCTGATGCACTAAGTGAGGATGGAGCATTTGCCCCTCTGTGAGCAAAGAGATGAGTGGTTATGGTTACCTGGCATCCAGCCTGGGGAGTAAGTGGCCGAGGGGCCTTGCCCAGGTGGATAAATGACTGACAGGCTGGTGTGCCATTCCAAGACTCTGGCCAAAGCAGTGCTCTCAGCAGAGCCGCTCCTGGGGTTGGTGCAAGTGTTGCCAGACCCCAGGCAAATGCACTCAAGCTCCAGACTGAACTCTGTGCCAGAAATTGCCCTTTATAAAAGCACATGGCATCATGTCACTCTCCTGGAGTCCCCATGATGGGGGAAACTGAGACAGAAAGATAAAGTCACTTCTCAACCTTATTCAACTAGGAGGTGCTCTTAACCCCTGAGTTTTTTTACCTCCCTAAGTGGCTGGCTAACCCAGAGGTGATGACTACCACCAGTCAGCTCTGTTGGGTGTCCTAAGACCAGGACCCCTGTCCTCCAGGTTGCCCTGGAATGGTTCCCAGGCAGCAGTGCAGGCATTTGGTTCCAGCGAGCCAGCCACATTGGGGGCCCAAGTAAGGTCCTCCAGCACTTGAAGTGCACACCAGGGCCCAATGCAGCTGTGGCATTTCCTGCTCCTGCCAGGAGCCTCCCACCCTCCTGCTGGGTGGCACTGGCTGTGCCCAGGGCTCTCTCCCACTTCCTTTTGGCAATTTGTACACCTTCCCGAGAGTTCAGGTTTCAGGCAGTGCTTTGTAAATACCACTGAGAGAAGGAGCTGGTCTTGCAGCGAAGCTCCCAACCAGAGAGGAGAGGTACAGAGCACGCCTGTTTCGATCGCTGTGTAAATATTGCTCTTGTCGAGGGAATGGCATCTTGTTTTCCTAGCCCTCCTTCTTCCGAGCCTTTTTCCCAAATATCCATGCAGATTACACAGCTGCAGTGTGAGTGGAATGAAAAAGGTGTCTGTGCTGGGCCACCCTAGTGCCCGGCATCCTGACTTTGGAACAAAGCAAACTTCCTGCGTTTTTATGGGTGGAGTTGCCGTATCTCTTGGCTAGAGCTTTAGATGGTCCATTCTTCAGATTTTGGAGCTGGGGAATGTGGAGAATTTGGGGTGGGACTCTGCTAGAGGGAAGTTAAAGAGGTCAAGGCTTAGCCCAGGAAGTTCCAGACTCTGAAGCAGTCTGGAACTGCTTTTTTTCTTGATGAAATTGGTCCAGGAACCCCAATATGCACAAGATTTAACAGTGCAGCCTCCTCCTCTCTCCCCTCCTCACCTTGTCACCTGCCTTAAAGCTTCAGGGCTACTGCATTAAACATGCATTGAACTCATACATGGGATGGGTTTTGGTATCAGATCTTGTTACAGCTGGAAGAATAGTGAGAGAGGGGGAGACTCCTGCATATGATATTTCTCTCTCCTGTCTTCTCTCAGTCAAGTGCCTTAGCTCCAAGCTTGACAGACCTCATGTTTAACCCCAGTTCTGTCGTTCCCCAGCTGTGTGACTCGGGGTAATTTATTTGACCTCCCCGAGCCTCTACTTCTCTATGAAATGGGAATAAGAAGTGAGCCCACAGGATAGGATTGTTCTGATCCTTAAGGGAGGTAATGTGTCAAGTCCTGGCTAGGTAGCTCTTTTCCTGTACACGTAGTCCCTGGATTATGAAGGCAATCTACTCCCATGTGTGTTTTTAAGTCAAATTTGTAGGTAAGTCAGAACAGGTACATACTTCAGTGCAAGAAAAGGCTTCACTGCTTTTCAATGATGGCACCTGCAGCAAGTGAAATGATTGGTGAAGAATATGCTGGAGTACGGGTTGGTTCAGTCCTTTCAAAGTTAGGGCAAATTGACATAATGTTAAAGGGCTAGAAGGAGGTTGCCTGTACTACCTCCTTTCTCTTTTCCCACCTCATCTCTGTCTTTCCAGCCCTCACAGTTGGGGTGAACAGATTTTTCTCAGGAATAGAGCAGCTTATGAAAAGGGGTGGGGCTTCTTTCCACTGAAAACACGGCCCCTTGCTGTAAACCACCCCCCACACACACAGACACACACATGTGCAGCAAACACTGCAGTGAGGGTGTCTCAGATTAGATACAGTGACCAGTCTAAGATAATGGGGAGGGCTCTGGGACAGGCAGAGCTTCAGAAGCCTCCAGAAACAGCTGATTTGTGTTTGGAGATTGCATGATAGCAGCTCCTTTGTTTTGCTGATAACAGAACAATAGTTCTTTCTCTGACTGCTGAGCTATAATTACACCAAAATAGTTCTCAGCTGGGGTTGGTGACTAGGGCTCTGGAAAAAGCACAGCCCTGCATGGGAATGCTATGCTAGGATGCCCCAGGGAGGGCATGAAGCTGGTGTGTGGACACCCAAGTGGCCTTACTGACCATCTCATTCCCTCTGGACTGGAAAGGGGCCTGAGGGAGCAGGGGCTCTTGTGGACACTGGGCTCAGGCTGGAAATGCCAGCCGCGGTCATCAGTTAACACTCTCTCTTGGTCCCACTCTCCTTTTGTCACAAGACAAGATGCCTGTGGAGAGGATGGACCTTCACTGGACCAGCCAAGGGGCAGGTATCTCAGGACTGTACTTGGGACATCCGAGGCAGCCCCCACTGTCCATCCAGTCCTGGTGGTCAAGAGAAGGCCTGGCTCTAGCAGATATGATTCAGGTCCCAGCTCTACCACATTTTAGTTGTGTAGCCCTGACTGTGTGTGTGTGTGTGTGTGTGTCCCACTGTCAGCATTTGTAGTGCAGGACTTGCTGTGAAAGGATCCCATGGAACAGTGCCTGTTGAAGGCTTAGCACAGGACCTGGGCTTAAGTGGTGGGAATGGTGCTTGGTGGAGCTGCTGTTGTGTAACTGCTGTTGTTGCTGGTATTGACAACAATGTGGGTGGGGTGGCAGATGCATAGTGGCCCAAGGAAGAGGGAAGAGGCTGGGCCTCCTTTGCGTCTCCTGTCCACCCAGAGGAGAAAGGAAAGGTCAGAGGGACCCACGCCTCTTGGCCTGGGAAAGGTCACAGGAGCCCACACTTCCCCCAGCTCCATGGAGACAGAGCTGGATCTTAGCAGCTGAAGCAGCACAATGATGACTCAGGTCTTTTGCCTTCAGCTGTAGCTCATGCCCAAAGGAGAGAACAGCATGTCCAGATGTTGGTGCTTGTGGGCGAAATGTCAGCCTGGCTCCTGCCTCAGCCTTGGAAAGGAACTACCACCCCCAGAGCTTAAAGCTTTATGTGCCAGGAGCTCAGCTGTGGGTCCCCATGCCACCAAGGTGACCCCTCTGTGAGGAAACCTGTGTGCCCCCATCACTGCCTCACTGTTCCCAAGAAAGCTCCCCAGACCACACTCCCAACCCTCTAAACCATCAACATGGCATTCCCTCTTCCTTTCTCCCAGGCATCCAGTCTGAATTTTTCATCAACACCACCCGAGCGGGGCCAGGGACATTGTCCGTCACCATTGAAGGCCCATCCAAGGTTAAAATGGATTGCCAGGAAACCCCAGAAGGGTACAAAGTCATGTACACCCCCATGGCTCCTGGTAACTACCTGATCGGCGTCAAATATGGCGGGCCTAACCACATTGTGGGCAGTCCTTTCAAGGCCAAGGTGACAGGTAATGATGGGGCCATCCTTGGAGTTATTCTTCCCCTTGTAATGTGGTGCTGGCTTTGCCAGATCAACAATATAACTCCTTGATAGTCAAAACTGGATGGTTATGGATATGTTAAATCTCCTTTGGATCTTGATGTAAGGAGATGGTATTACATATCAGAGTGGAGTCCGTGTTCAAAATTTGCAAAGTGAGTAGGAACATAGAAATTGAGAAAGCATGTTAAATGGTTTTTGATCTCCAACAGGAAAAAGAAATATTTATGTAATTGAAATCTTACGCATTTGTTTAGATGAAGGTCTGAAGATCCCCTCATTTCTAACCTTTATTCTAAAAATAATGAAAAGGCTTTGTTACTAATGTTGCAAAAATTTCCTTCCTACACAACACTGACAAAAATATACCACATGGTAAAAATCACCTTCCATCCAACCACCCAAGATAACCACCATGATTAACATTATGAATTCCTTCCACATGTCTCTTTTCTGCATGGATTCACTGTTACCTAAGTTACATAAGTAGTATAGGTACATGGCAGAAAAATTTGAAAGTACGGATGGAAGATACACTCCCTCCTGCAGAGAGAATCCTTTTTGATATTTTGTGAGATAGCCTTCCAAACGTAACTGCATATACATGGAATATATTCTAAAAATGGAAAGATGTGAATTTAACAAGGTGGCGTGGCATGTGTTTATGTGGGAGGGATTTCTAGGAAGCCACCTTGTCAAGCAAGGCCAGATTTGTGCATTTGCACAGAAAACTAAATCAGTGGTATTGAATAGGAGCTCAGGGACTTCAGAAAATATTATGGGTGTGAAATGGAGATGTGGTGGGTTTTGGATCCAGGTTGGGAGCAGGGCTCTCCCGTGGCCTGTGTGTGGGACACACACCTGCCCTCTTGGTCTGGCTGCCCACGCCTGCCTCCCTCCCTCTTGTGCTCTAGGCCAACGTCTGGTCAGCCCCGGCTCAGCCAATGAGACCTCATCTATCCTGGTGGAATCAGTGACCAGGTCTTCCACAGAGACCTGCTATAGCGCCATCCCCAAGGCATCTTCAGATGCCAGCAAGGTGACCTCCAAGGGAGCAGGGCTCTCAAAGGCCTTTGTGGGCCAGAAGAGCTCCTTCCTGGTCGACTGCAGCAAAGCTGGTAGGCAGCCTGGCCTCCCCAAGGGGGGGGGGGGGGGGCTAAGCACCCTCCATTCTCTTTGGTCTTCTCTCCTGAGGTCTTCTGACATACCCACCCACCCATGATATCTAGGCATTTGCAACTACCCTCATTCTTTACCCAGTCTCCTGCACTCAATATTTTTAAATGATTTCTCTCTTTGCCTCTTGATTCTTTCACATAATCTCAAGATGGATAGAAAGGTGGTGTTCTCCCCTTTACTGATGGGCAAACCGAATCAGAACTAGCCCCTTCTCTGCCACTAGTTGATCAAATTACAATTTGAACTTGGATATTTATTGGGTGTCAATGGTCAGTTACCCCGGTTCTGGCATCCAGTACACCTGGGCTGGACCATTCATTCATTCATTCACTAAGTATTGGCTGTGTGACCTTGGTCAAATTACTATAGCTCTAAGAGGCCATTTGCTTTTCTCCAAAATGAGAATAAGAGCACCTTAAGGTTCTTGTGAAGATAGAAGAGAAGATCATAACAATCAACACCTACATAGCCCTTGCTATGTGCTCAGGGCTTTATAACTCTTCTTAGCCTCTCAAGGAGCCCATGAGCTGTTGTCTTTCCCAGTTTACAGATAGGGAAGCTAAGGGAGAGAGAATGTCTAAAGTTACCTAGCTGGGAAGTGACAGGGCAGGGATTTGAACCCACACAGCTCCGTGAGTCCCTGCTCATAACCACTACTCTGTCCCACCTCTTAAGGGGTACCACATCGTATCATCATATAAGCCCAGTAACCATGACTGGTATCTTTGCCTTTGACTTATCCCCTCCTCCTCTTCTTCCCACCATGATTACATCTTGATGAAGTCCTGTCTTCCTCTGTTTCCCAGGTTCCAACATGTTGTTAATTGGGGTCCATGGGCCCACCACCCCCTGTGAAGAGGTCTCCATGAAGCATGTGGGCAATCAACAATACAACGTCACGTACGTGGTCAAGGAGAAGGGGGACTACGTTCTGGCTGTGAAGTGGGGGGAGGAACACATCCCCGGCAGCCCCTTCCACGTCACGGTGCCTTAAAACAGTTCTTATCAAATCCTAGAAGAAATTCTGGTGGTTGCTTTTGTTGCTTGTTTGTAACTCATTTATTACACAGTTCCATGGCCTTTTTGCAGGTCTGAAGCCCCATCCCTAACATCACCATTCTAAAGTGCCTTCAGAAAGAAGCCCTAGATTTGATTCTTTAGGGAAGCGTTGGGGAATCCTAAGAAATGTAAACTCAAATGGTTCTAAGAAAATTTCATATACACTCAATTCATATCAGACCTCTTGGTGGTGCAGACATATCGAGAACACAGACAAGACAGATGTTTTTTTAAAGATGAAATTGGTTGGCCTAAGCTACTGATTTACTTTTCAGCATTTAGGAAACAAGACTGGGGGGTCATCGGGGGAAAAGGATACTTAAATAGCTTGTTACATATAAAAAGAGATGGGCTTAAAACTATCTTCGTCTATTCCAGCGCCCATTTATATAAGGAAAGGCTCTTGGACAGCTACCATTGTTTTAACACTACTCACCCCACCCCCACCCCATCCCCCAAATGCTCTGTGGCTTTTTACATTTGTAAAAGGACAAAGTCTGCCTGGTAGCAAACTGGCCTGAATGACATCCACGTGCCTCCTTATTCTGCTGATGATTTCCTTGCAAAGTCATAACGAGTGAGGGTCTTGGCAGCCAGGATTTTGCTTTTTTCGAATCCGTTCCAGTTGCTGGGTCTGGGGAAACTCTGCCGTGGTGAGCAGCACCCCACTTGCCAAAGATCCCTTTTTAACCCCCACTAACCCTTTTAAGGAAGGTTGGGCAATCTACTTCCATAGTGATGCTGCCTCAGAAACTCAAGGAGGGATCGCTATGAGTTGGGTCCAGTCCAACTCGACAGCACATAACACCAACCCTTTTAGCACACCAGCTGTTTATCAGTCTGATGAGTCTCACTGGGGCATTTACAGTGATCCCTGGTGGTCCATGCATTAGCATCCTTGTCAGCAAGACCTGTCCTGTGACAGAACACTCCCAACCCAGCCCTGGTCAGCTTCCTGGGTCACTGTTTCTGGGAAATAATTACACATGGGAAAGAACGAAACTCCTGCCGACTTTTGGCCTGAACATCAGGGAATTGTTGGGGTTGGGGGTTAACAGCGCACTGTCATATTTCACCATTTGGCAGAAACAGTGAAAGCTGCGTAGTTGATAGTGGCCATGTGTTATGCAAGTGTAAAATTCCAAAAGAGGGGCATGGGGGCATTTTGCATGCTTTCCTGCAGACCTGAACTGGCTTTGGGATAAAGTGACAGTGTTCAGTGATGTTGCCTGGCTGCAGACCCCGATCTGTAGTGTATTCTATGCAGGCAAACCCTTCTGATTTGCTGCTTAGTCCTGAGGAAGTGGCAGCTGCCCATGTCCTGGTGGGCACCTCCACCATGGCAGGGGCAGGGTGGAGCCTCTCACCAAGAGGTAACAGTTGGGATGAGTGTAGGCTAAAGCCCACCTGTCAGAAACTGGAGCGGCCTGGAGCCTAATGTGAAATGACTGCAGGCATTGTAAACTGGGATGTGGATGCAAAACTGGAATCAAATGCCTAATTGTAAATTGTATCTTATAACTTATTAAATAAAATGTTTGCTCCATAAAGTGTCCCCTTGTGTTCTTAGATAGTGCCATTCTTAAATAAATGGTTTGAACCCCTGACTGGCTCTCTTAACCCCTGGCCCAAAAGCCACAGACCAATTTAGTTTGTTTTAACAATGGGCGTGGCCTCTTTGCAGGGAGAAGCCTTCTTCTCCCCTCAGCCACAGTGGGCGTTTATCATCGGGAGAGGCCAGGGAGCACAGAAGGCTGGGCCTGAGAGGCAAGGGGGTGTGTGGGCCCCGTGGCACCAACCCTACCTCTGGGACAAGGCTTGCCCTGCCTTTTAACTGTCCTAGATTTTAAGAAACTTGCCTGTGTGTGTGTGTGTGTGTGTGTGTGTGAAACCCCTTTTCCTATTTACACCAGAGAATACCCATTTTAGGAAGTTTTTTCAAACAAGAAGTTATCACTTGTCATCCCACAGCCCTTAGAGAAACTGTGGTAATTAAGGTTATGTGTCAACTTGGGTGGGCCTGGTTGAGTGGCTGGGCAGCTGGGTGTAGTTATTCCCCTTAATGAGACTGGTAATCAACTCCATGGTGGAATCTGCTGTGAGTAGCTGCATTAGGGATGTGGTCTGCTCCCAGTATATAAGGAGAAACTTTAGGCATAGCGTGTAGCTTTTGGCACTCTTGAATCCTGCATGTACCTACATTGTTATTCAGTACCCTGTCATGTTGTCTGTTGATCTTGGGACTTTCAATGGACTTAAATCAATGGCCTGCCATGTGGTTTGGTAATATTGGCACTGAGCTTTTTTACTTGTCGACCTTGGCTTTGTCAGCCTCAGCAGCCAGCTGCTCAGAATGCCTGAGTGAAGAAGACCTCCAGCTTCATTGGGCCAGGAGCAAGAGGCAGAGCTGAAGCCCGAGGCTGAAGGGATTTTACCCAGCCCCTCGAACCTGGCACGTTGAACTCAGACTTCTAGCCTCCAAAACTGTAAGAGAATAAGCTCCTGTTTGTTAAAGCCACCAATTTATGGTATTTTCTGTTAGAGTGGCACTAGGTAACCAAAACAGAACGTGATACTGAGAGTGGGGTGCTGCTCTGACAGATACCTAAAATGTGGAAACAGCCGTGGAGTGCGTCCTTGACCCGAGACACCAGCAGAGAGACAGTGGCAATAGAGCAGAAGGACCGGCATGAGACAGCGACAGCCTTGACAGCCCATGGAACAAGAAAGCTGAGTGTCATTTGGGCAGGCAGATTCCTGGTGGAGTGGATTGCCTTCAGTATTAATTGGCAGAAGCAGAGAGACCAACGCAACGGGTAGCAGAGCTGCCTGAGCCTCAAAGGGTAGGACCATGGCCTTTGGGGGTAGAACCACAATAGTCTCCTAGGTTTCAAAGAGTCAGACCTTCACCAACTTGGTTCTGGAGTGTGGGGCTGCTCGTTCATGTGGGCCAGTGGGATGGGAACATACCCATTGCCCAAAAGTGAGGGGGCAGGGCTGCCATGCCCAAAACATAGAGGAACAGGGCCTGACAGGCCAAGAGGGTGAGCTCCCCCACTCAGATGAACTAGGGGACTGGAGCCACCCAGTGAATATCTGTACAGGTACCAAGTTGACAAGGGGTGGAATTGTGGCACTAGGTGACCAAAACAGAAACCTTAATGCTATCAAGACGATTCTGAGTCATAATGACCGTGTAGGGCAGAGTGGAACTCCCCCAAAGGGTTTCCAAGGCTATAAATCTCTGGAAGCAGACTGCCACGCTTTCTTCTGTAGAGCAGCTGGTATTTTCAAATTGTCAACCTTTCAATTGGCAGCCAACCACTTTCATCACTACCACCAGGGCTCTTTGCCCTTAGACAGATAGGATTAGTATTTGATGTTACATTCTTCCCCTCTCTTCTATCCCTCCCTTTTCTCTTTTGCTTCCTCTTCTCTTTCCTTCCTGCTAGGAAGAGCTTCTAATCATTAAATCCCTAGAATATAAAACCAGCACCTCACCACCTAATACAGCTGTCCTTTAACCCCATTTTACAGATGGCAAAAGTGACAGACGTGCTGCATTGAATTGTTTGCAGTCTCAAAGCTCACTTGGGGGCTGACCCAGGTCACTAACCTTCTAGCTGTAGGCAGAAGCATGGAAGGGAGGTAACTCGGGAGCCCCAGATAAGCCCCTGGCAGTTGTGGTGGTGATTAGAAGTCCCTGACAGGCCCTCAGACCTCCAGTCTGGGGTTGGGTGAGGTACTGCGCAGTAAGTCCATTTGCATGTTTTTCTTCAGTGATCCTCTCCACTTCATTTTATAGATGGAGCCCACTGACACAGGGAGGTCAAGTGACCTGCCCAAGACCACATAGCCAGTAAGACCCCAGATTTTCCTCTTTCGCCTCAACTAGTGGCAGGAAGGGCCAGGAGGAAACGGTGTTCAAGGTGGATGGGGCATGAATCCCACAGTGAAGGGATGATTTCGAGGCTTTCCATAGAGGAGCTGGCAGCTTCTGTCTGCTCACCTTCCATTGGCCACCAGAGAGTGATGGCCCAGCCAGCTCCTGATAGGGAAGGGCAAAGTCAGCCAGCAAAAGCTGGAAAGGACCTGGCATCTGGCCTCTTCAGGGTCAGGTTTCAAAGTTTTCAAGGTGTTTGTATGAACAATAATTGGTTCCCATAGCAACCAGACCCAGGTGCAGATAAGAGTTGCCCTTGTGGTTCTAGCCATTGACTATTAGAGAGGTACACAGATTTCTGCCCTGAGATGTCTCTGATGTGACAGGCTACAGTGGCCTTTAGGGGAAGAATTTGCCCCAACGTAATATCACCATCACCCCCATGGAGATATTCAGCCTGGACTCCTGGGTTCACCAGGCTGTAGCCCTGCAAGCAGTTCCTTGTGAAAGGGGCATCACCTTATAGGTCTCAGTAGAATTTTACCTGATCATTACATCCACCCCCTGAGGGAGGCATGTGCCCAGAGGTGAAGTGACTTCCCACGGCTACACAAGGAGCCACAGTTCAGCCCTGGGGGTAGTTGATGCTGAGTCTATACTGTTAACCCGTAACTACTGCCTCCTTCTGGGCTATAGTGAATTACCTAATAATGGCCTTTCTAGCCATAGTCCTCCGTTTTGTGATGTATTATAAGTCATAGCCTCTCTCCTTTGTCATTGGGAGCTCTGGTAGCGTAGTGCTTAAGGCACTTGACTGCTAACCAGAAGGCTGGAAGTTCAAACCCACCAGCCAGTCCTTGGAAGGAAGGTGGGGCAATCTACTTTCTTAGTGATACCACCTTGGAAACCCAAGAAGGGGTTGCTATGAGTTGTGTCCAACTCAACAGCACATAACAACAACAACATGCTTGTCATTATGGTCCACTTTGAAGTAAGTCATCTGTTAGGTTATTGAAAGCAAGATTAGGGTGGGATGTATCTTGAATCACCATCTTACCAGAGGGTGTGACTCAGGTCACCACTCTTAGTTTCCTTGAGGGTGTGGCCTCCATCCGATATGGATGAATACTCTGGCAAAAATCTCTCTCATTCTGGATTCTGCATCTGGTTCATTATCATCTGACCTCCAATACTTGGGACTTGAGCCAGCAGCCTATTGTCTGACCTGCTGATTTTGAGTTCTACAGCTCCTCTAACCACATGAGTGAGGAAATCTCTAAACTGACACTTGGCCCACAGATTTGGGACTTGCCAACTTCCACCACCATGTGAGGCATTCCTTGCCAGTTCTATGAGATGTTGCATCAAATTTCAGAACCCTGATACAGGAGAAAGGAGCTCCGGTTGCACTGTGGTTAAAGCATTGGGCTGTTAACCAAAAGGTCAGTGGTTCAAACCTAATGTCCACTCCATGGGAGAAAGATGAGGCAGTGTGCTTCTGTAAATATTTACAACCTTGGAAATCCTACGAAGCAGTTCTTTGTTCTATAGGGTTGCTGTGAGTTGGAATTGACTTAATGGCAGTGGGTTTGGTTTGCTTTTTAAGACAGGAGGGAAAGTACTGAGGGGAGGAGTAGTATTTGATATTAGAGATAATAAAATGGTATAGCAGTTTGGAAAAGTTGGACATTTGGGACATCTTTATTATTAAATTTTATTGTGCTTTGGGTGCAAATTTACAGAGCAAATTTGTTTTACATTCAACAGTTCATGCACATTTGATTTCACACCCCAGTTACCATTCCCAACCATAACAAACTCTCCTCCCCTCCCATCCTTGTGACCACCCCTTCCCTGTGTCCTTCTTAACTATGCATTCCTGTCTGTCCAGCTTTCCCTCTATGTGAATGCTGCCCCTCTGGTGCCTCATGGCTGATTTGCTCTAAGGGGTGTATCTCCCTAGGATAGGTGAGTGCATTGCCCTGGGGTAGGTGTTCTGCATGTAGGTCTTTCTACTCTTGGGCTGAAAGCCAATCCATGGGAGTGAGGACATTTCTAGGCCCAAAGGGTAACCCAGGGCCATAGTCTCAGGGATTCCACCAGACTATCTGACCAGTAATTCTGGTCATTTAAAAATTTTTTTCCTCTCACTCTATCCAGGATCTCCAGTTTTGATCCCTAAGTGGTTGGCATTGGTATCCAGGCACCATCTAGTTCTTCTGGTCTTGGGGTCATGAAAGTTAAGGTCCTTATGGTCCATCTTATCCTTGAACTAATTGTTTCCAGATGGGTTTGATTTTCTCCACTATTCTTTGATTCAGATGAGAGGAGACCAATAGTTGCATCTTAGCATTTGGGTCATCTTTAACCTCCACTTCATAGGGACTAGCCTTGTGCTGACCTTCTGAAAGAAATTATTTGTGACCTCAAAACAGAAACTAGCCAGACGTCAAGGAGGTCTGGAAATCACTAGCCATTTCCCTGTGGGTAGACTCAGGTTGCAGTTGTGGAATGGGCTCTCCAAAGCCCAAGGACCTTCTGGAAGAGTCCAGAAGACAGTAAGTCAAGGTGCAGGCTCACATACAGGGATACTACCTCCAGGAGTGGCAGGAGAAGACTTCTTTCCCTGCAACCTTTTTCCTCCCTCTTGTTGTTATATGCCATTGAGTTGGACATGACTCAAAGCAACCCCTCCTTGGGTTTCTGAGGCAGTATCACTACGGAAGTAGATTGCCCCATCTTCCTTCTGAGGAGTGGCTGGTGGGTTTATTCCCACCCTCTTCAACAGCTAGAGGTCTGTGGGCCCAGCAGAGATTTCCTATCACCATAGCAATCACCAGGGGCTTATCTGGGAGATCCCAAGTCACTTAGCTTTTGTGCTTCTGCCTGAAGCAGTATGATGGACATAGAGCTCCCATTCTGTGGTCAAAAAGGCTGGGGACCAAAGATTGCCCCTCAGTTGAGCTCTGAGACTGCTTGTCTTAAGCTTGTCTAGAGGAGCAAACCAGTGAAGTACATATACAGAGACAGAGATTTATTTCAGTTGTAGAGGCTGGCACATCCCAAAGCCATAGGTTAGGCATCAGGCTGGAAGCTTCTCCTGACTCAGGTGGTTGCAGGGGTCTACAAACTCCAACTCAGCAGGTTGCTGGCCCATGGGGCTGTAGGAGCTAGCATATCCCAAAATCTGCAGTTCAGACAGCAAGCTGCTGGCTCACGTCTCAAGAACCAGAGGTCAGAGGATGACAAGTTGGATATAGGATTGAGAGAATACTGGAACATACATGCCGGAACATACATGTCTATTGGATGCAGCCCCCACCCCAAAGAAACTTATTTTCAGTTGGTTTTCTGCTTACATCAGATCACAAAATGGAGGATGATTACATATCTAACAAACCACTGAGATCATGATGTAGCCAGGTTGATAAATAATCTTATCCCTTATCAATCTGGCACCTGTACTTATCTTAAACCAGTCATAATCTCTAAATAAAGACAATTATAAAGTAACACTTGCATCTAACATGACACAACTAACATGTATACAACTGAAAAAGCACTAGCCTCATTTACATCTTGGGTGTGGGGTTTTTTTTTTTTTTTCTTTAAGCTTTTATTATTATTATTTGGGTGAAAGTTTGCAGATCAATACAGGATGGACTCACTATACGATGGACCTGAGCTAAGACTCCGCTAATAACCTGACCTCCATATGCCCCCTATTCTGACTACTGGCCACAGTGACGTTTTCAGTCTCCTGCAGTTAGTGTCAGGTCAGAGCCCGTGTCTAGTAATCTAGTAATCACCAAAATGTCTGATTGTTTCCTTTTCCCTAATAAATGGTCACGCTTATAAAAGGCCATAGATCCCTTTGGGGAAGGCTGGGAGAAAGATAAACAGTGTAATTTTTGGCAGTGTAGTGAAATCTTTCCTCAAGGGGACTGAGCCTCCCCTTCATTCACAGGGTTGTGGGTCTGTAAACAGGCTGAAGTCTGGGAATTGACTGAGAGGCCATGACTCTCTTCTGGCAATTCACATTAGATTGCTGTACACTTGACCTGGAATTCTTTGACTTGTACAGATCAAGTAAATATTTAGTAACTTTCCCATCTAATTTACTCTTAGGGACACCATGACTAAGTAGCCAACTCCATTAAGTCCATATGAGTCAGATGTGCTGATTACAGTAACCACACCCACTTTGTCTTTGCCAATTAAGTGCAGCCACTTGGCCCCTACTACCATGAAGTCCAGTCAGTCTATTGTAGTTCCACCATTACCATTGGTTGATTCTGACTCATAGTGACCTTATAGACAGAGTAGAACTGCCCCTTAGGATTTCCAAGGCTGTAAATATTTATGGAAGTAGATTGCCTCATTTTTCTCCTGACCTTTTGGTTAGCAGCTGAATTCTTTAACCACTGAGCCACCAGAGCTGCTTCTCTTGTATGTAGGTGTCTTAGATAAGGCAGTTCCCACTGTATGACTTCTATAAAAGAGCAATCACAGCAGTCTTCGAAGATGCTGGGGCTCCCTTCACAAATTTATTCCTTTCTATTGTAAAAGGTGTGCCCTCTGGGCACTCCATGAGTGGGTTTTTGGCCCAACCTGGTAAATCCATTCTAACATGACAATTTCCCTAAGCCTTTAGAGGGAGGTCTAGTAACATAGTGCCTAAGGCACTTGACTGCTAACCAGAGGCTGGAGGTTCAAACCCACCAGCCACTCCTCGGAAGGAAGATGGGGCAATCTACCTCCATAGTGATACTGCCTCAGAAACCCAAGGAGGGGTCGCTATGAGTTGGGTCCAACTCGATGGCACATAACAACAATTAGATACCTTCTTCTACAGTATACCAAGGCACTTCTGGCATTTCAACTTGATTTAATGTAGGCCACCACTTAATAATCCATGCTTCAGTGAACCAACCAAATAAATTATTAGATCCTTTTCTAATTTCTTCAGCTGAAATATTGAAGAATCTGTGCTTAGTGGGTCCATATCATTAAGCATACTGATCCAACTTTATGTTTTGTGCACAATTATTCCATACCCTTAATAGCCATTCCCACATATTCCCCAAGTTTCTATTTGTATATGTTGGAAAAATCAAGCACTTCTTTTGGAGTACTTCCTCCTGGTTCACTCTTTATATTTCTCTTCTTGGGGCTTGTCTAGTTATAGGTCTAGAAGCAAAAATGGGTGGTGGGGGTGGGTCCTATGGACATTCAGCAATGTCTTGTAAGACATCTGCCACAGGTGATGACCCAGGCAATATCTCAGGACTCTTTGGGCACAGTTGTGTTAATCTCATTAGATGGAGGTAGAAGTGATAATGGTTTTATTTGGGAATGTGGCTTAGCAGACAAAGATGGAATAATCTCTTCAGATAGGAGTAAGAGGCCTGGCTCTGTCAGCAGGAGTGGTTCAACAGAATTTAGGGGTTCAATGTCCTCAGCTTCCTGATTATGTCCTTATGTCTCCATCTCATTTCTTCCCAATCAGTGCCCTCACTTTTAACTTCAGACACCGTTTGAAGTTGGAAATTCAATTGGCTTTGTAATTCAGCCACTCTGAAGATAAGACTCTAGGTTTGGTTTTCAGCAATATCAGCTCTGTTACTAGAAGAAATAAGGCTTACTTTCAGGGCACATGTGGCAACTTTCAGGTCTTATATGTGTCACTTGAGCTGTGATTCTGAAGCTTTGAGCTCATCTTTTTCTTTCACCACTTTGTCCAGTGAAAGTAGGACCAACCAATTAGTTTCCCTATACTTTTCATTGTGACAAAACTGTGGAAAACTGTAAAATATGCACTTACCCAGATCCTGGTTTCACACATATTTGATCCATTGGTGATGATATTTTGCATACTCTATTGCCACCTCACCTCATGGATTAGCATCAGTCATCTAATGGAGGCAGCCTCTAAACTCTGTTGAACCACTCCTGCTGATAGAACCAGGCCTTTTACTCCTATCTGAAAAGATTACTCCATCTTTGTCTGCTAAACCACATTCCCAAATAAAACCATTATGGCTTCTACTTCCATCTAATGAGATTAATACAGCTGTACCCAAAGAGTCCTGTCTGAGATATTGCCTGGAGGCAGTCATCAGTGCCTTTAAAGCTAGCCAGACTTGGGAACCTATTCAGAAAATTCATTCTTAAAATTTTGTTCCTCTAGAACCATTCTTGATACCAAATGTCTTAGGTTGCATTCTCTAGAGGAGCGAAAACAGTGAAATGCATGTATAAATACATATAGAGATGTAGATAGATATATAGAGAGAGATTTCACAGAAATGGCTCGTGCAGTTGTGGAGGCTGGCAAGTCCCAAATCTGTAGGTCAGGCATCAGGCTGGAGGCTTCTCCTGGTTTGTGTGGTTGCAGGGGCTGACAAACCCCAAATCAGCAGGTCAGATGGCAGGGTTCTGGCTCACGGGGCTGCAGGATCTGGTAAATTGTGCAGTTCAGATGGCAGGCTGCTAGTTCATGTCCCAAGAACTGGAGGTCAGAGGATGACAAGTTGGATGTAAGATCAAAGAAGGGTGAGCTTTGCCAGAACATCCATATCTGTTGGATGCAGGCCACATGCTTGAGGAAGCTCCTGTTTCAACTGATCGGCCACTCACATCAGATCTCATGGAGAATGATTACATAATATCTGCCAAACCACTGAGAATCGTGGCCTAGCCAAGTTGACATATAACCTTAATAATCACAACTACAAGCAAGTCAATGTAGCACCTCAGTCAGTTTTGCCATCTGTAAAATGGGGTCACCTCAACTGTACCCTACCACTACCACCCTAATTTGATCAGTGGGCTTTACTCTAGAGGATATCTGTTGGCTGTGTCTCAGATGGAGTATGGAGCTTCAAAGCCCATGAGTTGCCCAAAGCCTTAAGATAGGGAAGCCAAAGGAAACATAAGCTCTGGGGTGCATGAACTTTGCTTGGTAACCATATAAGACAGCAGTAGTCAAGCAGAGAAAGAAAATGCACTGAAAGGGACCCAGTGGAACCAGTTCCCAAAAGTCGTTATCACATATGAGCACTGAGTACAGTGCTGTCACAGCTGAGCTCTTTTAATAATTTTCTTGAGTCTTTTAATACCTCCAAATGTGCTGCCAAAAAGTCTAGTATTGGAAAGTGCCACAAACACAGGGTTGAAAAATGCTGGTGTGAGGGACCTTTCTGAGAAAACTGGGGCCCCAGTATCCTCCCAGGTCTGCCTGCCTAGGAGACAGTGAGTGATATGGTCTATGTCCTGGAGCCTGCAAAGCTGTGTTCTCTCTCAGCCTGGCTGAAGATCTGGGTGTCTGTTCCCTTTTTCTGTTGGCCTTCCAATCTCCCTTGGTTCTACCCTCTTTTCCAGATCTCTACCTTGGACACGGTTGTTTTTTAAGTCTCACCTAGAATCACCAGCTCCCTCACCCCCAGAGGGGCTGCAGTGCAGATCAGCCAGAGGAATCTATGGGCCAAGGGCAGAAGCATCTCAAGACAACTGCTCTGGGCTCACAGTTTCTAGAGGGCCTAGGCCCCACCCACCCCACCCCAGCTGCTTTTACCTGCAGGAGGCTGCCTGAGCTGGGTGGATGCCCAGGTGGTGGCTGAACAGCTGATATTGGCAGCATCCTGACAAAAGACCTAGAAAGGGTGATCTGGTCTCCTGGGCCCAGGGAGGCTATCTTCTCTTCTGAAAAGTGGCGCCACATCTTTTTGTGTTTTAACTGACAGTGTCACTTTCCACGATTGGAG
Organism: Orycteropus afer afer; assembly: GCF_000298275.1. Taxonomy (NCBI): domain Eukaryota; kingdom Metazoa; phylum Chordata; class Mammalia; order Tubulidentata; family Orycteropodidae; genus Orycteropus; species Orycteropus afer. Next base: position 8,221,334 of record NW_006921628.1, read on the forward strand.
ACATGAGATTGAATTTTCCATGCTTGTTCATAATGCCTCTTACCCTTTTTGAGATCAGGGAACATCTGGCAACCTTCTAGGGACAGTACCACATGGAGCAGCTGACTCTTCCCTGATAATTCTGTTGACTTTTTTTTAAGCTTCTGGAGTAAGGATACATCTGAGTTCAAAACCCTGCTTCCCCTCTTTTTAGCTTTGCGACCTTGTACTAGTGCCTTAACCTCTCAGAACCTTAGCTTCTTCATTTGAAAGTTAGGGAGAGGGATAAAATACTAAGTAATAGGGCTGCTGAGTCAAGCACTAAAATCCAGTGCCTGATGCCTAATTGCAGCTCAAAAGGGACAAAACCAAAACGCATTTCCATTGAGTTAGTCCAACTAATGGCGTAATAGAACTACTCCACAGGGTTTTCTTGGCTATAATCTTCAGAAGTACATCATGAGACCTTTCTTGCATGGTGCCATTAGGTGGGTTCAAATGGTAAACTTTAGGGTTAGTAGAGGAGTACCAGCCATTTGTACCACCCAGGGACCCTTCAGAGGGGATAGCTATTATTTATTACTACTTTACCATGGTAACCCTAACTGCTTGATGCTAGTGTCTAGGTGGGCACATCAGACACAGTTCCCACTGTGAGGGTAACATGTACCTTGTGAGTCTCTTCCTGTGTAACCTCGAACTGGGGAACCTATTTTCTCTAAAGGTAGAAACCAGGATATTAGAAATTTCAAATGATGCAGAATCCAGTAGGATATCAAATTGCATTTCCTGGGCAGGAGATAGAAGAAGCCTTGCTACCTTCTCAGCTTCCTGGTAACCTGATGGATTTTTTGCTAATATATTACTAGGAGCTCTGGTGGCATCATGCCTAAGGCACTTGACTGCTAACCAGAAGGCTGGCAGTTCAAACCCAGCAGCCACTCCTGGGAAGGAAGGTTGGGCAATCTACTTCCATAGTGATAATGTCTCGGAAACCCAAGGAGGGGTTGCTATGAGTCAGGTCCGACTCGACGGCCCATAACAACCACCACCACAACAACAATATATTACTGAAGGAGCTCTGGTGGTGTAGTGGATAAGGCATGGCTGCCAACCAGTAGGTCTGTGATTCAAACCTACCAGCCGCTCCATGGAAGGAAGATGGGGTGATCTGTTCCCATAAAGATTTACAGCCTCGGAAACCCAGTGGGGGTTGCTATGAGTTGGAATCGACTCGAAGGCAGTGAGTTTGGGTTTTGAGTTTTAATATATTACTGTTTTTTAAAAAACTGTTTTATTGTGTTAAACATATGTATAGCAAAATATTTGCCAAGTCAACATTTTTCACATGTATAATTCAGTGTCATTGGTTACACTCATGATGTGCAAGTATCACCACTACCCCTTTCCAAATTATTCCACCATCATTAACAGAAGCTCAGTACCCCCACTGAGCTGAAACTCTTCCTTTCTCCTTCCCTTCCATTCCTGGTAACCACTAATAAACTTTGGTCTCTACATTTTCGTATTTCATAGAAGTGGGCTCATACAATATTGTTCCTTTTGTGACCAATTTATTTCACTCAGCATAATGTTTTCAAGATTCACACTATAGCAGGTACCTTTGTTTCTCTTCATGACTGAGTAACCCATTGTTGGTATGTATGTATCCATTTTGTTTATCCATTCATCTGTTAATGAACATTTAGGTTTGTTTGCCTCTTTTTGACTGTTGTGAACAGTGCTGCCATGAACATTGGTATATAAGTTATACTGTTGCTTTTATCTTACTTAAAAACATTTTCATTGCTCTCCATAACAATGTAAAAGAATATGAAAGTACATCAAGTGAAAGTTCTCCCTTGCCATCCATTCCACCAAAGATAATGTTAAGATGTCAGTGCATATACAGATAATTTTTTTTTTCCAGAATGGAATCAGGCAGAGTGTTCTGCATATGATACAAGTGATTATAAATTTCTTTCCAACCCATTTTTGCTTTGTTTTTAATGGTTTTCTTTTACTTAGAGGTCCTAGAATGCATTTACCATTTAATGATAACTGATGGGCAGGTAGGTTATTCCTTATTTTTGCTGCTGGGAACATGGGGCCTCCTTGTCAACCTACTGCTCTGTCTTGGCCTATATATCTGTCTGGTGCATTAATTAATGGAAGTAGGATCCTAATACTGAGATTGACACATCAGAGTAAGGATATGGAGCTTGGAAGGCATGTGAAGAGGTTAAGTGAGGGAGTTGGCTTAGGCCTTCTCTGTCCAAATCTCCTACCTGGGGGTGGTTGTTGTTAGGTTCCGTTGAGTCATCTCCAACTCATAGCGACCCTATGCACAGCAGAATGAAACACCGCCCAGTCCTGCGCCAGTTCTGTGATCCCTGCTATACTTGAACCCATTGCCACTGCCACTGTGTCAATCCATCTCGTTGAGGACCTTCCCCTCTTTCATCAACCCTCCACCTTACCAAGCATGACATCTTTCTCCAGGGAATAGTTTCTTCTGATGACATGACCAAAGTATGTAAGATGAAATCTCGCCATTCTCACTTCCAACGAGCATTCCAGCTGTACTTCCTCCAGGACAAATTTGTTAGTTCTTTTAGCATTCTTTGCCAACACCACAACTCAAAAGCATTAATTCTTTTTCAGTCTTCCTTCATTGTCCAGCTCTCACATGCATATGAGGCAATTGAAAATACCATGGCTTGTTGTCAGGCGCACCTTAGTCCTCAAGGGAGATATCTTTGCTCTTCAGCACTTGAAAGAGGTCCTTTGCAGCCGATTTGCCCAGTGCTATATGTCCTCTGATGTCCTGACTGCAGCTTCCATTGGCGTTAGTTGTAGAACCAAGCAACGTGGAGTCTTTGACAAGTTCAATCTTTTCTCCATTTATCATGACCCTGCTTATTGGTCCAGTTGTGAGGATTTTTGTTTTCTTTATATTGAGATGTAATCCATACTGCAAACTGTATTCTTCAACCTTCATCAGCAAGTGCTTTAAGTCATCCTCACTTTCAGCAAGCTAAGTTGTGTCATCAGCTTATTGCAGGTTGTTAATGATTCTTCCTTCAACCCTGAGGCCATGTTCCTCTTCACATAGTCCAGCTTCACGGATTATTTGCTCAGCATATAAATTGAATAAGTGTGGTGAAAGGACACAACCCTGACAGACTCCCTTCTTGACTTTAAACCATGCAGTGTGCCCTTGTTCTGTTCTAATGACAGCCTCCTGGTCTATGTACAGATTCCTCATGAGTACAATCAAGTGTTCTGGAATTCCCATTCTTCTGAATGTTATCCACAATTTGTTATGATCCACACAATCAAATGCTTTTGCCTAGTCAATAAAACACAGGTAAACAACTTTCTGGCATTCTTTGCTTTGAGCCAAGATCCATATGACATCAGCTGTGAAATTCCTTGTTCCACGTCCTCTTCTGAATCCAGCTTGCACCTCTTGAAGTTCTCTATCAGTATACTGCTGCAACCATTTTTTAATTATCTTCAGTAAGATTTTACTTGCATGTGATATTAATGATATAGTTGGATAATTTCCACATTCTGTGGGATCACCTTTCTTTGGAATGGGTGCATATATGGATCTCTTCCAGTCAGTTGGCAGGTAGCTGTCTTCCAAATTTCTTGACACAGACAGTTGAGTGCCTCCAGCTGGGCATCCATTTGCTGAAACATCTCAATGGGTATTCCATCAATTCCTGGAACCTTGTTCTTCGCCAGTTCCTTCAGTGCAGCTTTGACTTCTTCCTTCAATACCATTGGTTCTTGAATGTATGCCACCTCCAGAAATGGATGAAAATCAACCAGTTCTTTCTGGTACAGTGACTGTGTATTCCTTCCAACTTCTTTTGATGCTTCCTGCATTCAATGTTTTGCCCATAGAATCTTTCAGTGTTGCAACTTGAAGCTTAAATTTTTTCCTCAGTTCTTTCAGCTTGAGAAATGCTGAGCGTGTTCTTCCCTTTTGGTTTTCAAACTCCAGGTCTTTGCACATTTCATTATAGTAATTGGCTTTGTCTGCTCGAGGTGCTTTTTGAAATCTTCTGTTCAGCTCTTTTATCTTGTCATTTCTTCCATTCACTTTAGCTACTCTTCACTCAAGGGCAAACTTCAGAGTTTTTTCTGACATCCATTTTGGTCTTTCTTGTATTTTTAATGATCTCTTTCTTCATGGATGATGTCCTTGATGTCATCCCACAATTCCTCTGGTTTTTGGTCATTGGTGATCAATGCATCAAATCTATTCTTTAGATGGTCTCTAAAGTCAGGAGGGATATATTCAAGGTCATATTTTGGCTCTCGTGGACTTGTTTTCATTGTCTTCAAGTTGAACTTGCATATGAGCAGTTGATGGTCTGTTCCACAGTAAGCTCCTGGCCTTGTTTTGGCTGAAGATATTGAGCTTTTTCACCGCCTCTTGCCACAGATGTAGTCAATCTGATTCCTGTGTGTTCCATCTGGTGAAGTCCACATGTATAGTCACCATTTGTGTTGTTGAAAAAAGGTATTTGCAATGAGTAAGTCTTGAAAAATTCTATCATGCAACCTCCAACATTATTTCCATCACAAAGGCCAAATTTTCCAACTACTGGTGATTCTTCTTTGTTTCCAACTTTTGTATCCCAGTCAGCAGTGATAGTTAACACATCTTGAGTACACATTCAGTCAATTTCAGACAGCAAAAGTTGATCAGAATCTTCAGTTTCCTCATCTTTGGCTTTGGTGGTTGTGCGTAAATTTGTATAATAGTAGTAGTAACTGGTCTTCCTTGTAGGTGTATGGATAGTATCCTATCACTGACAGCATTGTACTTCAGGACAGATCTTGAAACATCCTTTGCGATGATGAATGCCATGCCATTCCTCTTCAAAGTGTCAGTCTCGGCATAGTAAATCATATAGTTATCTGATTTAAAATGGCCAAAACCGGTCCATTTCAGCTCACTAATGCCTAGGATATCAAGCTTTATGCATTCCATTTCATTTTTGACAACTTCCAATTTTCCTACATTCATACTTCGTAAATTCCATGTTCCAATTATTAATGGATGTTTGCAACTGTTTCTCCTCAATTTGAGGCTTGCCACATCAGCAAACAGAGGTCCCGAAAGATTTAATTTACCCATATCATTAAGGTTGGTTCTACTCTGATGAGGCAACTCTTTCCCAGTGGTACCTTGAGTGCCTTCTGACCTAAGGGGCTCATCTTCCTGTGCTGTGTTGTACAGTGTTTCCAGGCTATTCATAAGGTTGCCCAGTAATGTATCAGACTATTACTCTGCTATTCATAATGTTTTCTCTGGCCAATTCTTTGAAAAGTGGATGGCCTCTTCCTTCTTCCTAGTCTGTCTCAGTTCTTCCTAGTCTTGAAACCTGTGCACCATGTGCAAGCATGCTGGCTTTTGAAACACTGGTGGCACAGCCTCAAGCCTCACAGGAACCCACAAGTCACCACAGGATGACAAACTGACAGACAAGTTCAAGTTCATCTTCTTCAGCTGTTGGAAACCTCTCCGCCCTCCCCTTACCTAATTCCTACCTGGATCCTGCTGCTTTGTCCTCCCTGGGGGTTCCTTTCCTTTCCTGCCTGGGGAGTTGGGTCCTGTCTCCTGGTCCCTTAACCTGGATCCTGCCACTTTTGTCATCCCCCTGACAGTTCACTCCCTTTCCCACTTGGGGGGTTGGGTCCTGTCTCCTGGTCCCTTAACCTGGATCCTGCCACTTTTGTCATCCCCCTGACAGTTCACTCCCTTTCCCACTTGGGGGGTTGGGTCCTGTCTCCTGGTCCCTTAACCTGGATCCTGCTGCTTTTTGGAGGTAGGGAATGAAAAAATTCTAATCCACACGGAAGAGTCCCTGCCCCCTTTCAAGCCCAGATTCCTGGCCTCTTCCCCTTTGCAACTCAGAGATCTTTCTCAGCAATGCTGCCAAGAAGGAAACATTATATTAACGTTTCCTTTTGTTCCCAGTGTACTTATAAACACGTGGGCCCTTGACCACATGTCTAGTTTTAGGACTTCAAAGGGACCTTGAAAGCCACATTTTAGTGAGTTTAGTATAAAACAAGTTGGGTATGTAGGGATTTAATGTCCCTTGAAAACTGCACAGCCTTAAAAACTAGCAGAATAAAGGTTAAGGGCAAGGTGAGTGCTCAGTCTTTGCCAACCCTGCGAGTTGATATTTTAAAATGTGGGAACAAGATAGTTAAGTGCCCTTTGACCTTAGTCTCTCAGAACAGGATCTAGGAAAGAAATGGAATCTTTCCAAGTCTCCATTAACTTCGAGAGCGAAGGGGCTTTGTAATCAGAGCAATTCACGAAGGAAAACATTCTCCCAGAAACACATCTTGTTTAGATAATTTTCTCCACAAAATTCAGAGAGGGAGTGAAAATGTCACATTGGAGGGAGCCTGGTTGTGACTTTTCTCTTCTGGCTTTGTCTTAAGGGTGCAGCCCAAATACACGGTGGGAAGAATCTTTCTAAACAAAGGGATCTTTTGGTGTTTTGTGATAAGGCGTTTTGTCTGGGTCCTGGAGCCATAGGGGACCAGCTCATGTGCCTGGAATTTAGGGTGACCTACCCTTCAGCCCTCACACCCCTTCTCTCCGTCAAGAGCCCTCAAATGCAGTTGGGTGATAGGGGATTCACAAGCCTGGTTTGGGACTGGAATCCAAGGGTGTCTCGTGTTTTGGACTTGCTTATCTCCTCAGGACAGAGTTCAGAGATGAACCTGTTGTTGTTGTTGTTTGCCGTCGAGTGGGCCCCGACTCCTAGCGACCCCTCCTTGGGTTTCCGAGGCAGTATCACTACGGAAGTAGGATTGCCCAACCTTCCTTTCGAGGAGTGGCTGGTGGGTTTGAACCGCCAGCCTTCTGGTTAGCAGAGATGAACCTACAGGCCTTTTATTTCCCACATTTCTCCCTCTGCCATGACCACTCACCATCCCAAGGCACCAGGGCTCCTCTCTGTCACAGCTGTCCTCCCTTCCCAGACAGGGGACATACTTGGAGCAAAAGCTGCTGCTGAACCCTGGTCCTGGAAATGCCAGCCTCAAGCCCATCTGCAAGCAGCCAGCGCTAAGCAGCATGTGAGAGGTTCTCAAAAAGCAACCGATGAGAGGCTGCGAATTCTTCTGGATTCCAGTTGCCTAGCTGACTGACCTCAGGCTGATAATGTCTTTGTGCCTTAGGGCCCTCTTGTGTACAATGGGAAAATAACAGAAAGCTTCCAATCCTAAAATTAACATTTAGGAAACCGCCACCCCCCTCCCCCCAGTATATTTATTCCCCAACTGGCCTGGATTAGCCTCTCCACCCCAGAACTGCTGAGTGTTAGGGAGACTCAGCTCTCTGAGGAAGAGTGGGAGGGTGCTCCAGGGGAAGAGTAGATTATAGGTAATCAGTTTAGTAGCGGTGATGAGCATGGGCCAACTGGTTCAAATCCTGGCCCTACCACAATCTCAGACATGTCACTGATCCTCTCTGTACCATCTTCTCTTCTATGAAATGGTGTAATTATGAAAATAATCAGTATGTCTCAAGATTAACTGGCAAAACATATAAAGGGCAAATCATAGTGTCTGGTAAAAGGCAAGAGGTAAGAAGTATTATCATTGGTAGTTCTATCATTGGTAAAGTTGACTAAGACACTTCTTCTGTATACAAAGTTTCCAGTCGAGAAGGGAGGACACCAATGAGTACTGAGTCCTAGGAGAGGCAGCATGGCATGGTAGACAGAGCCAGGGTACTGGGGTTGGGGTTTCTGTCATTGGTGGGAGTGGATGGGGTTGGCCATAGCAGAACTCTGAGTAAGCTGGGACCTAAGAGGCCTGGGGGAGGAGCCAGAGAGGTGGGAGGAGACTGAGTGCAAGATGCATCCCATAAATTTCCAGCATGTTCTTTCCTGGGTTTCAGAGCCTCTGTGACCATTTTCCCTTAGCACAGGACTAGGCCAGAGACAGGCCTGTGGGCTGCCCTATATCTTCCCAGGGATTATTGGGTTGGGTAGTGAGTTTGTAAGTCTAGAGCAAGAAAACAATCATAAGTAACACTAGGCACTGAGTCTTACTATTATCCCCATTTTACAGGGAGGTCGCCAGGGCTCAGAGAGGTTTTGCCCAAGGTCACAGGTAGTAATGTTCAATACTAAAATCACACCAAACTTGCTGCCATCCAGTTGATTCTGACTCATAGTGAACCCCTTTGAGTTTCCCAGGCGGTATATCTTTACAGAAATAGATTACCCAGTCTTCCTTCCACAGAATGGCTGGTGGATTTGAGTAATGTTCAAGCCTGTAATTAAAAAATTAAAAAAAAAAACAAAACTGGGCAGCCTGAATTTAGGAAGTAGGCCACAAAGTCCTGGCACAGAGTGGGTGCTCCTAGACACCATGATCAGAATCCTTGAGGACCGTCTGGTGTCTTTGTGCTCCATGGAGAATAGCACTTTAGGGGCATCTCTCTATACCCTCCCAGTCCCCCTCCTTGAAGGAGCCTTCCCACCACGGGGCTAGTGTACCCCACATGGGTAGATGAAGGGATGAACAGGTTTCAGTCACTGCGACGGCCTCCAGGGTCACCTTGAACACACGAATTGAGGCACTGAGGCCAGCCCCCTGCTGCTTGAAAGGTCTAGGGTCTCTGGTCTCCAAGAAAGGTGTGCCCATCTCTGGTAGCGTAGTGCTTAAGGCACTTGACTGCTAATCAGAAGGCTGGCTGTTCAAACCCACCAGCCACTCCTCAGAAGGAAGGTTGGGCAATCACTACTTTCGTAGTGATACTGCCTCGGAAACCCAAGGAGGGGTCCCTATGAGTTGGGTCTGACTCGATGGCACATAACAACAACAACAACATGAAATACCCACAACTAAACCTTTATCTGCAGGTGGGTGTGCTCCCTTATATCCTCCCACACCTCTTTAACATACCTATGTATCCATGTACCTATGTATCTGTTCATAAATTATTGTTTGTTAATGTGATTGTTGTAGACTGTCTGTTACAGTAATTACCATTGTTGTTGTTGTTGCTTGGTGCCATCGAATTGGCTCTGATTCATAGCGAACCTATGTACAACAGAACAAAATTACCATAGTTGGCTTTTATTCTTATGTTCCTCTGAGTTCTGTCCTTTGCCTTGGTCACATTGTGTTGACTTTCCCCATATTGTGCATTGCCTTTCCCTTCACCATTCTTTTTTTAATTATTATTATTTTTATTCTATGTTTCTAGATTTTTATTCAGGAAAAGTCGATGCAGTTCCACCAAGATGTGAAAGTTCATATACACCCATGAGGAGTCTTTTTTTTTTTTAATTTATTCAATTATTTTCATTTTCTAACTCTGAATTTTTTTTTTTAATTGAGATTTGGGTGAAGATTTACAGAGCAAATTCACTTTCCATACAGCAGTTCACATATACTTTGTCTCATGACATTGACTACAATTTACCCCAATGCAACAGCTCCCCTCCTACTTCCTCCCAATAGTTACCTCTTCCCTGCCCTTTCACCATTCTTAACATGTGTCTTCTAACTACTTACTCATTCTCCCTTCCTCCCTCTCCCATCCCTGGTAACTATCAAATATATATATATATATTTTTTTCTGTATGTAAACCTTTGTGTGTGTGTGTGTTTTATAATAATGGTCTCATCCAATATTTGTCCTTTTATGATTGACTTATTCCACTCAGCATGTTGTTGTTGTTAGGTGCCATAAAGTTGGCTCTAACTCACAGCGACCCTGTGTACAATGGAACAAAACACTGCCCAGTCCTGTGCTAGCCTCACAATCCTTGCTAAACTTGAGCCCATCATTGCAGCCACTGCGTCCATCCACCTCATTGAGGGTCTTCCCTTTTTTTGTTGACCTTCCACTTTACCAAGCATGATATCCTTCTCCAAGGAATAGTCCTTCAACAACATGACCAAAGTAGATGAGATGAAGTCTTGCCATTTTTGCTTCCAAGGAGCATTCTGGCTGCACTTCTTCCAGAACAGATTTGTTCATTCTTCTGACAGTCTAGAGTATTTTCAGTATATGCTAACATAATGCCCTACAATTCATCCATGTTGTGAGATGTTTCTTGCATTAACCATTGTTCTTTATAGTTGTGTAGTATTCCACTGTGTGTATGTACCATAATTTGTTTATCCATTGATGGGCACTTAGGTTGTTTCCATCTGTTTGTGATTGTGAATAGTGCTGCAATGAACATGGGTATGCGTATGCCTATTCATGTCACAGGTCTTGTATTTTTTTGGGGTAGACTTAGTAGTGGGATTGCTGGATCATACAGTATTTCTAGCTTTTTGAGGAAGCACTTTTTCCACAGTGGTTGTACCATTTTACATTCCCACCAGCAGTGTATAAGAGTTCCAGTCTCTTCACAACCTCATCAACATTTGTGATTTCTGGTTTTGATTAGTGTCGTTATAGGCAGGATGATATGGTATCTCACTGTAGTTATGATCTGCATCTCTCTAATGGCTAATGACCATGAACATTTCTTCATGTGTTTATTAGCTGCCTGAGTGCCTGCTTTGGTGAAGTGTCTGTTCGTATCATTTGCCCATTTTTTAATTGGATTGTTTGTCTATTTCTTGTTGAGGTGTTGAAGTTTTCTGTAAATTTTAAAGATTAAACCCTTGTTGGGTATGTCATAGCCAAAATTTTTCTCCCAGTCTGTAAATTCTCTTTTTACTCTTTTGGAGAAGTCTTTTGATAAATATTTCATTTTTAGGAGGTCCTGTTTATCTAGTTCATCTTCTGCTGTTTGTGCATTTTTAGTTATGTTAGGCATTCTATTTATATATTAGGGCCACTAGCACTGTCCATATTTTTTCTTTAATGTATTTTATTGAAATATAATTTATGTACAGTGAAATACACAAAATTAAAGTGACATGGGTCAATGCATTTTCTTTTTTTTTGCAGTGTTCCCTCCCCTCTCCCCCACCCCTGGCAACCAACAAAGAAAGTTTCCCTCCATATGTAAACCTTTCCTTGACCTTCCACAACAACAAACTAATGCTGTATTTGTCCTTCTGTGATTGACTTATTTCACTCAGCGTAATGTCTTCCAGGTTCATCCATATTATGCAGTGTTTTGCAGACTAGACTCTACATTTTTCTTTAGTGCTGCATAGCATTCCACCATGTGTATGTACCATAGTTCGGTCATCCACTCTTCTGCTATAAATCTTAAAGATAAGTCCCTTGCCAGATATGTAATTATTGGCAAATATGAATTTGTTGCTGTCATTTTTGTTATGTGCTTTACCGTGGTGTCGATTTCTTTGTTCTATATAATTTTCTATGCTGAACTCATTGTGTTTATGAATTGTGTTATCACTTCCTTCATTTCTATTGTTTTAGTATTTGCTGAATATTTATGCTGGTCCTCTTTTTTGATGTGAAGGTTTATCATTTTTCTTTGAGGTTATCCTGTGATTTATGGTTTTCTTCCCAAGTTTAGAACAGTCCGTTCTTTCTTATAGTCGTCTTGACTTCCCTACCATCTAGAAGTTCTGTAATGGCACAGTTATTTCCCTCTTTTTGGTTTGTAGTTGTCCTCATTTGTCAATTGATGTCTCTGGTTCCCTGTTTACAATCTTGTAGGCTTATTTGCTTTTGATACTTCCATAGCTGGGTTGGTTTCTGGGTTGTATTATCATGTGTGTTAATGATCAGTTGTTGTTGGCCTTCTCTGTCCAAAGTGCTCCCTTTAGCATCTCTTGTAAGGTTGGTCTGATTTTAACAAATTCACTTAATTTCTGCTTATCTGGAAATATCCTAATTTCACCATCATAATTTGAGGGACAGTTTTGCTGGGTACATAATTCTTGGTTGGAAATTTTTCTCTTTCAGGGTTTTATATATACCAGTCCATTGTCTTCTCACCTGCATGGTTTCTGTTGAGAAATCCGAGCTTAGTCTTATTGGTTGTCCCTTGTAGGTAACTTTTCGTTTTTCCTGTGCTGCTCTCATGATTCTTTCTTTGTCTTTGGTTTTGAAAAGTTTGATGATGATATGTCTGGGTGATTTTCTTTTGGGTCTATCCTGTTTGGGGTTTGTTAGGCTTCCTGAATGGATATATTCTCATCTTTCATCATACTAGGAAAATTCTCTTCCAACAAATCTTTGACAATTTTCTCTGTGGTTTTATTTTTCTCTTCCTGTTCTGGAATTCCAATTCCAATTCCAATTCCTTTTGATGGTATCCCACATGAACCTTAGGCTTTCTTCATTTTGTCTTAATCTTTTTTCTGATTTATCCCTTTCCAAAGAAGTGTTCAGATATTTGCCTTCAATCTCACTAATTTTGTCTTCCATTGATTCAATTCTGCTCCTTTACCCATTTAATGTCTTATCTATTTCTGAAAATTTAGTATTAATTTTTTAGATTTCTGTGTGTTGATTTTGTATCATTTCTAATTTTTCATTTATTTTGTCATTTTGTTCTTGTACTTTCTTTCAAAATTGTTCTAGGGTTTTCTCTGTGTTTTCCTTGATCTGCCCCTCAATTTGTTGAAGAAACCTAAATATAATTCTTTTGAATTCCTTATCAGGGAGTTCCAATGCTACATCTTCCTCAGGGATGTATTTTGGGTCTGTATCCTGGTGCCCTGTTTCTCCTGCTTTATCTTGCTTCTTTGTGTGGACTGTGATGCTCTGTTGTCTCTGAGGCATTGTGATGCTTTTGTGTTTATATTTAATTGGTGACTGTATGTTGGAGTAACTTGCCCAAGCTTTTCATTTTCTTTGCTCTGCTTGTATGTTATCTTTGCAAGCAGAGTACTGTGCTCCTCTATTTGCTAGTTGAAAGCACTTATACACTCACCACCTGTCTCTTTTTCTGTTGTCAGCCTCTTGTATGTCCCTGCCAACCTTGGCAAACAGAGCCAATCTTAGGTCCCTGGAATCCGAATGACAATGCTATCACTTTAAAATCCAAAATGGTTGCCACTTACAAAGATTCAAAATGGCTGCACCCTCGATCACCTTAAATATCCAAAATGGCTACTGTGTGTAAACAATCAAAATGTCTGTGCCCTCCAGGCAGCAGAAATTCAACAGTTTAGGTTGTCTCCCTCTTTGCTGTTTCCCTTCCTAGTCATAGGCCACCAGTGCAGTCGTCCCTGCAGCCCTTGGTGACCAGGACTGATCTTTTGGTCAATTCTCAGATCCCAACACCACTTGGAAATATTCAGGCTGTTGATCTCGTCAGAGTAGGTAACAGTCCGCAGCTCCGACTGTCACTGTTTTCATTCAGGTTTTTCCACTAGTTGGTGCCTAATCCACTTCTGCATAGTCCTTTCAAAGCTCAGGGCTGCAGGATTATCTTGTGTACCTTGGTCAATTGGTTTTTCTTTGTTGAAGAGGGTCTGTGTCACTTGTCTGCCTATTCCTCCATCTTACTGCAAGTCCATATTTTTTCTTATGTGATCTTTATAGTTTTAGATTTTATATTTAAGCCTTTGATCCATTTTGAGATGGTTTTTGTGCATGGTGTAAGGTGTGGGTACTGCTTCATTTTTCTACAAATAAGATGTCCAGTTTTGCAAGCCCAATTGTTAAGGAGACTATCTCTTCCCCATTTAATGGATTTATGACCCCATGTAATGGACTTTGACCCTTTGCAAAGATCAGCTGTCTCTAGGTCGGTGGATTTATGTCTGGATTCTCAATTCTGTTCCATTGGTCTATGTCTCTGCTGTTGTACCAGTACTAGGCTGTTTTGACTACCATAGCTATATAGTAGGTTCTGAGATCAGGAGTGTGAGGCTTCCTACTTTGTTCTTCTTCAGTAATGCTTTACACACTCTTTCCTTTCCGTATAAAGTTGGTGATTAGTTTTTCCATCTCATTAAACAGTGCTGTTGGAATTTGGATTGGGATTGCATTATATCTACAGATCACTTTTGGTGGTATATGACATTTTCACAATATTAGTCTTCATATCCATAACCCACCAGCCACTCCTCGGAAGGAAGATGGAGCAATCTACTTCCATAGTGATACCGCCTTGGAAACCCAAGGAGCTATTGCTATGAGTCGGGTCCAACTCAATGGCACATAACAACAACAACAACAACAACATCCATAAGCATGATATGTTTTTCCATTTATGTAAGTCTCTCTCTCTCTTTTTTTTTTTTTTTTGCAGTAGTATTTTGTGGTTTTCTTTGTATATGTCTTTTACGTCCTTGGCCTTTCTTGATCCCCAGACTGGGGGCCCCAGTCTGCAACACTCCTCCCCTATTATGCCTGGTTAACTCATGCTCATAGTTTAGGCTGCAGTCAGAAGATACCTCCTCTAGGAAGTCTTCCAGGATCACACTCAATAAGTCCCCTAACCCCAGCCTGGAAATGCTGCTGTTTCCCCTTCTCTACTACAAAACCCTGAGGGCAGGAAAAACACTGATTCTGTCATTCATCTACTCTTAGTACCTGGTTTGGTGTGCAGCATAACGTCAAGAATGGATGAATGCTTGTTGAATGAATAAGTGAGAGCACACCCAACAGAGGGGAAAGGAATGTGGCCCCCAAGGCATTGTGGGTAACTACTTCTCACTGGCTTTTCCCTTGGAGGGCCCTGGTTAAGAAGGCAGAAGGTGTGAGGGCCCCAGAGACAGACTTTATGGTGCTGCTAAGGCCACTGGTAGGCTGTCCTCTGCCCCACCCTGCCTGTGCTTCTCTCCTGACACTTGTCACACTCTGCGGGAGAGTTTTGTGTCTGTAACACACAGAAACAGGCTTTTGAGTCAGCAGCAATGCAACTATTTCACATTGCTAAGCCTATTTCCTCACCTGGAAAAGTGACATGAGAAAGGGTGTTTGCAAGTCACTGTGAGGATTAAGTGAGCAAGCACTGTGAAGCCTCCAGTACAAGGCCTGGCATGGAGGAGGTACCATCACATACCAACTGTATGCCCTGGCATAGTCATGTAATTTCTCTAAGCCTCCATTTTTCCACCTGAAAAGGAGGCTACGAGGGCCCTATTAATCAAAGAGTGTGGTTTAAGGCATACAGAGCCTGGCACCCAGTTTTTTTTTTTTTTAAAAAACAAACTTCCATAGAGTTGATTTGACCCCTCTTTGGGTTTCTGAGGTGGTGTCTCTACGGAAGCAGATTGCCCAGTCTTCCTCCCGTGGAGTGGCTGGTGAGTTTGGACTGCCATCCTTCTGGTTAGCAGCCAAATGCTTTGGACACTACACCACCAGAGCTCCCAGGCACCCAGTAGGTACTTGATAAACAGCAGCTGACATTTATGGAGGGCTTCCTTTGTGTTGGGCATTGTCCAAAGTGATTTATAAACTCCTCTCATATAATTCTCCCAGTACTAGTTCCCACTATCATCTCATTGTACACATGAGTCAGCTGAGGCTCGGAGAGGCCTCCTGACTTCCCAAGCCCTCTGCAGTGGCAGAGTAGAGTGTCTGAGGAGTTGCTTTCCAGACTTGCCATGGCAAACCCTCTGCCATGTGTCTGGAGCTTCCTGAGGTTATAGAATCAGCCTCTCTTTGGACCCCAATGGGTGCTTGGCACACAGTAGGTGTATATCTTGATTTGCTGAACAGAATAGAGGCCGTAGCATTTCACATCCTATCCCAGGGCTCTCTGGGTGTGAGAGGAAGAGGCCTGGGCCTTAAGCCCCTCAGAGACAGAGTGGGTCCCCTCTCAGACACCCTGGGTGGTTTGTGGCCAGGCTCTGTCCCCTTTCCCAGTCTGGACGCTGCTTTTGCCTGTGGGTGGGCCCCGAGCCTCCGGGGCAGCCCAGCCCCTCCCCCCTAGCAGGGCCTTGGCAACTGAATTCTGATTGGCTGCACGTAACCTTGGAGACAAACACCGGCAACTCAAACAGAGGTGGGCAGAGTAGAGGGCCGAATCTTTCTTCCTCTTCTTCGCCCCACCCAGCGATATGAGGGAACTGATCACTGTTCAGAGTCAGGACCTTTGGAAGGAGCAGCTTCAGAGGGAGACCACCGCCAGGGTTGCCTGGAACCTCAAGTATGGCCACATGTACCTGAAGGAGGGGCGTGTGCCCAGGAGGCAGCCCCAGCAGACCCAGCCCAGCTCAGCACTGGGAACTTGTCTAGGGCCTGCTGTCTCCTCCCCTCCCAGCAAGAAGGTGCGGTCTAGATGGCCAGACATAAAAGGGGCCCAGAGTCAGCTGTCCATGGAAGTGGGTGGCCGGGACCCCCAACAAAAGAGACACAGAGCCAGGGAAGCCCAAAGAGCAACCCAGGGCCCAGTGGGCCAGACAAGGTCAGAGGGCTTGGTAATGCGACCGGCTCCCCCAAGCACCCTGAAGCTGCTCTTCCAGGGCATCTCGCACGATGGCCAAGGCCGGGCCAAGTATCTCCGGGAGCGGTATCGGCAGAAGCCTCAGGAGAAGTTCCAGTATCCGATCCTGTCATCCTGGGAGTACGGCTGGCACCTGGGTAAGGGCCACTGCCATCTTGCCACTTCAGGCCTTTGGCAGGCAGGCCCCGTCCTCTTTCTCCACTCCCCCTCACTCATCAGCACACTGTATCTGCTCCCCATCCCCCAAACAGGCCAGGACCTTCACACTTCTAGGCCTTGGATCCTTCTGGTTGTGCCTCATGAAATGTTCACTCCTACCCCTCGCTCTGCCTGGCTAACTTTCAAATGTCACCTCCTCTAGGAAGTCTTCCAAGAGTTCTCCAGGCAATTAGTTGTGCGTCCACAACTTTTTGAGTCCTCAAAAGCATGGGGCCCACTGAATCACAATTTCTTGAATATGTGTTTGGCCTGGTACACTCTTTGGGCCCAGGACTTCTTAGTTACCTTTGTTAACGCTCTCCTAGCTCTCACTTTGGGGCTGGTACTCAGTGACTGTGGAATGAATGAACAGATGAATGAATGAATATGGGCTGGGCATTGTTGTTGTTAAGTGCTGTTGAGTTGGACCCGACTCATAGCAACCCCTCCTTGGGTTTCCGAGGCAGTATCACTACGGAAGTAGATTGCCCCATCTTCCTTCTGAGGAGTAGCTAGTGGGTTTGAACCGCCAGCCTTCTGGTTAGCAGTCAAGTACCTTAGGCACTATGCTACAGGCATAGAGACCTTGATTTGGAATCAGAAAGCCTGAGTTCAAGTTCTGGCTCCACTTCTTCTGAGTTGAGTGATCTTGGGCAGGAATCTTAACCTCTCTGGACCTCAGTCTCCACATCTGAAAAGTGGAGACAAAATAGCACTTGCCTTCTTCTGTCACAGAATTTTGGGGAAATCAGGTGGGAAAGAGAAAGCATCTTGAACAGGAAGTATCCTTACAAAATTCCTGAGAGGCTGCAGGGGGAGGATCCTTCCTTGTCTCTGAGCTTCTGGTATCCCCTGGCATTCCTTGGCTTATAGATAGAGATTCACACGGCTGTCTTGCCTCTGTATCTGTCTCTTTGTATCTTCTCCACTTTTAGAAGGACACCAGTGTGTTAAGACCCACTCAGTGACCTTATGTTAACCTGACAACATCTTCAAAGACCCTGTTTCCAAACATAGTCATGTTCACAGGCACCTGGGATTGCAGCAAAAAATTTAAGATCCTGTGACAAGGATCAAGCCTGAGAGGGCTGCTGTGGTAGACAGAGTCATGAGGGAAGATCCACTGAGGAAGGAACATTGGAGCAGAGCCCTGAGTAGTATCTATGGCATAGGATTCTCATAAGAAGAACCTGCTGCCTGTGTCCACAGAGTGATTTTCAGTTGGGCACCATGCAGCATCTTCCATGTTCCTCCTGCTCCAGGCCCACGGCCCTATGCTCATGTGAAGCCTCCATCAGGTTTAACCAAAGAAAACACAGGCTGCTCATTTAAATTTGAATTCCTGATAAACAATTTTTTAGTAGAAGTACATCCCATTTGATATATGGGACATATACTGAAAAATGATTCATTGTCTATTAGATTCAGATTCAACTAGGTGTCTTGTATTTTATTCAGCAGTTCAACCATTGGTACACCCATGCCCATTCCAGGGAGCTGACAGGGTGCTCTCCGGTCACTAGGGTAGGGCCAGTTTTGTGTAGAGGTGGGGAGACTCTTCTCCTCCATAGTGGCTCTGCTTAAGCCCACAGTTGCACATAGAATCTCTGGAACATTCTTTAAAGTTCTGACCTCACATCCCCAACCCAAACCCAGTTCAGGACCCGGTGGGGGAACAGATGGCAGACCACCTGCTGTGCAGTCCTCCCTTGTCACCACCACAGTTACACACAAGGCTGTTGTCATCCCAGTGGGTACAAACAGACATGGGAAAGAGGGATTGAAGGCATTGTCTGTGCCCCAGCTGCATCAGCCAAAAATGCCCTTTTACATATCTTAAAGCACCCATGTAGTCCTGGGTACATAGTAAATACTCAAGAAATGGTAGCTGGAATTCTTATCACTATTATGATTGGTTCGAGGAATGCTGGTGTCACAATGGTTAAAGCATCTGGTTGCTAACCAAAAGGTCAGCAGTTTGAACCTACCAGCCAGCAGGAGAAATATGAGGCAGTCTGCTTTTGTAAAGATTTACAGCCTTGGAAACCCTATGGGGCAGTTCTACTCTGTCCTGTAGGGTTACTATGAGTTGGAATCAACTTGATGGCAATGGGGGTGGGTTGTCATTGGTTCAACAGGCAAGGTTTTCAGCTATGGGCATTTGGGGAGCTAATTCAGCCTTGGGGGGCCCCTGGAGGTACTTACTGAGGAGCAATGAAATGGATGGGGTATCCCTAGGTGATAAGGAGAGAGCTGCTAGGGCAGAGTATGCTTGGGATAGGGGAAGGGGTGGCGTCAAAATATTTAGCAATTGGAATGACAGGAGGCTACTCATCAGAACAGTTGCTGGCCGTGATGTCAAAGTAGAGTTTTAAGGTCTGTATGCTGTGCCAGACATTAGCCTTTAGTTATAGGATGGTCTGAGGGTGCTAAGGGAGGTGTTGGGGGCTCTTGGGGCAGCAGCTATTCATAACTGGCACAGAAGTACTTCAGTATTTCAACAACCAGAGCCATTGTAGGTGTCCCTGCTGACCATCAGCACTATGAGTGGGGCAGGGCTGGCAGGAGAAGTGTGACCACTACTCACCCAGGCCTCTGCTGTGTTCCAGAGGATTCCATGAAGGACATCAAGGCTCCAACTTACGGCAAGTCCCAGCCTATCACAAAGATCTTTTACCTCAAAAGTGGTGTCTTCCCACCTCCTTATGCATAGACCAACTCATGTAACTGCAGCTGAGGATGGAGCCCTTCAGCTGCTCCTTTCCTGTCCTCGTTATCCAGCTGGACCGTCCAGACGTTGGCAGCTGGACTTCCCCCACGCTTTGTTCTGTTGAGCCCTGCCTGTCGCTTTGCCTTCACCTTCTGTATATAGCCCTCCACCGCCCTTTGCTGAGCATGGCCATGAGTGGGACCCATGTGGGTGAACCTCTGGGATTTAAGGACTCCTCTCTTGGTTCTTGCATCTCCTAAAAACCTCGGCTCCTTGAAGATACCCCATCCCCACACCCACCAGCATGATATGGGGCACCCAAACACCATGCTGCTTTCCTGAGTGATGGTGTCTCCACGTACAGCCCTGGGGGAGGAAAGGAAACTCACTGAATCTTTAAGGTGCTGAGTGGGGAGAATATCTCCCTGCCCTTTATTTCTTTCCATTCTGTTGAAGGGATCCATTGTGGAGTTGCTTGCTCCCAAGGAATTGCAGAGTTTAGGAAAGTAGTTTCCATTTTCATGTTCACCTTCTCTCACTCTAAGATGATGCATTAATCAGGGCTGCCCCTCTGCTGTATCAAATACCCCCTACATCCCAGTTGTTTAAACCAATAAAGATTTGTGTTTTATGTTGCAGTCCACTCTGATTTTCTGTGGGTGATCTTCCACAGGCTGATTTGAGGACCTAGACTCCTCCCATCTGGTGACTCTGCCATCCCTAAGGACCTCAAGGTCCTTCTCTGAATCCTGTACATCCAACCAGGAGACCCAGGAAGACAGAGTGTGGTGAGAACACATCCACACCTTTTTTTCCCCTTTTTATTGTGGTAAATATATAGGTAACAAAATATTTCCCATTTCAACAATCTTCACATGTACAGTTCAGTGATGTTAACTGTGTTCATCATGTTGTTCAACTATCACCAGTCCCGAATTTTTCCACACCATTAACAGAAGCTCATTGTACCCTAAATGTTGGAGAACACACCCACTTTTAACCACCTGGGCCTGGAGGGAGACATGTGTCCTATTCTTTTGGAGAGAACAAGTCACAAGACCTCATTTACTATTGACAAGGCTAGGGAATGTTGTGTAACCATGTACCCAGGAAGAGGAAAAGAGAGGGTTCATGAACAGGTAGCCTGTTTTTGCCATAATGCCTGATATGTCCTGTAGCTGCTTTAGGGTAGATTCAAGGCTCAGCCACTACCCTGAACTCAGAAGTCCCTTCCCTTTCAGTTACTAAGCCTTCATTACTGGGGCCGTCTTGACAGGCCTTCTTCTCCTCGGGGAAAAGTCTCTCTCAGAATCCCAGACATGTCAAATGATTGTCCATCGAGGCTCACCCAGCATTGGTGCACAAGGCATCTCATTGCTTAGACAACCTCAGGCACAAATGGGGCCTAAATAGTCACCCCCATGCAGCTGTTTCTAAAACCAAGATGTTCGTCACACACATTGCTTAATCAGGACACTGTGGTCCTCTTCCACCTCCACCCAGTCACAAGAGCAGTGCTTTGGAATGGCCAGAGTAAGAGTTGGGCAAACTAAGAGCTCCTAGGAAGGTCATATCTAGTAGTTTCTCAGGTCTCTCCTGGCCTATGTCATAGCCTGAAATTGCACAGAAGAGCTAGGTTACTTAAACTGTGAGTTGAACCAACTTGCTTGACTTTTCCTTATCAACTTTCAGACAGCTCTTTAATGAGAATCAGCAAGACACTGAAGGTGAGTAAGGACAAATGGGTGAGTGTGGGCATCCTGGAACCTCCAGGGCAGCCTTGCTCACCACAAAAAACAAACAAACCACACTCACTGCTATAGCATCAATTCAACTCATAGCAACTGCTCTTTGGGTTTCTGAGGCAATGTCTCTACAGAAGTAGAGTGCCCAATCTTCCTTCCGAGGAGCAGCTGGTGGGTTTGAACCACCAGCCTTCTGGTTAGCAGTCAAATACCTTAGGCATTACACCACCAGAGCTCCCACAGGTGCTCAATAAATACTGGCTGAATCTAATCAAATACAAGATGGCCCCCTGGAATTCTCTGGGGTCATTTGATTGCATTTGATTAGATGTAACAAAATGTTGATCAAGCAGTTCCTGTGGGCCAGGCCTGGCTGGCCTCCTGTGACATATCAGGGCACACACCCTGTTGGAATTCACAGGATGAAGTGCAAAAGGCTGTGATATGGGAAGGAGGACCCCTTTGGAGCACAGAGGAGGCACCTAAGTCAACACTGAAGCTCAGCATGCTTCTTGAGGGAATCACGGTGGTCATTAAACATACAATGGTCAGAAAGCACTTAGCACAGAGCTTGGCTCACTACATGTGAATTATATTAGTTTTATAAGTGTCTCTAGCAGTAATAAAGTCCCTGAGTGGCATAAACGATTAAGCACCCGGCATGTAACGCAAAAGTTGGCTGTACAAGTCCACACAGAACTGCCTTGGAAGAAAAGCCCGTTGCTCTATTTAGAAAAAGCAGCCACTGAAAACCGTATCGTGCACGATTCTGTTCCAACACAGTGGGGTTGCCATGAATTGGAGTAGATTTGATGGCACCTGGTTTAATTTTACTTCTCTTTCCTTTTCTTTTTGCAGCAGCAGCAGGTCTGCACTAAGCTTAGAAGAGGACAGGATGCCACTAGGGCAGGCTTTCTTAGAATTTTGCAAGAAAATTTAATGCTAGGGAGTCACCATTTTCTTGATTCTCTCAAGGATGGTAGGCAGCTAACAGTTTTGTAGATGCATGGGGAAGGAGTTGATTCATTATAAGCAGGAGATGTCCTAGGACATTAGGGCTTCTTGCTCTCTGGGAACCTGGCTGAGAAGTGTTGAGAAATTTATTTATGTATGTATTTTATGAACACATATGATGATTGGTGTGTGTTGGGTACTGTTCTAAGCCCACACTATCCAGTTTGGTAGCCATGAGCCTGTGTGTTCACCAAACACTTGAAATGTGGCTCGTCCAAATTGGGACATGCTCTATACAAATACAAAGGACACACCAGATTTTGAGGATTTAGTATGATAAAATAAATCTCTAATATCCCACTAATAATTTTTTTGTATTGGATTATATGTTGAAATGACCAAATTGGATATACTGAGTTAATCAGGGGCCAGCAAACTTTCTAGGTAAACAACCAGCTAGAAAACACTTTTAGCCTTGTGGGCCATCAGGTCTCCAGTACTCAGCTCTGCCATCATAAAAGCAGCTACAGACAAACATAAATGAATGAGCATAGCCAGCCTGTCTGTCCAGCTTTATTATTAAATAAATTAATTACATTTGTTTATACCCACCAGCCACTCCTCGGAAGGAAGGTTGGGCAATCTACTTCCGTAGTGATACTGCCTTGCAAACCCAAGGAGGGGTCGTTATGAGTCGGGACCGACTCAATGGCACACAACAACAACAACAACACCACATTTATTTATAAAGTTTTGTAAACTTTGTTTACAAAAACAGCCAGATTTGACCCAGAGTATAGTTTGCCGACCCCTGATTAAATAAAAGATATTATTTAATATCTTTATTATTTAATAAATTTATTAAACATTTGTTATGTGCCATATAATATATAATTATATGTATTTATTCTATATATTATATGGGATTATAGTATATAAATATAATATATATATTTATATTAAAAAAACCCCAAACTCACTGCCACTGAGTCCATCCTGACTCATAGCAACCCCTCTTTGGGTTTCGGAGGAGGTATCACTACGGAAGTAGATTGTCCAACCTTCCTTCCGAGGAGTGGCTGGTGGGTTTGAACCACTAGCCTTCTGGTTAGCAGTCAAATGCCTCAGGCACTACACTACCAGAGCTCCTGCTACCACAACTCCCTAAATATATATAGTATATAAACAATATATAAATAAAATTTATTAAATATTATTTAATAAAAGAAAAATTATTTCACTCTTTTTTATACTTTACAAATATTATCTCAGGGGGTTGGCTTTGTCACTTCATTTGGGCCCAGGAGGAGTGTGTGTGTGTGAGAGAGAGAGAGAAAGAGAGAGAGAGAGGGAGAGAGGAAGTGCACGTTGTGACAACAGCCCAGAGAGGGTGTGCGACCATCACTTCTCTGGTCCATCTTTCTCGGGTTTCACTCTTTGATGAAAGGGAAGTTCTCTAACAAAACCACCAGGTGGTGCTGTCAGACCATGTGGTGTGGTAGCTGGCCCCTTTCCAAAAAATCTGCAAACCTAAAGGCAAGGAGTCTATTCCGACTCACCAGGATCTATAGGACAGAGTTGAACTGCCCCTGTAGAGTTTCTTCACAGACGCAGACAGCTACTACATCTTTCTTCCACAGAGCAGCTGGTGGGCTGCATGCTTAACCACTGAGCCACCAAGGCTCCTTGCTTCATCACTGGAAACCAGAATTCTTGGCCTGGCTCTGCCACCTGCTTGGTGTGTGGCTTTGAACCTCAATTTCCTCATCTATAAAATGGAGTTAGACTAGAAAGTAGTAAAAACATGGACTTTGGAGGCAGACCGACTTGGATACGAATTCTTGACTCCACCAGGGCCACGCTATGACTTTTGGGAGTCCTTGGTACCTTTGTCTTCATATGAGGGCCCCTTCCTCCATTAAAAAAAAAAAAAAAAATATATATATATATATTAGAAATTATGTTTTACAATTGCATTGATATAAAGACAAGTCTATTAATATTAGGAAGACTGATGATGCAATGGTTAAATGCTCACATGCTCAGCAAAAAGTTGGCTGTTCGAACTTACCCGTCAGCTCCCCAGGAGAAAGACCTGGTGATCTGCTTCCATTAAAAAAAAAAAAACAAACAAACCCATGAGGCGGTTGTTCATTTCTGTCACACTAGGGTCTCTATGAGTTGAAATTGACTCAATGGTACCCAGCAACAATAACATATTAATATATATTATTTTTTTTCCATCTGATTTTTAAAGAAATTAAACACTTATTGTCCCTACATGTACTATGGGCCTAGGCACTGGTGCTTATTATACTTAATGTATAAGGTGGCCCTGGACTCCTGTACTTACTAGCTGTGTAATGTTGAGCAAGTTGCTTAACTTCTCTGAGGCTTAGTTTCCTAAACTAGAAATAGGAGAAGACAACAGAACTTACCTCTAAGCACTGTGGTTGGAACTGAATAGGGTAGAGTATGTCAGGCTTTCTTGGAGCATAGCCTGGCACAGAGCACATCTTGGCAAATGGCAGCTGTTATTTACTGTTGTTTTCTTTAAGGATCTTTTCAGTTGTAACCTCTATGAAACTATCTTAGAACAAGCAGGAATCTCAAAGTAAATAAGTCAGAAAAATAAAATGACACTTTCAGGGTTTCCCCAGAGAACAAAGGATCAGCAGAAGGAGTTTTTGCAAATGAGTAACACATATTCCCTCCTGCCATCCAGGAACTCATATGAAGCAAGAACGTGGACTTGTGCCAGGTGGCGGGACTCAAGGGACAGGTGGTGTGTGTGTGTGTGTATACAAGTGAGAGAGAGAGAGAGAGAGAGAGAACAAGACTGGAACAGTTGTCTTAGAGAGGGGAGATTTGCATAGACATTTGAAGGCTGTGTAAGCATTACACCTGAGGAGAGGGGACTTTAGGCTTGGAGGGAAGTGGGGCAAGGTGGAGAGGGACACTCAGGGCAGAGGGAACAGCATGTGTTCCTGAAGGCAGGAAGGGAGAGGGCAAGTTCAGGAATTATAGTGAGGTTTTTACTTTTAGCTGTTTTTTAATTATTATTTTGTTGTTGAGAATATACATGCACAGTAAAATATACAACTCAATAATTTCTACATGTACAATTCATTGATATTGATCACTTTCTGCAGGTTGTGCAACCGTTCTTACACTCCTTTCCTGAGTTGTTCCTCCCCCGTTGACACAAACTCACTGCCCCCTATATTTCCTGTAATCTTTCGAGTTGCTGTTGTCAGTTTGATCCCATAAAGATAGATCTTGAAACAGCACAGTGTTCAAGGCAGATATTCTTTACCAGTTAAGTTAAACTACTGTTTGCTTTGAAGAAGACTTCAGCGGGTACTTTTGGTTTACGGTTTAAAGATCATCTCAGGGCAATAGCCTCAGGGGATGGTCTAGCCTCCATGGCTCCAGAAAGTCTGGGGTCCATGAGCTTTTGAAACTTGGTTCTACACTTTGCCCCTTTAGTTGGGTTTTAAGGTTTTCCTTTCTGTGTCTCTGGTGTGCCTTCTTGTTTTACATCCTTCCAGTCTTTGAGAGGGAGCTCCGGTGCCGTAGTGCCTAAGGCATTTGACTACTAAGCAGAAAGCTGGCAGTTCAAACACACCAGCCACTCCTCGGAAGGAAAGTTGGACAATCTATTTCCGTAGAGGTACTGCCTCAGAAACCCAAGTGAGTTTGGTTTGGTTTCAATCTTTGAGAAACTTTGATACACTAGAGGGCGCTCTTTGCTCTTAGTTGCGGATTTGTACCTACAAAAATCACTCCCAACCTTTAAGTTAGGTGTTTCCCTAAGGAAAGGTTTCTAAAAGAAGAGTTACAAGAATTCTACTATCCAATCTTTGCTGCTTTTTATTCAAATATATTTTTTCTTTAAAAGAAAAACAAAAAGATGACTCTTGAAGGTGCATAGCCAGTGCACCCTGGATTTAATTAATTTAATGAAAATCTATGACTAAGAAGATGAAAGGAGCTCTGGTAGCATAGTGGCTAAAGCACTTGACTGCTAACCAGAAGGCTGGCGGTTCAAACCCACCAGCCACTCCTCGGAAGGAAGGTTGGGCAATCCTACTTCCGTAGTGATACTGCCTCGGAAACCCAAGGAGGGGTCGCTATGAGTCGGGGCCAACAACAACAACAAGATGAAGCTGTTGTGAAGGTTGTAGGCTGGAGAGGGGATAGACATTGGGCAAGTAATTGCGCATGTGATATGGGTGAGGAAGGGGAAGTACAGAACACCGTGGGAAGATGTAACTGAAGATCCCAAAACAGCTGAGACTCTGGTCAGGCAGCGTCTAACCTTGCCTGAGAAAAGTTTAAGCTGAGTTTTGAAATATGAGAAGAAATAGCTAAGTGAATGGAGGAAAAAAGTGATCCAGGAGGAACAGCATGTGCAAAGGCCCAGAGACAGGAGTGAGTATGGAGAATAGAGGAACTAAATGGTATGGCAAGAGCATACAGAGTAGTTGAAAATGGTGTTGGAAATGTCAGTGAAGGTCAAGAAATATAGGGCCTTGTAGGCCATAGTAAGGCATTGGGTCTTTATCCAGGGGAAATGAGGAGCCATTGAGGGTTTTAGGCAGGTGAAGAGATTTGATGAGGGGGATGAGATTTGCATTTTAGAAAAGTCACTCTGGTGGTTGGGAGGAGAACAGATTAGAAGAGACAAGACTGTAAGTGGGTAGACCAAGCGAAGAGACTGCTGATGTTATCAAACAGAGGTTGGTAACTGAACCAGCGTAGCTACCTTTGCCCTTGGCCCCACGAGGCCTGGTTTTTGTCTGCAGCTTTGTTTTACCCATTAGGGAACCAAGCAGTCATCCAGCTATTGTCTCATCCTGAATACTCACTGTTTCCCAAGCCCTTTCACAGAAGAATGAGTGGATGTTTGTGTATATACTTATGAGTGCACATACACCCGTTCTCATGCACACATCCTTATTCCCTTGAAATTCTCTTAGTTTTACTTAATTTCAGTACCTTCCTGAATCCAGAGCTTTGAAGACATGGGGCCAGGGGTCCCATGGGACTATGACCACCCACTCTTTTATTATTATTATTATTTTAAGAGCTTGTTTTACATTCAACATCATGCATACATTTAGTTTCATTCCCCATTCGCCATGTCCAACCCTAACCCAGTCTCCTCCCCTCCCTACCCTGCAACCCTCCCCCTGTGCACCTCATAATTATGCACTCCTGTTTTTCCTGCATTTCCTCAGCTTGAATGTTGGTCCTCTGGTGTCCCATGGTATGACCACCCACTCTTCCTTCAAGATGTGGCCTGTGGGTGACACAGGAATGCTGGTTCTCATTATGGCCTCTGCACTGGGGACTATTCGGGTGCCTGACTGGGACAGTCAGAAGCTGATGCAGTATGAGCTTCTCAACAGCTCTGCCTCCAGCCATACATCCGTCTGGGCTGGGTGCCTTTTTCTCATTCCAGGAAGGAGGAGGAACATGCCCTCCAGTTTGTTACCTTTTCTTTTCTTTTCTTTTTTTTTTTTTTTAATTTATTATTTATTGTGATTTGGGAGAGCAAATTCGCTTTCCATACAGCAGTTCACATATACTTTGTCTCATGTCATTGACCACAGTTTACCACAATGCAACAGCTCCCCTCCCACTTCCTCCCCATAGTTACCTCTTCCCAGTGTCCATCCCTCCATACTCTTCTGCGCCCTGAGCTGTCTCCCTGTGCATAAGCAGCCCTTCCTTCTCCCATGATTGTTCTCTCCAGAGCGTGTGTCTACTTGAGGTAAATGTTTAACTCACATGCCTGTACTTTGGTTGGAAACCACAGGTGTGGGTTCAATTCCAGACCTAAAGGGCAGCTAGGGGCCATAGTCTCAGTGGTTCTACCACGCTCTATTGGACCAGCAAACCTGGTCCCCACCATCTTTTATTTTTTTCCTTCCAAATGATTTTGAGTTGTGTTCCACATTGTTCTCCCTCTCTATCCAGGGTCTCCTACATCCCTTCCAAGTGGATGACAGTGGTGGCCGGGCACCATCTAGTTCTTCTGGTCTCATAGTTGTATAGGTTGCAGATTGGATGGTGTACCAGTCATTAGGACTGATTGTTTCCATTAATTTTAGTTTTCTTCTTTCTTCTTTGCTCTTGACAAGGAGAGACCCATCGTTGCATCTAGATGGCAGCTTGCTAGCTTTTAAGATTCCAGTCGCTACTCGCCAAAGTAGGAGGTAGAACAATGTTTTGTATAGTATGTTATGCCAATTGAGCTTGATGTCCCCCGGGACTATGATCCCAAGCCCACAGGATCAACTGCTCGGTCGCTCTGGGTAGCTGGTTGTGACCAAGCAGTGACCCCAACCTTCCCCTTGTCAACTCTACTATACACCTGGGAATTCTGATCATTCACATAAACTTATAGGACCATTGTCTGCCAACCCTATATATGATCTTAGATACACTCCCCATTTCATAGATATACCTAATCGTTTAGCCTGTTCACCTATCTATCCATCCATATACCCATGTTTGCCTTCACTGAGAAATCAGTACTATATATGCAAAAGGGTTCATATTTGTTGTCTGTACCTCCCGTGTACCTCTCTATGTCTTTCTCATCCTCAATGCTGCCATATTGTTCACTCACATTTGGTACATTGCCCTTCTCTTCATCCATTGTCACCCTTTCTAGTTTGGCAACTGCCCTTTATATATGGCTTCTCTGGCCCAAGATTAGAAGAGCCAGTCTGGGGCTTGTTAAAAATACAGGTTGTACACCTGTGGCAGGGACAAGGTAAAGAGAACCGGGGAGTGCTTCTGTGTTTGTGGCAAGAAAGATGTGTGGACATGGAAGAAGATATAACAATTGCTGAAAGCAAGGGTGTCTTCGTTTCTCAAGGCTCACTTGCCAGCATACTGTGATGAATGATAAGGAACCAGAGCTTTGGCACAATCTGTTACATGGCAAACATTTATTCTACATGAGAGCAGTTTGCACCCAAAGACTTAAGTGGCCTACCCTTTGACCAAACAAGTTCTGCTAATAAAAAATATGCTGTTGTTGTTAGGTGCCATTGAGGTTCCAACCCACAGTGACCCTATGTACAACAGAAAGAAACACTGCCCAGTCCTGTGCCGTCCCCACAACTGTTGCTATGTTTAAGCCCACTGTTGCAGTCAATGTGTCATTCCATCTTGTTAAGGGTTTTTTTCTTTTTGGCTGACCCTGTAGTTTACCAAGCAACCATTTACTGAGTACTTACTAGGTTCTTAGCATTGACATGTAGTAGTTAATTTAAAGTTACCTATGAGTTGATTAATTTATTGTCCCCATTGTACAGATTAAGAAACTGAAGGTATGTAACTTGCTCAAGGTCCCACAGCTAGTAGGTAGTCTAGAGTGTGGTCCCAAAGTCAGCCCATCTCTTTATACCTGAGGAGGAAGGAATAGGGGAGTGGTCCTCAGATCACATGCATTGGAATCACCTGGGATGTGGAGGGGCTTTTAAAAATGCAGGTTCTTGGGCTCTACTGCAAGCCCCCTGACACAGACTCTGGAGGCCTGAAGCTTAGAGATCTGCATGTTAACTGGTTCCCTGGGATTCTGGTATACCCTAAGTTTTAGTCACTCTGGACAAAACATGTCTAGAACCCTGTGGACACTGACAGAATGGCGATGGCCAGGTTACTTTCCCATTCCCCAAAGGTCACAAGAATTCCCTCCCCAAGTCAGGCCAGGTGACCCAGAGGGATGAGAGGATGTTTGCAGCCCCATTATACTCTGGACAGTGAGAAGCAGCCCACCTCTGTTGCCTTATGCTTGGCAGATGCCTGTCCCTTCAGTCACCTGCCCCTGGGAAGAGACAGAAGAATTTGCAGTCACTGAGGAAACTGCAGGGTGGCAGAAGTAGGTCAGAGTCACAGACTGGCTTGTTTAGTATCTGGTCCAGCTTGTGCAAGCAGCACAGAGTCCCAAGCCCAGTGGCCAGGGCTCTCATCCCAGCCCTGCTGGCTGGCAGGGTTTTGTGCATGGAGCAGAAGGATGAACCTCTCCTTCCAGAATAATCTCATTTGTAAATTGCCTGCTTGACCATCTTGGACCTTGGAAACTGGAAAGTTTCCTGGGACAGTGACCCTAGCCTCAGAAGAGGGGGTGACAGAAGTCTCAGCAGCCTTGGCAATGCCCCCCTCTCAGTAAGACCTGTGAGAGGCAACAAGAATCCCAACAGGACCTCTGAGGGTAATTGGATGCCGAGGTAAGGCGGTTTCCCCCTGCTTAAGCAGGACCCTGCTTTTGAGTTTATTCCCTCAGTCAGATACTACATAATTAAAAAAAAAAAAAAAAAGACAAGCCAACAATCTCTCTCTCTTTTGTGTCAAAATGCACATTGTCTGGGAAATGTGAGGAGAAAGAAGCAAGGAGTAGACTTATGGATATGGTAGGCTATACTTTATTTGTTTAGGTTACATATGGTGCTTCTTTTTGCATGGACTCTCACTGGAAGATCACATAAGCTGGTAAGAGGGATGGCTAATGAGAAAGGGCACTGGGGTGTCGGGGAGTAGGGCCAGGGTGGGGCATTCCTTTCCCTGTCTATTCTTTGGTAAAACAAAACCAGTTGCCATCCAGTTGGCTCAGGCTCATGGCATCCCCATGTGTGCAGAGTAGAACTGCTTCATAGAATTTTCAAGGCTGTGACCTTTTGAAAGAAGATCACTAGGCCTGTCTTCCAAGGTGCCTCTGGGTAAGTGCAAACGCCAACTGTTTGCATATTTCACCATGTTGGAGTACTACTTAAACAAAGAAACAGTATAAGAGAAAACAAACAAAATGGGCACCTTGGTTACAGGTAAAATGGTGCCCTGTTGCTGGTCTCCCACAAGCCTCTTTGGTTACAGAAATATAACAAAATCCCTGATTCTTGCCAGCCAACTGGGCTTTTGTCACAGGGATCCCCAAGGAGCCCTAATACTGGCCTTGGTGTGGTGAATGCTACAATAGAGGAATGGCATATGTGCAGGCTAAGGGTTACCCCACTCAGGCTTCTAAGATAGGGTGGGGTACATATGGCAGAGCCAAAGCCTAGAGGGAGGGATGGCATGGGGTGTGCAGGAATAGGAAGTGCTGCTGGAGCCTAAAGTACAAGGTGGGAGGCTGGCAGGAAGGGAGGCTGACATGAGATACCAGGTAATAGAGACCCTCATGGGTCTCCCAAGTCTCCAGGCTTGATCCAGACTGTGATGGGAACCCCTGCAGGATTTAGAAGCAGGGGGTAGCGGTGGAGTGGGATGTGGTCAGAACAGTATTTCAAAGGATGACACTGGTGGTTACTGAGCTGGCTGAGATGGTGAAGGACACTTTGGAGGCAGGTGGGAGTGGCCTTTATCTTTCATCCTGTGAGGCATGATGGGATCTGACCTCAGAGAGGAGAGGTAGATCTCTAAAACAGTTAGTGACCCCCAAATCATTGGAGTATTATTGGAGCCTTGGCATTGCTGGTCATTTCCCGTGGAACAAGATTCTCTCGTGAAGATAAAAAGAGTGAGTGCTGCTTCCTCCTGCTGCCTCACGTGGCAGGGTTGAGCGGTGGCAGTGACAATGGTGACAATGATGACAGTGGCAGTGATGATGGTGGCGGTGACAGCTGACAGAGCTCTAGCTCAGGGCCTGCAGACCATCGTTTTGGACTGTGAAAGTCTTCATTTGGTTTCCTTTTGGACAATTTAGGGAGGTATGGACCCTAGCAGGGCTGACAGAAGACTCTCCTCCCAATTTGACTCAACTGAGATTAAATTCAAGTTGAAAGATGAAAGCAGTCGGACCAGTCTTGTTTCCTGAGCGCAGGGAGCAGTGTATATTTGTTAAAGCTGTTTATTTAGAGGCAATAAAGGGTTAATAAAATTGTATTCTTGTGTCTAGGATCTTTTGCCCTTTCTTTTCTTCTTTAGAGAAACCAATTTTTTGCTGTTGGTGATGGCCCTTGAAGACTGTAGTTTAAATTCAACTGGAAAGTGGTCACTGACATCTAAGGCCTGCAAGGGAAAAAGGGAGATAGCCTTGGGAACTAAGAGATGTCTGGGGGGATTATTTATGGAGCAAATGTTCTCATTCTGGTGATGAGCAAATTCAGACTCAGGGAAGTATCATCAACATCTTTCAAAGTCACCCAATAGTACCCACACAGGTAAGTCACCCAATAGTACCCACACAGGTAAGCTGGACCAACTCAATCAGAAATTTAGGCAGGTGCTCACATCACAGAATCATAGGGATTAAAATTTTAGGTCCAGTGGCCCAATCTTGTGTTTTCAGTGATGACCTTAAAGAATGACACCAATCTATCTTTCCAAGCCACTGGACAGAAAAACAAGATAGCAACCTTACCTCCTCTTCAGTCAACTCATAAGCTTCCTGGAAGTTGAAGATATTGTTTGAGTTGGGAACAACAGAGTTAACAATCTCCTGTCCTCTAAGAACAATCCTGGAGCAAAGGAAGGGAAAACGGTCATGTTAGTCCACTTGCCAATTTCTAAGATAAAGCAAGGTCTGTGTCAGCAGCTGGAATTGGCTGAGCCTCTGGCCCTGGCCCTTTCAAGGTCCCTGGGTGGCACAAATTGTTTGCTCTTGGCTATGAACTGAAAGGTTGGCAGTTTGAACATACCCAGCAGCACCATGGAAGGAAGTCCTGGAGATCTGCTTCTGTAAAGATTATGGCCACAAATATCCTACGGAGTAATTCTGTAACACATGGAGTCACTGTGAGTTGGAATTGACTCAATTGCAACAGGTTTGGTTTTTTTTGGCCCTTCCATATGGTGCTCTAGACTTGGCTTAGCGTCTAGCCTACAGAGCAGGGCTTAAGATTGCTAAATAGGATTAGCCCATGCTGTGGCCCTATGGGTACAAGGCCAGTGTTTCCCAGTGCAGTTAGTGACCCCCGAATCATTAGGGTATTATTGGAGCCTTGTTATTGCTGGTTGTTTCCTGTGGAACAAGATCCTCTCATGAAGATGAAAACCATAAGTGCTGCTTCCTCCTGCTGCCTCACGTGGCAGGGTTGAGTGGTGGCAGTGATGAAGGTGACAGTGATGACAGTGGTAGTGATGATGGTGGGAGTGACAGCTGACAGAGCTCTACCTCTGGTGGTATAAGAGAAGATTTTACATGGACACTACATGTTATGAGTTGAATGTGTCCCCACAAAAGATTTGTTAAAGTCCTGTTACTTATGAAAGTGATCTTGTTTGGAAATAGGGTCTTTGAAGATACTATCAGTTTAGTTAGCATGTGGCCAGAGTGGATCCAAATTCAATGTGAGTGGTATCTTTATAAAAAAGTAGAAGAGACACAGTGCCAGAAAGAGGAAGGAGAGCCATGTGAAGAAACATCTGCAAGCCAAGCAATGCCTGGGGCAACCAGAAGTGGGAGAGTCAAGAAAGGATCTTTCCCTGGAGATTTTGGAAGGAACGTGGCCTAGCCAACACATTGATTCAGACCTCAAGCCTCCAGACCTGTGAGACAATAAATTGATGTTCATATAAGCCTCTGTGGTACATTATGGAAGCCCCAGGAGACTAAGACATCACCTTACCCAACAATGACTTGCATACTGAGAATGTTGTTCCTTTACCATTTATTTTTCATTTTTCATGATTAGCTCATGGAGCAATTCTCAGATAGGGGTTGGCTTGTGTTTATATCTCCCCAAGCTACCATTTCACAAAGAGAGAGCAGGTCACAACCTCTGAGCATTCTGCAGACAGGAGAACTAAGGCAGAATTTACCATTGTTTGGTTTTCACCAGGGTTCTGGTGGCATAGTGCCTAAGGCATTTGACTGCTAACCAGAAGGCTGGCAGTTCAAACCCACCAGCCACTCCTCAGAAGGAAGACTGGGCAATCTACTTCCACAGAGATACTGCCTTGGAAACACAAGGAGGGGTCATTATGAGTTGGAGTTGACTTGATGGCAGTGAGTTATTATTATTTTTTTTAAACCTTCCATTTCAAACAGTATTCAATGGTACTGTTTTCTTACTTACTTAATAATGAAGTTTCATTTTAAAAATAATTTGTTCCAGTAGGAAATGAATAGATTTAAAGAAAAGCATAAAGAAAAATGAGAGTGTGGGTGGTATATAGTGATGACAAGTGTGAGAGGGATACTCATGGACTGTAGTGTTGGGAACATAGACTTGAAAGTATCACAAGGTGGGTGATGGAGCCTGGGTCTGTGTAGCCCCAACTGACTGTGACAGAGAAAGACAAGGAGAATCACACCTGATTCTTTTGGGTTCTGAGGAGCCCCAATGGGTCAGTGGTTAAATACTTGGCTGGTAATTAGAAAGTTGATTGTTTGAACCCACCAGTGACTCCAGGGTAAAAAGATCTATCTGTTCCCGTAAAGATTACTGCCTTGGAAACCCTATGTAGCAGTTCTGCTTTGTCCTATGGGGTCACTGTGAGTCAGAATTGACTCAATGGCAATGAGTTTGGTTTTGGGTTTTGGGTTTCCATATTTGCTATCCACGCTATGGTTAACTTTGAACTCAAGCAGAAAGTAAACTCCTCACAGCATGTTGGAAATTTGTTAAGAGTTGTTTTTTGAGACCTAGATAGCAAAGAATACTGTAGGTTGAACTCCCCCTTACCCCTTCGCAGTTTCTGACTTCCTCTAGTTATGCGTGTGCTGTGGGTCCACTCTCCAGGTTCCCGCCTCTCGACACTTATCCAGATCACAGTATATGGGAATATGAGCATATAGGAACTCTCTATATTTTCTGTAAACCTAAAACTGCTCTAAAAAATAGGTGTATTTTTAAAAGAATCACATATAATCCCACCATTCTTTGACATACACTTGTATAAAACCAAGTTCCTTTCAGTGAGCACTTTTTTTTTTTTTTTGCACTGTTTCCCCACCTGACTTGATTGAGTGTGAACTTGTGATGAACTTTCCTTGTGATGAACTACTCTTCTGCATCACTATTTTTGGTGACCCCCTTCTCATTTGCCAGGGGAGGAGCCAACGAAGGAAGCTGACCTGCCCAAGGTCATACACTGGTTTGTGTGAGTGGCTGAGAGGCCATCTCCAACATGGGGGTGGGGGTGGGGAGAAGACAGACCGGCAGCTGACTCTCCTGTCACTTACCACCTTGATTCTGCAGTCCCCAGTGCTAGGGCTGTTTCTACTTTTGAGAGCTGGAATAATGACTTCTGCAAAGGAAACAGCAGAACAGCAGCCCCAAAAGCTCTAAGAGGAACAAAGGAGGTCATAGGGTGGAAATGAAAGCCAGACCTCAAAACTTGAGAAGTGAGAACTGTGCTATCGCAGATGGCTATCTCACGCTGTCTCTGTAAGCAGGGTGAGTTCAGGGGAACACAGCCACCATGGGACCAGGGCTTCTAGGGCCTCCCTTTCTGTAGTCTCTGCTGTTGGGGGTTTTGGGGGGGAGCAGTGCAGATCACTAGTGTTTGCTACTTAAAATCTCCAAAGAGTTCTGTCGTAGTTAAGGTTGTGTGTCAACTTGGCTGGGGCATGGCTTTGAGTAGCTTGACAGCTGGATGTAGTTATTCCCCATGATGAGATTGGATGTGGTATAATCAACTCCATGTGGAATCTGCTGTGAGCAGCTAATTAGTTGAACAGGTGTTGCCTTTGGGGTGTGGTCTCTTTCCAGTATATACAGAAAAGCTTGGGGAAAGGTCTCTGGCTTTTTGTTCCTTTTGGATCCCATCATCATCTCCAGTTCCTGGATTTATACCAGTGGCCTGCTGTGTTCCCTGCCAACCTTGGTATTGTTGCCCTCGTAGCCTGCGAGGCAACAATCTGCCGATTTACCTGCCAATCTTGAATTCATCAGCCCCTGCAGCTTCGTGAGTCAGGAGACGCCTCCAGCTTGACATTTATCCACGGATTTAGAACTTGCCAGCCTCTACAACTGCGTGAGTCATTTCCTTGGGATAAATTTCTGTCTCTCTCTCTTTCTCTCTATATGTATATAAGCTTCAATGGTTTTGCTTCTCTAGAGAACCCAGCCTAAGACAAGCTCTTACAAGTACAAACCAAACCAGAACAAAACAAAACCCCTTGTCTTTGAGTGAATTTCAACCCACAAAGATCCTATAGGACAGAGTAGAACTGCCCCATAGGATTTTCAAGACTGTCATCTTTACAGATGCAGACTGGCACATCTGGTGACCTTAACACTTAACAGCTGAACACTTAACCACTGTGCCACCAGGACTTCTACAAGTACAAACTAAAAAACCAAACTGACTCATAGCGGCCCCCATTGGGTTTCTGCGGTGGTAAATCTTTACAAACTTAGATTGCCCCATTTTCCTTTTGCGGAGTGGCTAATGGGTTTGAACCGCCAACCTTCTGGTTAAGTCAAATGCCTTAGACACTAAGCCACCAGAGCTCCTACAAGTGCAAGATAATGCTATTATTTGCATATAAAAATGTGTAAATACCCTTTCATCCACTGGTCCCACTCCTTTGGGCTTAATCCTGAGTGAATTATAAAGATGTGCATAAAGTGCTTAGGCAGAATGTTCACAGCAGCGTTGTTTGTAATAGCAAATCCCCAAAAACCCCAAGTATAGGGAATTGGGTGAATAAACAGTGGGAGGTTTCTGTGATGAAGTTATTAACAGCTAAGGAATGTACTGAGCACTTACTCTGTGCCAGGCACTGTGCCAGAAGCACAGTTACCTCATTTAATCCTCATCTCCACAAGTGAGGCACTTCTACAACCTCCATATACAAGTGAGGAAATGAAGGCACATGAGCTTAAGCCTCTTGGTCACAGATATAGTAAGTGGTAAAGCCAGGATTTGAACCCAGGCCTGTGAGATCCCAGAGGTTGTACTTGTCACTGCTAAACTACAGGGCCACAACACATGGTCATCATACTAGTGTTCTCCCAAAGTCATGGCGACCCGGAACCTCAGAATGAGACTTTATTTAGAAATAAGGTCTTTGCAGATGTGATTAGTTAAGATGAAGTCATACTAGATTAAGTAGGCCTAATCCAGTTACTTGGAAGGTTGGGCAATCTATTTCCGTAGTGATATCGCCTCGGAAACCCAAGGAGGGGTCGCTAAGAGTCGGGTCCGACTCGACGGCACATAACAACAACAATCCAGTTACTGGTGTTCTCATAGGAAGAGAAAACAGAGACGAACACACAGGGAAAACACAACCCGACAAGGGAGGCGAGATTGGAGTGATGTGTCTGCATACCAAGGAATGCCAAAGATTGCTGGCAATCACCAGAAGCTAGGAAGAGGCAAGGAGGGAGCCTTCAGAGAGAACATGGTGCTGTCATTACCTTGCTTTTGCACTTCTAGCCTCCAGACTGGGTGGCAATAAATTTCTATTTTAGGCCACCCAGTTTGTGGTACTATGCTATGACAACCTTAGGAAACTAATAGATTCATGCAGTTTAAACAGTGCACATGGTACCTGGGAGAGGGTCCTAAAATCTAATTGCCTCTGCTCTCTCTCTGAGCCCTGGTAATGCTTCACCCGCTCAGAGGGGCACCCTTTCTAATCCACACCAAGGTACTGCATGGCTGGCATGCATATGCCTCATACCTGTCATACGCACAGCTGGTGCTCCCCTTGACTGTTGTGTCCTCTTGGTCCCCAATCAGCCAAATGAACCTGGGGTCAGTCCTCAGACGGATGTTCTTCCAGGCCTTCTTGGGGACATAGCTGCAGCCAGCATTGAAGTCACCCATGAAAACGAAATTCTGAAAACACAGTTTGGAACCCTCACCTTGTGGGCGTTGTTGCAGAATGCTTTAGAATGAAACTGCTAGCAATGTTTCCACCTCCCACACCCAGTAGACAATGGGGTCTGTCTTCATTTCTTTTTGCTGTTTAGAAGCAGCAGCCATGGTTTACACCTGAGTCACAGTTTTGATGAGCATTTGACAGGTGATTATGTACTCGGGAGGGTGATCTTAGTGGGGAGAAGGATGTTTGTTGTAGTTGTTTCCCTCCTGTTCTTAGTCACCATGCCTCTCTATAATTCAGTGTGCAGTTAGGTGAAGATAGAAGAATCCAGTTAATATGTTCCCTCACATCTCTTGCTTCTGGTTCTAACTACTGTAGGATATAAACATAAGAATGAATCAATGCCTTTTGCTTCCAAACAGAAACAATGAACTTGGGTGGTGTCTGCAATAGCTTTGGAACTGCTCTCTTTCCCATCATTTTGAAACTGGCCCTTTTTCCTGCAGAAATTCTGTCTATTGAGGCAGTGGGGATGGGTTCTAAGGAGAGGGGCTATTCTGTAAGCTGTCTACCCCCATTCTGAAGCCGCCAACAGAAATTTTCTATCTTGGAAGGAATTTTCCCTCCAGGGCTTTTGGGACAGATTTTAACATGTTCAATCCAGAGGAAGTGTCAGATTTCCTTGTTTGTGCTATTGTTTGGGGCTGTTGCTGACTTTAGCATTTTCTTCAGGAATACTTTTTTTGACCTTGGTGATGGTTGGGAGCAGCTGAGGACTGCTTGTCATCCTAAACCTCTGTGATTGCAGCTTCGACTCATACTGGGAATGATTAACTGAGCATTTTCTATGTGCCAGGCCCAGTGCTAAGTATTTCATAAAGTTTAATTTAAATCTCACAACAATAGGAAGAAAGGACCATTTACCCTGATTTACAGGAAACTGTGGCTCACAGGAATTAAAGGACTTGCTTAAAACCACACAACTGGAAGGGCAAATGGTGAAGGCATGAACTGAGCCCTAATTGCCTTGCTGAAGGCCTCTCATTGCAACAGGGTTTCCTGCTTATACACTTTTACACCAACAGTGCCTCTCCAGATAATAGATACTCAATAAATTCTTGTTGAATGGATGGATGAATTAATACTTTAAAGGTGGAATGAATGAATCTGTCTTCCTTTTGCCCTGCTCTCTACAAGTAAACAATGAAGTACACCCTTTGTGTTCTCTATGCCCAAGCTCTGACTGTGTCCACATTCCACTAGACTCATTTTAACAGTTTAAGCAGAGAACTGAGCAGGAGGAAGGAGGATTACTAGAGTCACATCCCAAAAGAAGGAAAGAGGCATGAGGAATAAGAGCACTCTGGAGGGCTTCCACAGATCCTTCCAGCCACGGGTAGTGGCATCTCTGATTTTCAGATGGGGACATTCAGGCCTAGAGGATGGAAGGTGCTTCCTCTTCTGCTGAGGACAGCTCTCCAAGGTTCCTTGGTAAACCACCTTTCCTCTACTTCAGTCCATGAGGTTTGGGTAGAGCTGACAGAGTTAGACACCTCAGCCCTTGATCACAGTGATTGGCTCAAGGATGGGCATGTGACCCAATATGAGCCAATGAGACTCAATCCCAGGATATGGCTCTGCTGGTGGCTATCTTGCCACTCCAAGGCTTGAGGCTGCCTGGGAAGGGAGCCCACTCAGAGGAAAGGAGGGCCAAGAGATGGAAAAAAAGAGACAAAGCAAGTTGTTTCCGTGTTTGAACTCTGGATCCAGTTGTGCCTGAACTACTTCTGCACATTTCAGTTACACAAGCCAAAAATCTCTGTTTTTATGAGCCAGCTTGAGCTATGACATTTGTAATCAAAAGACTCCTAACCTCTCTGTGCCTTACCCTTCTCACTTGCAAAATGAGAATGATAAAAGTACCTACCTCATGGGGCTATTGGGAAGATGAAACAATTTGTACATATCAAGCTTCAGAACAGTGCCTTGGCATGATCTATTCACCTACTAAATTTGGGCAATTATTGTTGGGGTGGGAGCTCTGGTAGCATAGTGGCTAAAGCACTTGACTGCTAACCAGAAGGCTGGAGGTTCAAACCCACCAACCACTCCTCAGAAGGAAGGTTGGGCAATCCTACTTCCGCAGTGATACTGCCTCGGAAACCCAAGGAGGGGTCGCTAAGAGTCGGGGCCGACTCGACGGCACATAACAACAACAACAACATTGTTGGGGTACAGTGTATGAATTCCTAAGACTCTCTTGGGCAGGTTTAGCAAGAAGGGTATCCAGGGCTGAGGAGAGGCCTAATTTGAGCTGTAAATTGGTGGTGGCCCACACAACTCCCCCAGGAGTTACTCATCCCATTGAGAACAATATTCTGGCCGTTAAATGGGAATTTGACAAACACCTCAGCTTTCCAATGTCTTTTCACATCCATGTAGACATCAGCCAGCTCATCGATCTCCTTTACGGACGTCTCGGGAGTGGTGTGCAGGGGGACAATCACGAAGTCTTTGACAGCTGAGGAGTAGGAAAGAGAGGGAGGTCAAACACTTCTCCCTGTCCAGCTCACAGGAACTTGCTCCAGGGCAGCAGGCCTCCCTCAGAGGTATGAGCTCCAAGCGTCCTGCCATTTTTAGAGGGTCCAGCCAGTGGCTGAGATTTTAATGACCTTAGAGTCATTAGGCTACTTATTTTTAGTACATGAATACCTCTTTGCTCCCTCTTGCCCTTAATGATTACAGAGAAAGCTGTGAGATAGTGTTTTGTGCTGATGTGCTGATATAGTGGGTGTGTTTATTTACTCATGTTCTGCAAATCTTTCTTTTCTTTCTTTTTTTTTTTTTTTTGCAAAATAATGAGACTGGCTTTGGACTAAGGAAAATCTTTTTTTTCTAATTAAAAAAAATTGAAGTTTCTCAATTCATACTCCTTTTGTAATTGGGGGGTGGCGAAACATAAAATTATTATTTTTTTAAAAAAATGCAGTGGTCTTGTTGGAGTATATAAAAACCTTGCCCTAGTAGGAAGGGGTGGAGAGAGCCTGAGTTTGGATATGTGGCTCAGCCACAGACTGTGTCCAGCACTAAGAACATATATTATCTTATGAGCACCACCACCTAGGCTTTATCCTATCAGCTCCGGGAGCCCCATTCCTGCCTCATGAGCTGGGGGCTGCTGGGTGATCATTTCTCTAGACACATAGCTGCTCAGTGGGGACCCAGGACTTGGACCCTGGCAGTTTGTCTCCAGGACCCCTATCCTCTTTTTGATTTCTCCTGAACCCTCTTTCCCACCTCCGAGCTTTTGCAGTCACTGTTCCTTCT
Source organism: Orycteropus afer afer (assembly GCF_000298275.1). NCBI lineage: Eukaryota > Metazoa > Chordata > Mammalia > Tubulidentata > Orycteropodidae > Orycteropus > Orycteropus afer. The sequence goes on from NW_006921628.1 coordinate 8,262,329, forward strand.
GCCTGGTCACCCTATCTAAGGTGGAGCTCCCTGCTGTTCCATGCAACCTGCTCCCTTCCTTCACACTCTGAAATTATTCTCTTTGCTTCTTTGTTTGGCCACGACAATCAAAGCTTTCTGAGGGGAGGCTTATCTATCTTGTTCACCCCCTTGGCCTCAGCACATTGGAGGTACTCAAAAATGTTTTGACTGAATGCATGTATGCATGCAGGCATGAATGAAAAGATAGATCCATAGCTAACTCCTTCATCTTTGATCCCAGATAGAGAAGACATAAGGAGGTTTCTTATATAAGAAAGAAACTTCCAAATAGGACATAGATGGTGGTTTCCTAGAGGAGAGAGGGAGGGGCATGGGCTGGGGAGGAAAGCTGGAGGCTCAGGGAAAACACATTTGTTTAGCATCACAAAGCCTCCTCTTGGAGAAGAAATCATCCTTCCAGGAGGCACTTTGGGAACACTGCCCTAGTTAGGCCCATGCACATGGCATGCATGACAAAGATGATAATTGCTTGTGGTCAACAGCCCACACCTCCTTGTCTCATTTCCCCACTCTTCTCCCTGTTTGTTATCCTGAATAAGTACTCTTTTATGAGCTGTTTAACTCTGGCCCAAAATAGCTAACTTCATATGTCAGAATGTTTATATTTGTGTTGCATAAGTATGAGTGTACATACTTACAGCTCTGCATATACTTATGAGGTCATTAGCTGTCTCTCATACTATACTATAACTCCACAAGGGTAGGGACCTTGTATGTCTTGTCTAGTGCCTGGAACAGGGCCTGGTATGTAGTAGGTGCTGGATAAATATTTGATGCTATGTGGTTCCACTTTGCAAACCAAATTTAATTCTTTAGTTTCCACTGAGTACAGCATAATAGGTAAGAGCATGGGCCCCTAAGATGGTAGCTTTAAAACTGTGGCACATCTACTTCATTAGCTTGGCAACCTTGGACAAATGATTTCTTTTTAAGCCCCAGTTTCCCTAGCTGTGAAGTACAAATAATCTAGTTCCTACCTTGTAGAATTGTTACAAAAATTAGAGGAGGTCATGTCTATATGTTGGCTGGCACTTAATCAGGAATCAATAATTGTTAGTGGCTAGGAGCCCTGGTGGTGCAATGGTAAAGCACTCAGCCACTAACCAAAATGTTGGTGGTTTGAACCTACCCAGTCAATCTGAGCGAGAAAGGCCTAGTAATCTGCTCCCATAAAGATGATAGCCTAGAAAATTCTATGGGGCAGTTTTACTTTGTCATGTGGGGTCACAATGAGTCAAAAATCTGCTTGATGGCACCTAACAACAAAAACAACAGTACAAGCACTAGGAATCCCTAAGTGGTGCAAGTGGTTAATGTGCTTGACTGCTGACCAGAAGGTTGGGAGTTCATATTCACCCAGAGGTGCCTTAGAAGAAAGACCTGGTGGTTTGCTTCCACAAAAGAAAAATCAGGCCTTGAAAACCCTGTGGAGCATGCACAGTTCTGTTCTGACATACATGGGGTCACCATGAGTTGGGATCAGTGAGACAGTAGCTGGCAGTACAAATACCCTTGTTAAGTTCAGCATGTAATCCACTTGGAGTTTCTCGCTACACTACACTCTGGAAGAGACTGATGTAGTGACTGGAAGGAAAGCGAGACTTTAGGCTAAAGGCTCATCTTTGCTGGCCATCACTTGTGTTGAAGGAATAGTTGTATATGGTGGGGACTGAGGAATTGCAGTAAATAATTTCCACCAGCCTAAGTACTCCAAAGAGAGTGGAGATACCACTGATTCCAGGGGTGGGCTCCAGCCTGAGAGGTCTTGAGTTGTGACATTCTAAGAAGTGAGCCTGATGCCAAAACTATACTATATCCTCCACATTGAGGTGCTAAAAGATGTTCTTGATTTTCATCCCAAGCCTAATGCCTCCCTACAGTTACTGTATAAACCCTGGAATGGCAGAGCCCACTCAAGACTGCTGCCCGTTCATGAGGTCTCCGGGGAGGTCCAGCCTCTTTTCATTGGACATGAGAGGCCTGTGGGTCTCACCAGCGTGGGGTGACTGAAACCAGACTACAAAGGGCTCCCTGGAAAACACATCTTCGTCGCCATCCTGATCATCACGATAGAGGTAGCTTTTTTTCACAGACACCAGCTTTTCCCTAGAAGAGAAAGAAGGAAGACCTTCAAGCTGAGTATATTCTCTTTTCTCACTCTTTCAAGAAGCAGAGACTTCAGCTCCTAAGGCTTTGTTAGCTCAAGCTCTGGAAGAGATATTTTTTGTTGTTTTTCTTTAATATTTAATTTTATTTTTGTTGTTGGGAATGTACACAGCAGAACATGTACCAATTCAACAATTTCTACGTGTACACTTCAGTGACATTGATTATACTCTTCAAGTTGGGCAACCATTCTCACCTTCCTTTTCCAATTCGCTCTTCCTCCATTAACATGGACTCACTGTCCCCTAAGTTTTCTATCTTCTTTTTTGAGTTGCTACTGTCAGTTTGATCCCATAGATAGTTCTTTAAAAGAGCACAATGTTCACAACAGACATTCTTTACTAATTAAACTAAACTATCGTTTGGTTTAAAGAAGACTTGCGGGCATATTTTTAGTTTACAGTTTAAAGATTATCTCAGGCCAATAGTTTAGGGAATTAATCCAGCCTCAATGGTTCCAGAAAGGCTAGAGGCCATGAGAATGTGAAATTTTTCCTTGAAGAAATCTTTCATTCGAGAGCAAGGCTGAATCTTCTTAATAGTGTCCAAATCCCTTTGGGAGCTGAAGGCCTGAATTGTACTCCTTATCTGGGGCACCTATAAGGTAATGTTCAGACTTAACACAAACCTCTAGTAGGAGAAAGACAAGAATGTGAGATTCAGGAGTCAGCCATGCAAAGCAACTTGGGTTTCCAGGTCAGGACCAGAACTTGACTACGAGAAATAAAGAGTCACTGATCTAGGTAACCATCGATCCAACCAACAAACAAGTTGTTAGGAAGCTGCTTGTGTTTTGTAGTTTGAAGAGTTAATACTTTGCATCAGCCTTAATTTTGACAGCAATCATTCTGGTGAATATTGAGAACTGGTTAGAGATCAAAATCAGATTTTAAGGAAAAGATAGACATATAGATTCAATTCATAGACTTAATTTATAAGTGGACCATGTTCCAAGTAGCATAGATTATACTTACTTATAGAGAAAGGCATATTGTTCTTTATATGTGTTTCTTCCCAGCCGAGAACTAATCACATAGTTGTATGTTATACCTCTCCTTGAATTTCTAGAAAACATAAAGATTCTCATTGCATCTTAGAGAATAAACACTTCCTCACTGCATACATTCCCCTTTCTCCGACCTGCCTCCATATTCCCAAGGGTTTTAAGTGGAAGGACTACTATTCACCTTAACCTTTGCTTAATGGTCATTTGAATCTAATAAAATGGGCCATCATTGACTAGGAATGTGACATCTGCCAAGACTTTTACAGTCATTATTCCTTGTCCTTACAAGGTACGTAGTATTGTCACGTCCTTTTTATAGCTTGCAAGTGCAAAACTGGGATTTGAACCCAGGTCTGACTCACTCCAAAGTCTACATGCTTTGTTCTGCACCTCTGAACCTTGAGACCATAGAAGATTCAGGCCAGAATCAGTACGAAACCCCAGTGTAGTCCATGGCTGAATCTGTAGCTCATGCTTCTTGGTGGAATAAGGCCCATTGGATAATACCGTCCATGTACCATCTCTGTATTTATTACACATAGGATTCCTTATAATGCTTTAGTTGAAATTCTCTCAAGTTCCTCAGAAGTCTTGGGACTATGATTTCAAACCAGCTCTTCTTTATATCCTGGGGCTGGGGATGTAGCCATGGAATCTACATGATTCTACTCCTTACCTATAATGGGGAAACTCAACTCCCTCTGCGTGTTTGCCAAACCTGCTGATAACTCTACCACGGACAGCACCTGACACAGTTTCACTCTATCTGCCCAGAAAAAGATCTGGAGTGAAAAGCTAGCTAAATGGTGACCTAGTTAGACACTTCACATTATCCTTCTATAACAAAGACTTAAAAAACCAACTAAAACAGATACAGATGATAATCCTGGAACCCAGAGCAACAAATGAAAGGGTAAAGAATCAGATCAAACACTGACTGGAAGAGGAAACTGAACAAAAGCAGTGAATGAGGACAGATATGGAGAGGAGGTGCTCCAGCAGCGTGGCCATTTTGAGAAATTGCAAGCAGCATTCTCAAGTGAGGATCACAGGACAGCAACTTCACAAATATCCAATAAGACAGAGACACAGCATAGATAAATTCAAGTGAAGCAAGGTAAGTAGAACATGAGCTACATCTAAGTAAGGAAATTGTAGGAGGGTGGGTGAGAACTCCAGAGATTCAGGTGACAACCGAGCAGGGAGGGAGCCAGTAAATAGGGATAGAACCACTCACTAGTAGTGGTCCCTGATCATTTTAGTCAGAAAGCCATGAAGCTGGGAAGGTCTGTAGAGTGGTGGCTGAAGACACTGGACTCCAGGCAATCACCCCCTCTCCCCCCTTGTATTAAGTTGGAGCAGAAACCAGATAACTAACTGTACTCACCCAGGAGGACACCCACGCCAATGACGAGCAACTAGAAGAATGTGCTCTTTGTTGCTCTTTGTTCTATCCTTCACACCCTACTGGTGACCAGATGTGTGGCTCTCCCTACCTCTACCCCTGTAATGGCTGGTGAAGCCTCCCCCTGCCATTCCTCCCCCACCCAGGGGTCTGCCCAGCCTACTTCCTCACTCCCACAACCCCCTGCTTCTGTGCTCCCCCAGCAGCCTGTGGTGTGCTCCCACATGCCCGCTGCCTCTGCAGATCAAGCTCCATGCGGCCACCAACTCCATGTTTGGTGGTGATGTTCAATGCCCACTGCCATACCATTTTTTTTTCTTTTTCTTTTTTCCTTCCTTCCTTCTTCTTTATTTTTCTTATCCAGTGAGAGGCAGTGACAGCATCCCCACTACCAGCCACATCTACCACACCTGACACCCTCACTACTGGACAAGTGCCACCACCTGCTCCTGCAGCACTGGATCATGACAGATGGCAGCTGACACCTTCCCAGCCTGCCCTCAGCCACTTTATGTGACCAGTGAACAGACACCCATGCCCACACTCCTACCTGCTACCCCACCCACCCAGAGGAGACAGGTGGTGAGCAACTCAGTGCTGCCAAACTAGTGACCAGAGTAGGACACTTGCCCCAGCTATCCACGTATATCAAAACAAAGCAAAAAAAAAAA
>NW_006921628.1:8267718-8283546 GCF_000298275.1 Orycteropus afer afer
GGGGATAGAACTAACCAATACAATAACATCACATTGTCTTAGAGAAAACTTCAAATCACACAAAGAACTAGGATAAGATGGCTCAAGCAAGCGACTAAAATACAGGGCTAGAAAAACTTCCTGAGGAAGAAATGGTAATGGAAGTATCTCATCAGGAATTCAGAATTACATTTAGGACCCTTCAATATATTAAGAGATAAAGGAAAACACAGACAAGTCTTGAAGAATTCAGGAAAACAATACAAGAACAAATGGACAAAATAGACCATCAGAAATCGTACAAAAACAGCAAATAGTCAATTAGCACTAAAATTTCAGATAATGTATTCAAAGGACAAAGGAGTAGAATTAGATCAATGGGAGACAGAACCAGCAAAATAAAAAATAGATTCCTTGACACCAATTTCTTAAGGAAACAATCAGAAAGAAAAATGAAGCAAGCCTGCGAATTATGTAGGATACCATCAAGAGGAATAATTTATGAGTGATCAGAATTCCAGAACAGGAACAGTCAAAAACAAAGCACAGAGAAAATTGTCAAAGATTTCTTGGCAGAAAACTTGCCTAATATTGTGAAAGATGAGAAGATATCCATTCAAGAAGCTCAATGAACCCCAAATAGAATAGACATCAAAAGAAAATCATCAATACATATCATAATCAAATTTTCCAAAACCAAAGGCAAAGAATCCTGAGAGAAGCTTGGAAAAATGAATTGTTACCTATCAAGCTTAGTTAAGACTAAGCTTTGATTTCTTGGCAGAAACCATGCAAGCAAGAAGGCAGTGGGATGACACATATAAAACCCTGAAAGAAAAACATTGCCAATTAAGAATTACATTTCCAGCAAAATTGTTCCTCAAATATGATGGTGAAATTAGGACATTTCCAGATAAACAGAAATTAAGGGACCTTGTGAAAATTAGACCGACCTTACAAGAAATGCTAACATGTGTCCTATAGGCAGAGAACAAACTACATCAAGCAACAACTTGAAATTAAAACTCATAGTAACATCACAAGGAAACCAATTCAGATAAAGAATTTTCAAAAATAAAATAAACCCACAGACTGACTATATAAAGGCATTCAACTGTGTGGATCATAACAAATTACAGATAACATTGTGAAGTTTGGATATTCCAGAACTCAATGAGGAACCTGTACATGGACTAAGATGCATTTGTTCAAACAAAACAGGAGGACTACATGGTTTAAACTATATGGTTTAAAATCAGGAAAGATATGCATCAGGGTTGCATCCTTTTACCATATTTATTCAATCTGTATGCTGAGCAAAAAAATTCATGAAGCTGGACTGTATGAAGAAGAACATGGCACCAGGATTAGACGAACTCATTAACAACCTGTGATATGCAGATGACACAACCTTGCTTGCTGAAAGTGAATACTTGAAGCACTTACTGATGCAGAGCAAAGACTACAGCCTTTAGTATGAATTGCACTTCAGGTTAAAGAAAGCAAAAGTCCATACAACTGGACCAATAAGCAACATCATGATAAATGGAGAAAAGATTGAAGTTGTCAAGGATTTCATTGTACTTGGATCCATAATCAATGCCTGTGACAGCAGCAGTCATGTATCAAATGATGTACTGCATGGTGCACATTTGCTGCAGAAGACCTATTTAAAGTGTTTAAGAGTAAAGACTAAGGTGTGCCTGCCCTAAACCATGGTATTTTCAATATTCTCATACGAATGTGAAAGCTTGAAAATGAATAACAAAGACTGCAGAAGAATGGATACATTTGAATCCATTGGTGTTGGTGAAGAATATTGAATGTACCATGGACTGCTAAAGGAACAAACACCTCAGTCAGAAGTACAGCCAGAACGCTCCTTACAAGGGAGAATGGCCAGACATTGTCTCTCATACTTTGGTCGTATTGTCAAAAGGGACCAGTCCCTGGAGAAGGGTATCATTTGGGGTAAGCAACAGAGGGGTAGATCCTCAACCAGATGGATTGACATTGTAGCTGCAATGATAGGCTCAAGCATGGCAATGATTGTGAGGATGGCACATGAACAGGTAGTGTTTCATTCTGTTGTACATAGGGTTGCTATGAGTTGGAAGTGACCCAATGGCACCTAACAACAACAACAACAACACAGACTGAAAATAGGGAACTAGAAACACCAATCTGCTAATGATGACAACTACAAAGCAAAAAGGGAGCTCTGATAGCGTAGTGCCTAAGGCACTTGACTGCTAACCAGAAGTCTGGCAGTTCAAACCCACCAGCCACTCCTCAGAAGGAAGATGAGGCAATCTACTTCCATAGTGATACTGCCTCGGAAACCCAAGGAGGAGTCGCTATGAGTCGGGTCCGACTCGACGGCACATAACAACAACAACAACACCATAAAGCAAAAAGAGAGAATAAATGGTGTACTTATAGAACTTCCAAATGGAGAAGAATTCAAGCTGGTATCAAGATAGAATAGACTGTTTTAAACTTAGGAAGATAAAAATAAATTACAATGTAACCACACAGAAAATTAATAAACATTTTAACCAAAATAGAATAGAATAATATTGTAAACTCAGTGCAAAAACGCAACCACAGCCGTGGAGTTGGATCCAACTCATAGCAACCCCTCCTTGGGTTTCCGAGGTGGTATCACTATGGAACTAGATTGCCCAACCTTCCTTCCAGGGGGTGACTGGGTGGGTTTGAACTGCCAGCCTTCTGGTTAACAGTCAAATGCCTTAGGCACTCTGCAACCAGAGCTCCCTTATAAGGACTCAGTAAATATACAAATCAACAGCAGTGAGGGAAATTAAAAGAAAATCTGAACAAAATGAAGACAGCACAGGAAAATATGCAGAACAAAAAAATTATCAGCACTACACACACACAAGGAGTTCTGGTAGCGTAGTGCCTAAGGCACTTGACTGCTAACCAGAAGGCTGGCAGTTCAAACCCACCAGCCACTCCTCGGAAGGAAGGTTGGACAATCTACTTCTATAGTGATACTGCCTTGGCAACCCAAGGAGGGGTTGCTATGAGTCAGGGCCGACTCGACGGCACATGACAACAACAACAACAATACACACACAAACTCACAAACAAAATTACAGCATTAAATTAATGCCTATTGATAATTACACGAATGTAAATGGATTCTATGCACCAGTCAAGAGATAAGAGAGCGGCAGAATGGATAACAGAAAAATGTAACCCATTAATAACCTGTCTACAAGAGACACACCTTAGACACAAAGATAAAAATAAGCTAAAAACAAAAGGAGGAGTTCTGGTAGCATAGTGCCTAAGGCACTTGACTGCTAACCAGAAGGCTGGTGGTTCAAACCCACCAGCCACTCCTCGGAAGGAAGGTTGGGCAATCTACTTCTGTAGTGATACTGCCTACACTAACCCAAGGAGGAATCACTATGAGTCGGGTCTGACTTGACGGCACATAAAAACAACAAAAACAAAAGGATGGGAAAAATGTCAAATAAAAACCTAAAAATAACCACAGTGGCAATATTAATTTCTGATAAAATAGACTTTAAGGCAAAAACCAGCATACGATACAAGGAAGGGCATTATATAATGACTAAAAGGTTAATCCAACAAGTGGACATGACCATAATATGTATGCACCAAATGAAAGAGACCCAAAATATATAAATCAAACTTCAACAGAATTGAAAAGAGAAAGAGACAACTCCAGCAGGAGACTTTAATATACCACTTTCAATGAAGGACATAACAAGAAAGAAACTCAACAAGGATACAGAACAGCTAAATGACACAACCAACCAACCTGACTTCAAAGACATATACAGAACGCTCCAACCAATGACAGAACATTATTTTCTAATGCACATGGCTCATTCTCCAGAATAGACTATATGTTAGGCTATAAAATAAATCCCAATAAATTTTAAAATATCAAAATAGTGCAAAGTATCTTCTTGGATCACAATCCTATAAAATTAGAAATCAATAACAGGAAGAAGAAGGGAAAAGTAAAATATATGGAAGCTGAATAATACTGTGCTTAAAAACTACTAAATAATAGAAAAAATAAAAAATTAAAAAGTGCCTAGAATCAAACAAGAATGAAAACACAATATACCAAAATCTTTGGGACACAGCAAAAGCAGTGTTCAGAGGTCAATTTATAGCAATAGAACACACATTGAAAAAGAAGAAAAAACCAAAAGCAACACCTTAACACAACATCTCCAATAATTAAAAGAGCAAAAAATCCTATAACCACCTGATGAAAGGAAATAAAGACAAACGTAGAAGTTGGTTCTTTGAAAGGATTAATCAACAAACCACTGGAAAATCTGACAAAGGAAAAGAAAGAGGAGATGCAAATAACACAAATATATGAAATAGATGAGGTCATAAAAGAATATACTGAAAGAAAAATAATAACAGAATACTATGAACAATTGTACTCCAATAAATTTAAAAACCTAGAAGAAGTGGACAAATGTCTGGAAACACATTACTTACCTGAAGTTAAACAGACTGAGGTGTAGAGAGTTTGAACAGACCAATAACAAAAGAAGAAATTGAACAGGTCATAAAAAAGAACTCCCAGCAAAAAAAGTCCTGGCCCAGACAGCTTCACTGAAGAATTCTACCAAACACTCAGAGAAGAGCTGACAATAATTCTACTCAAACTATTCCAGAACATCGAAGAGTATGGAATATTCCTGAATTCATTCTATGAAGCAAGCATAACCCTCATAGTAAAGCCAGGCAAAGACATCAGTAAAAGAGGAAATTATAGACCATCATCCCTCATGAACCTACGTGCAAAAATTCTCAACCAATTTCTAGCCAGTGGAATCCAACATAATATCAAGAAAATAATACATCATGACCAAATGGGATTCATGCCAGGTATGCAAGGATGGTTCAACCTTAGAAAAACAATCAACATAATCCACCACATAAATAAAATAAAGGAAAAGAACTACACGAACATATCAACGGATGTGGAAAAGGCATTTGATACAATCCAACTGTTATTCCCAATAAAACTCTCAACAAAATAGGAATAGAAGGAAAATTCCTCAACATAGCCATATAAACAAAACCAAGGATCAGTATTCTCAATGGAGAGAAACTGAAAGCATTCCCCTTGTGAATGGGAACCAGACAAGCATGACATTTATCACCACTGCTATTCAATATTTTATTAGAAGTCCTAGACAGACCAGTAAGGTAATAAAGGAAAATAAAAAGCATCTAAATTGGTAAGGAAGAAGTAAAACTATTTCTATTTGCAGAAGATATGATCCTATACATAGAAAACCCCAGAGACACAACAAGAAATCTACTGGAACTAATAGAAGGATTCTGGGAGCTCTGGTAGCATAGTGCCTAAGGCGCTTGACTGCTAACCAGAAGGCTGGCGGTTCAAATCCACCAGCCACTCCTCAGAAGGAAGATGGGGCAATCTACTTCCACAGTGATACTGCCTCAGCAACCCAAGGAGGGGTCGTTATGAGTCGGGTCTGACTCGATGGCACATAACAACAACAAAAATAGAAGGATTCAGCAAATTAGCAGGATACAAGATTAACAAAACTCAGTCAGATTCCTCTACATTAGCAAAGAGAACTCTGAAAAGGAAAGCAATACCATTTACAATAGCCACCAAAAAGATGAAATACTTAGGAATAAACCTAACCAGAGATACTAAGTATTTATACAATGAAAACTACAAAACACTACTGCAAGAATCCAAAAGAGACCTACATAAATGAAAGAACATACCTTGCTCATGGATAGGAAGACTTAACAATGTGAAAATGTTAATATCACCCAAAGCCATCTGTAGATATAATGCAATCCTGATGCAGATTCCATCAACATTCTTTAAAGAGATGGAAAAACTAAGTACCAGCTTTATATAGAAAAGAAAAAGACCCCGGATAAACAAAGCACTACTAAAGAAGAACAACAAAGTAGGAAGCCTTACATTTCCTGATCTCAAAATCTACTATACAACCATGGTAGTCAAAACAGTATAGTATTGGTACAATGTCAGACATATAGATCAATGGAACAGAATTGAGAACCCAGATGTAAATCCACCCAGCTATTGGCTGGTGATATTTGACAAGGGACCAAGATCCATTAAAAGGAGGGGAAATAGTCTCTTTAACAAATGGTGCTGGCGAAACTGTATATTCATTTGCAGAAAAATAAAACAGTTTCCATACCTCACACTATATACAAAAACTTAGTCAAGATGAATCAAAGTTGTAAATGTAAAGCCTATCAAAGAAAAAATAAGAGCAAACTTAGGAGCCCTAATTTATGACATAAATAGTCTATCAAACATAACTAAAAATGCACAAAAAGCAGAAAAACAAAACAACTAGGACTTCTTTTTTTTAAAAAAAAAAAAAAAAAAGCACTTCTTAAGAAAAACCACTTAAGCGCATCAAGACTCTTCTCAAGAAAAAGAACCTACAGACTGGTAAATCTTTACGGAAGTAGATTGCCCCATCTTCCTTTTGCGGAGCAGCTGGTGGGTTTGACCCACCAACTTTCTGGTTAGCAGGTGAATACCTTAGGCACCATGCAACCAGAGCTCCTTAACCCACTGCCATCAAGTCGACTCCAACTCATAGTGACCCCCACTGAGTTTCTGAGGTAGTTAATCTTTTTATTTATTTTTTTAATTTTTATTTTAAGAGCTTGTTTTACATTCAGCATAACCCGTACATTGAGTTTCATTCCCCATTCACCTTGTCCAACCCTAACTCAGTCTCCTCCCCTCCCCACCCTGTCACCCTCCCCCTGTACCCCTAATATTTATGCACTCCTGTTTGTCCTGCATTTCCTCAATTTGAATGTTGGTCCTCCGCTGTCCCGTGGTCTATTGCTCTAAGGGATGTATTACCATAGAGTATATGGGTGTGTCATCCTGGGTTGAGTGGTCTGTGTGTACATCTTGTTAACTATTGGGCTGAGAGCCTGCCCCTGGGGGTGAGTTTTATTCCAGGCACAGAATATATTCCAGGGCCATAGCATTGGGAGTCTCAACAGATTTCATCTGACCAGTAATTCTGGTCATTATTGAGTTTTTGAATTATGTTCCACATTTTCCTTCCCTCTCTATCCAGGATCTCCAGATTTGATCCTTTCCTGAGTGGTTGGCATTGGTAGCCAGGCACCATCTAGTTCTTATGGTCTCAAGGGCCATCGTGTCCTAGGGCTGATTGCTTCTAAATGCCCTTTGTGTGTGTGTGTGTGTGTGTGTTCTTCTTCACTTCTGATGCTAGGAGACCATTAGCTGCATTTTAGATGGCCACTTGAAAGCTTTTAAGACCCCAGTCACTGCTCGCCGATGTAGGATGTGGAGCAACGCTTTTACATATTTTGTTGTGCCCATTGAGTCTGGTGTCCCCCAGTACTATGGTCCTGAGGCAGTAGATCTATTGGATCTCTCTCTCATAGTGTCTGGTTGTCTGTGAGGGATTACTGTGTCTTTCTTCTATTGTTTCTGTAAGGACTGGAGGTATTCGGTATCACTGGTGTCTGTGCAAGATTAGCCTCAGCTGAATCTATCGTTGGTCTAGAGTATACTTCTGTTCACTGACCCCTGTCTGATCATCTCAGGTGTTTATGTGTTTATCTGTATAGCCTAGTGTTTGGTGTTAATGGCAATGTGGTATTGTGGACACATTGGTTGGTATTAGCATCTCTTGTCTATCTCTTATGTGTACAATTTGGTGTCCTCCCATTTCCTAATGTTATCATGGTGGTCATATATCCTTCCCGTATATCCCTCCCCCTACCCATGTCAGCGTGTAGGCCCCAACTAGCCTGAAATTAATCTCTCCCCTTCCCTCCCCATGCCAGTAACCTACTAAGTGAGTTCCCTTTCCCAAGCAAACCCTTCTCTGTCTTTTGATAGTAATGGGCTCATACAGTACTTGTCCCTCTGCGATTGACTTATTTCACTCAGCATAATGTCCTCCAGGTTCATCCACATTGTGAGATGATTCTCATATCCCTCATTGTTCTTTAATGTGGCATAGTATTCCATTGTGTGGATATACCATAATTTGGTTATCCACTCATCCGTTGATAGACACTGAGGTTGTTTCCATCTCTTTGCTATGGTGAATTGTGCTGCAATGAACATAGGTGCACATATGTCTGTTGGTGTGCTCTCTCTCACCTCTTTAGGATATTTTCCTAGTGATGGAATTGCTGGGTCAAATGGTACTTCTATTTTCAGATTTTTAAGGAAACTCTATACCGTTTGCCACAATGGTTGTACCATTTTACAATCCTACCAGCAGTGCACAAGAGTTCCAATCGCTCTACAACCTCGCCAGCATTTGTTACCTTCTGACCTGTTGAACTTTGCTATTATTGCTGGGGTGAGATGATATCTCATTGTTGTTTTGATTTGCATCTCTCTAATGATTAATGATTGTGAGCAGTTTTTCATGTGTTTGTTGGCTGCCTGTATATTTTCTTTGGTGAAGTGTTTTCAAGCCTTTTGCCCATTTGTGAATTGGGTTATTTGTCTTTTTGGTGTTGAGGTGTCGAAGTTTTCTATAGATTTTGGAGATAAGTCCTTTATCAGATATGTCATAGGCGAATATTTTCTCCCAATATGTAAGTTCTCTTTTTACCCTTTTGATGAAATCTTTTGATGTGCACAAGAATTTAATTTTTAAAAGGTCCCAGTCATCTAGCTTCTCTTCTATCTCCTGCACGTTCTGGGTTATGCTTGACAGTCTATTTATGCCATAAATTAGGGCTCCCAGATTTGCCCCTATTTTATCTTTGATGAATTTTATAGTTTTGGGTTTTACATTTAAGTCTTTGATCCAACTTGAGTTTTTTGTTGTGTGTATGGGGTGAGGTATGGGTCTTGTTTCATTTTTCTACAGGTGGATATCCAGTTTTCCCAGCACCATTTGTTAAAGAGGCTGTCTGTTCCCCATTTAATGGGTTTTGGACCTTTGTAAAAGATCAGTTGTCCATAGATGGATGGGTCTATATCGGGACTTTCGATTCTGTTCCATTGGTCTATCTGTCTATCATTGTACCAATACCATGCTGTTTTGACTACTGTGGCTGTATAGTAGTAGTGCTTAAGATCTGGGAGTGTGAGACCTCCCACTTTTTCTTCTTGAGAAGTGCTCTGCTTATTTGAGGTCTCTTTTGAGGCAGTAAATCTTTACAGAAGTAGGTTGCCTAGTCTTCCTTCTGCGGAGTGGCTGGTAGGTTTGAACGACCAACCTTCTAGTTAGCAGTCAGATGCCTTAGGCACTGTGCTACCAGAGCTCCTTTACAGACTAGGGGAAAGTTTTTGGCAACAACATATCTACAAGGACTTATCTCTAATATTTATAGAAAACTTCAACACCTCAACAATAAAAGGATAGATGATCCAATTAAAAAAATGGGCAGAGAACATGAACAGATACTTCACCAAAGAAGACATTCAAATGGCAACAAACACATGAAGAAATGCCTACAATCATTAGGTATTGTTGTTGTTGTTGTTATGTGCTGTTGAGTTGGACCTGACTCAGAGGGACCCCTCCTTGGGTTTCCGAGGCAGTATCACTACGGAAGTAGGAATGCCCAACCTTCCTTCCGAGGAGTGGCTGGTGGGTTTGAACCGCCAGCCTTCTGGTTAGCAGTCAAGTGCCTTAGGCACTGTGCTACCAGAGCTCCTGCCATTAGGTACTAGAAAGATGCAAATCAAAACAACAAGATATTATCTCACCCAAGCAAAAATGGCAAAGTTCAAAAAAAAACAGAAAACAAATTCTGAAGAGGGTGTGGAGAGACTGGAACTGTCAAACACTGCTTGCGGTATAACCACTATGGAAAATGGTATGGCACTTCCTTTAAAAGCTAGAAATAGAAATACCATATGATCAAGCAATCCCACTCCTAGGTATATATCTTAGAGAAATAAGAGCTCTGACATGAATAGATAAATGCACACCCATGTTCATTGCAGTATTATTCATAATAGCAAAAAAGATGGGAACAACCTAAGTGCTCATCAACGGATGAATGGATAAACTATGATACATACACACAATGGAATATTACCCAACATTGAAGAATAATGTTGAATCTGCAAAATACCTCATAACCTGGAAGACATTATGCTCAGTGAAATAAATCAATTTTGAAAGGACAAATGTTATATGAGACCACTTTTTTTTTTTGTAAAAAGTAGGAGCTCTGGTAGAGTAGTGCCTAAGGCACTTGACTGCTAACCAGAAGTCTGGGGGTTCAAACCCACCAGCCACTCCTCGGAAGGAAGTTTGGGCAAACTTCCATAGTGATACTGCCTCAGAAACCCAAGGAGGGGTTGCTATGAGTCAGGTCTGACTTGATGGTGCATAACAACAACAACAACATTGTAAAAAGTCAAGAAAAGATTTACACACAGAAAGAAACATTCTTTGCTGGTTATCAGGGAAGGGAGGGGAAAACACCAACTAGAAAGTAGGCATATATTAACTTGAGTGAAAGGAAACTGCAATATCCAATAAGTGGGAGGTCAGCACAAGACCAAGAGGAAGACACTGGGAAGAACACAAGAGTAAAAGGTACAAAGATAAACTATATGCAACAATTCTGCAATAACCGCAACAACAAGCAATAATAATCTACAAGTGGATACATAGGTAGACATGCAAGCTGAACAGGTTTGGGATGGCAAATGGGAATACACCCATGGTATATAAAGGTTTGGCAAAGGAAATTTCTACATATATATTTGTATATGATGTATATATATCCATGTATATAGTACAGCATACATGAGGCAAAGTTATGCAAACTTCTTACCCATAGCCAAACACCTTGAGGGAATGAGTCACTGGGCTTGGGGGCTTAGGACCATAGTCTCAGGGGACAGCTTAGGTCAATTGGCATAATATAGTCTACAAAGACAGTGTTCTATATCCTGCTTTGGTGAGTAGCAACTGGAGTCTTAAAAGCTTACCAGCAGCAAAGTAAAAAACTCTATTGGTCTCTCTCCATGTGGAACAAAGAAGAGTGAAGAAAATCAAAGAGTCAGGAAACAATTAGTTCAAAGGACTCATGGACCATGCAAACCCCAGCCTCTACTACCCTGACACCAGAAGAACAAAATGGTGTCAGGCTACAATACTGAGGGCTCTGATCAGAAACACAATAGGAAGTCCTGGACAGAGTGGGAGAAAAATGTAGAAGCAAATTTAAAAAAACAAAGAAGACCAGACTTACTGGTCTGATAGAGACTGGTGGAATTCCTGAGACTATGGTCCTTTAAAATTCAATTAGAATTGAACCCACCCCTGCACCCCTGGATCACCTTTCTGCCGAAAGATTTCATAGACAGGCTTATGAAGTGAACAATAATACCCATGAGGAACATACCCCTCAGAACAGTCAATCAAAAGGGGAGCATTTGCCCAAAAACAAAACTCATAAGGCAGGAAGTGACAGGAAAGAAGGACAAATGGAAATGGGGAACCAAGGGAGGAAGTGGGAATAATGCTATTACTTTGAGAGGATTGCAACTAATGTCATGAAACACAATGTGTATAAATTATTGGATGGAAAACTAATTTGCTTTGTAAACTTTCACCCAAACAATAGAATGTTTTTTTAAAAAGGGTATGGGGCATGTCTAAAGCTGTGGTGTATTCTTATTCTGTTGGATAAAAGCAGAGGTAGTATTTAGGGGCAAACTTAGAAATTCCTAAGGCTTCAGATGTGTGTTTTGGGGTAGACCTGACCATTGGGGCCCAGGAGTATGGACTGTGGTTTCAATTGGGTTTTCCATTTGGGACTACCGGCCCTATTTGGGATCTAGCCTGCCAAATCCTGGGTTAGCAAACTTCTTGCAGTTACTCAGCTAAAGATGACTAAGTCCCCTCTTAGCTTACTGGGGATAAGGAAAATAAACAGGCTTGACTTTGCCTCAAGTCAACGGCACAGCCTAGGCAGGGTGGGGAGCACCCAGACCATGCTGGTGATGGAAAACCTCGCCCACACAGATTGTGGGGAGATGCCAGGAGCTCACCTGGATTCTTAGGCCCCTACACTCCCTAAAGCTACCTAGAACTCAGAAAAAAAACTGGCTTTGGACTCAGATATTACCCAGGTTCAAAGGTAGGCCAGCCATTTATTGGCTGGGTGACCTTGGGCAAGTTCAGGGGTGGATTACCCAATAAACAAGCACTGAGGAACACAATGAAACTGTTCGCTACAGATTGGTAAATAAGTACAAGCAAGCCTATGCTTACTTGCTTACTGGGTACTCTGTCCCTATTGGGGATTGGAAATTTGAAAAGAAGCTTTGATTCAGCAGGAAGGGGTTGTGGGGTTGGGAGAAAGATAGATGCCAGCCACACCTCAAAACAGAATTTTGGATATGGTGAAAGAAATGTGAAATTGTTCACTACAGATTTGTAAGGAAGCAGTATCTGCTTATTAGTTAGTCCAACACTGAGCAGGTCCCTCTTCTTTGTTCCTCAGCTTTCTCAGCTGTAAGAAAAACAGTAATAGTACCTACCCCACAGGGTTGTTGTAGGGAATACAAGAGATAGCTCATGTAAATTGATTGACAGGATGCCTGACACATAGTTATCTGTGGCAGAGGCGTATCTTGGGTACAGCAGGTATGACACATACCCTGGGTGCCACTTGTGGGGGGTGGGGGGGCACCAATGAGCAGTTTCTATTTGCCATCGCAGTTCCCATTGTCAGCTGTGAGAGATCGTTCAGCAATGTAAAACTCATTGCCATAGACACTATTTTCTGTAGATACCTCTGACTATTGGTTGCTGTTCTAAGTGTCAGACTTGGATCATTACCTGTTTTTGTAATGCTTCCTTTCTTCTCACTAGTGATGGAAACCTTTAGTGCTTACTGAGCGGTGCTACAAGCCAGGCATGAAACCACTTGTGTGCATGGTTTACTTTAATTATGCTACACCCAGGAAGGTGATTCTGTCATCAGCTCCTTTTTACAAATAGAGACAAAGAGGCTCAGTAAATTGCAGTCAGGATCTAAATCCATGTGGTCTGAGTGTGGACTCCTAATCTCCAGGCTACGCTCCCTCTTTCAAAGGCAAAGATCAGATCCAGAAACAGTAGACTGGCTGAGGCTAAAACAGAAAACTCTGTTCTGTGGAAACTGAGGCCCAGGGAGAGGCGGGGCAAACCCATGAAGCCCGCTGTGTGAAAGACAGTGTCCCTAGCTGCTCCTCCCCAGGCCTAACGAGTCTGGATTGCTACCTCCCCTAACCCCCTCCCTTTGTTACCCCCAAAACAGTGTGAGTTTTCCTAATTACCAAAGTATAATAATTGCCAGATGTTACTGTTTATATCTACCTGGTGGGTTCATGGCTATTTGGTATATGATTCTCTGTGCTGTCAAGTATGTTTGAAAAAAGGTACAATAGTCTCATTGTGAAGAACTTGGAAAATACAGAAAATATATAGAAGAAATTATATTTAAATCCCCTGTAAATTTGTACCCTGATATAGCCATTGGTAACATTTTGTTGTGTTTTCTTTGAATTTTTTACATAAAGGAAGATGGGGCAATCTACTTCCTAGTGATACTGCCTCTGAAACCCAAGGAGGGGTTGCTATGAGTCGGGTCCAACATAACAACAACAACAACATTTTTAACATAATTTAGCTACACAGGACATAACATTATGAACTGTAATTTGTTGCTTAATCTTATAATGTATCTACAAAAGAAACATTGCATATAAGGTTTTAAAAAATTAGGAGTGCCTCAAAAATCACCCTGGAAGCTTGTTAAAATACAGATTCCTCTCTCACAGGTATTCAGTATACATGGGGCCCATGAATGTGCATTTTTAGCTCCCTCTCCTGTGTGATTTCCGGGTAGGTGGGTGGCTGATCCTTCTTTGAGAGAGAATATAAATCATAACAATCACTCAATGTCATTTAAAACTACTTGAGGGTGTTGTTTTTTGTTTTCACTGATTTTTAAATTATGAAGTTAATTCAAACTTATTTAAAAAACATTAAAATCATACAGAAGTAAATAAAAAACATTCCTTCAGTGATTCCCCCTCGCCCACTCTCACTGCTCTCCAATCACGCTCCCAGAAGTAAATATTATTAACAGTTTGGAGCATATCCTTCCAGTCTTTCTTCTGTGCTCATACAAATACTACCCTTTGCTGTGCTATCGATTCCACTGTAAAGCTTTATGGAAGCAGACTGCCACATCTTTCTCTTTCAGAAGGGTTGGTGGGTTCAAACCACCAACCTTTTGTTCACAGCCAAACATTTAACCACTAAGCCACTAGGGCCCCATATGCAAACACTAGCATAACCTTATTCATGTCTAGTGTGATAGCTGAACTTCATTTTTTCAATATATGGTGGCCATCTTTCCATGTTGGAGTATGTTCTAACTTACAAAACACAAAAACAAAAACAAAAAAACCAAACTCACTGCCATAGATTCGACTGCGACTCATAGTAACTACTCCTTGGGTTTCGGAGGAGGTATCTCTATGGAAATAGATTACCCAGTCTTCCTTCCAAGGAGTGGCTGGTGGGTTTGAACCTCCTGCCTTCTGGTTAGCAGTCAAATGCCTTAGGCACTGTCCCACCAGAACACCTGTTCTAACTTATAGATCTAACTTATTTAAGCATGATTTTATTTATCTTTTGTTGTTGTAGTATGTGTGTGTGTGTGTGTATAAAACAAAACATTGCCATCTCAACCAAGTATAATTTTTAACAGCTGCATAATATTCCAGCTGTATAATTTTATTGAAACTTTTTTCTATTGTTAGCATTCAATCTTTTCTTTATAACAGTACTTTATAGTCCAGCCTCTTACCTGCTTTCACTTCTCTATCTTGACTACTTACCTATTTCTTCTACTTTGCTTTCTCATGTGAAAACCAGAAGGTCGAAAGTTCTCAGGACCATAGCTAATAAAGTTGAAAGCGTGAGCACCTCTGGCCTCGTGATCTAGTGGTCAGGGTAAGTGCTGGCTCCCACACTAGTTTCATTTCCCCGGGGCTTTTCAGATGCCCTTGCATCTGACCTTGAGCCTGTAGAGGATCTGGACAACCCTTTCCCCTCCCCCACTTTCCAACTCATCTTTACCCGTTCAGCTTCTCCATCAGCATGGGACAGATAATGTTGTTACTGTCCTTGATTTCCATCAGAAGCATGATGTCACAGCGTTTGACGACCTGCAGAGAGAGAATTCTAAGTGTTAGAAGACATTTATTAATAATAGTAGATCCTTTTGTTGGGCGTTTATTACATTTTAGGTATCACTTTGGGTGCTTTCTTAAATTAATCATTCTTCAATGGAAGAAATGAAGGATTCCCTGAGATAGGTCCTATATTATATCCATTTTAAAGATGAGGAGGCTGAGGCTCAAGAAGAACTATGTAAATGACCCAAAGTTGCCAGGATAGAAAGTGGTCAACATGGAATTTGAACCCAAGCAATCCAAGTCCAGACACCAAGATCATGATGCTCCCAAGTCCTACTTTCATCTTTGTGTGAATAATTACAGTAAGAATAATGAATAAAAACATTTATTAAGAACTCAGTAAATGAAAGGCCGCAGGCTGAATACTGCAGAAATAAAGTGGCATAATTATAATTATTTATAACCAACCAACCCAACATACCACCATCAAGTTGATACTGATTCAAAACAACCATACTGGGCAGAGTTGAACTGCCCCACAGGGTTCCCAAGGTTGTAAACCTTTACAGAAGCAGAGTACCTCAACTTATTTTCTTTCTTCTTCTTTTTTTTTTTTTTTT
>NW_006921628.1:8283989-8301463 GCF_000298275.1 Orycteropus afer afer
TTGTTCTCCCAGTCTCTCCAGAATCTTGCCTCATCTTTCTTCTGGGAGTGGCTAGTGGGTTCAAATCCCAGACCTTTGGTTAGCAGCTGGGTGCTTAATCACCGCACCACCTCTCTCCTTAAAGCACTATTACTGAGCCTTAAAGAGAAAGAAAGTTCTGATACATACTCTGATATGGATATACCTTGAAAACATCATGTTGAGTGAAATAAATCAGACTCAAAAGGAAAAATAATGTATTATTCCACTTATATGATATATCTAGAACAGGAAATTCTTAGAGACAAAAATTTATCAGTGGTTACCAGGAGATAAGGAGAACGGGAACAAAGAGTTATTAAGGGAGCTGGATTTCTGTTTGGTATGATCTTTTTTTTTTTTTTTAATAGATAGTGGTGATGGTTGTACAGCATAGAGAATGTGATTAATGCCATTGAATTGTACACTAAAAATTGGTTGAAACAGCAATTTTTTGTGAGACCTATTTTACCACAATAATTTTTAAAAGGCACTAACAATTACTATGAGCCTACTCAGAGCCTCAGAGTTATATACTCTGAGATGACTGATTATCGGCTCATTAAACAAAGGAGAACACCAAGCTCAGCTTAAGGCCACACAGCCAGTGGATGGTAGCACCAGGATTGAACCCCAGGCCTGTGTGACTCCAAAGCCCACCATACTAAACCATTAAAATACAGTCCCTGCCCTCAAAGACTCATAGTGTAGTGAGAGAGACAAATGCAAACTACTAGCTAATATGCGAGAGCTACTATGTAACATGAATAAAATTTGTGCTAAATAAAAGCCACAAGCTTTGGGAGTGTCAAGGGATAATTAATTACCTCTGCCTGGAGGGTTAGGAGCACTGGTGGTATAGTGGTTAAAGCGTTTGGCTGCTAACCAAAAGGTTGGCAGTTCGAACCCACCAGCTGCTCTGTGGGAGAAAGATGAGGGCAGTGTGCTTCCATAAAGATTTACAGCCTTGGAAACCCTTATGGGGCAGTTCTGCCTTGTTTGACATAGTCCCTATGAGCTGGAATCACTTGACTTCTGTGAGTTTAGTTTCATTGGTTGTCATTCCCTCCAGGGTTGCTGGAGGATGGAGTGAGTACTCCGGACAGTGCCAGCAATATAGAAGATACTCAGTAAATTATCATAATCATTGTTGTTTATACAGATCAAATAGGAATATTCATTGCAGCAAAAAAAAAAAATTGGAAACAACCTAAGTAAATATCCCCAAATAGGAAAGTGTTAGTGAAGTATATTTCAAACATAGGATAGGGTATTATATAGCATTAAAAGTCAAGTTTTTTTTTTTTTTAAATAACAACATGGGAAATACTTCTAATAGAAAAACAGGATGCAAAACTGATGATACAGGGCAGTTTCTATGCTGTGAAATAGATGTAGATGCAGATTTTTCATTTTCTTTTCCTTATTTTTAAACATAGAAAAATGCCTGTAGGAAATTCACCCAGATGCCAACAATTGTTATCTTCAAGTGACAGGATAATGACTAATTTTTTTCCTTTTGTTAAATGTTTCTATATTTTCAAAATAGCTCAAAATGAATACAATTACCTTTACAATTTTTTAAAATTAAAATGTTATTTAAGAAAGAAAACTGCTTGATGAGGAAGGAATTAGGGGTCAGGGAATGATAGCTAATGTTTATGAAGACATGCCAGGCATTATTCTACATGCTTGACTAAGTTAAATGAATTGTCTTGCATAAAGTGACTAACACAGTGCCTGGCATGTGAGGCTTTAAATTACTCTGCAGTGTGGGTCCTTTTATTATCCCATTGTATGGTCCGGGGACTCTGAGACTTAGTGGGGTTAATTTGAATATCAAGTGAATGTTGAGGTTGGGATTCAAATTCCAATGATCTAGAGCAGCCATCAAAATACAACTGTTAGTCTCTACTCATCAGGAGTGAAAGAGAAAGAAGGAGAACAGAGTCTCAGAAAAGAACCTAGTGTACAGGGCTGGTAGCCTACATGAGCCACGGAGACCAGAACTAGATGGTGCCCAACTACAACTATCAGGAGTTCTGATCAGGGCCACAATAGATTGACCCTGATATATGGTGAGAAAAACGCAGACCAGAACTCAGATTCTTGAAAACCCCAGATTTACTGGACTAGCTGAGACTAGAGTACTTCCTGACTAATGTCCTGAGATACTCTTTAAACTTTGACCTCTGAGGTCACCTTTTAGCAAAATAATAGATTGGCACACGAAATAAAGAATATTACCCATGAGTGCAGTGCTCCATTAAAAAAGCCATCTATATGTGACCAAAAGGTCAACAATTGCTCTAAAGCAAAGATGAACAGATAAAGAGGCAGGGAAATTAGAGTACTGAAAACGGAACAACCAGAACACAACTAGAGAATGTTGACACATTGTGGAAAATGTATCTAATGTCACTGAACAATTTGTGTAGAGATTGCCAAATGGGAGCCTAATTTGCTGTGTAAACTTTCAATGAAAAAACAGTATTATTTTTTAAAAAATTCAAATTGTCTAACTACAGACTCCTTCTTGACCACCACAGTCGACAATCAAGGAATTAAGCATTTCCTTGTAACTGACCCTCCTCAAAGACCGAGATCCCTTTTTTAAGTATGCCTGATCAGTACAGGAGAAATATGAACCATGGGTTCAGACTTCCTTTCCTGAGTGGAGAGGTTGAGACCCCAGATTTCCTGTTTACAATCCAACAACCACTTTACTTGAATAGAAACATTCCTGAGCCCCACATCTCCAGCAGTTACTGATTCCTACTTTCTTTGACAAATCTGGGCATATTTCCTGTTGACTAGAATCAATACTGCAGTAAGCAATGGCTCAAGATCCCACTATCAAAATTCTTCTGGGGAAAGGACCTATAACTTCAGCTGGTTAGCCTTTATCCATCCATCGATCCACCCACCCACCCACTGGTTCATCCATCCAACAAGTTTTTATTGAGAGCCTACTATATTCCATAGGGGAAGCTCTGGTAGCATAGTGCCTAAGGCATTAGACTGCTAACCAGAAGGCTGGTGGTTCAAACCCACCAGCCACTCCTCCAAAGGAAGATGGAGCAATCTTCTTCCATAGTGATACTGCCTTTGAAACCCAAGGAGGGGTCGCTATGAGTCAGATTCAACTCGACGTCACATAACAACAACAACGACAACAACTATATTCCATACACATTTTGCTTTATTCATAATTTTGTCCCCAACAGCATCTGGCATAAGTGAAAGAAAGGGAGGAGGGAGGTAAGAAGGAAGGACCATGCAGAAACCAACTGAGCCAAGTTCCTGAAGAATAAATATCTATGTTTAAATCTTCCTTTTAATGTTGTAAGATAAATAGAAACAAACATCCTGTTCAATCTTTTACAAATAAGTTTACTGTAATTTTCTTATTAGAAAAAAATAGTGTTGTTTATTGTAGAAAAATTGGAAAATGCTGAAAAGACAGAGAAAGCTATGAAAATCACCAGATGAGCTGTAATCTCACCACCCAGACTCCTTCCCATATGCTTTCTATACAGTTTTGTACAAAAGTAACAACATAGTATGGACTTTGAATCAAACGGTCTTGAGTTCATGTCTTGACTATATCACTCATCAGTTATATGAACTTGAGCAAGTGACTTAAGCATCTGAAACCCCCCTGCCTCCTTATCTGTGAACTAGAACAATGCACAGACCCCTCTTCATGAAGTCATCTTGGGGATTAAAGGGCATGACAGAAAGCACCCAGCCCAGTGCCTGGCATAGAACAGGTGCTCAATGAACAGTGACAATGTTAATCATCCATTTTTGATACCCCTTCCTTTTTGTAGCCTAACATTTTGTTGTGAGCATTTCCTCCTCTGTCATTAAATATTCCCTATTCAGTTTCAAATCCATTCTAGGTACATGCTTTCTCTACCCTAATTTCAAGCCAGAGGATCAGAAAAAATACATTTCCGGGGGCTCCATCTTAGCACAGCCACAGAAGGAGAGCTGAGCATAAGACTTCCCCAACAAGGCTCACCCAGTGCCAAGACCTGAAATCGCATGAGATTTCCTCAATAAAGTCAAATTTTTGACTGTTCATAGGGTTAGGGGGGTGAGTTTAAGTGTCTGTGCATGACTAGTGTTGAGGGAATTTCCTGGCAAGAGGTGTCATGAGTGGGTCTGAGGAGAGTGGAAAGGATGGTCTTTTGAAAAAATCTGGGGTGGAGAGCAGCTCACGAACCCTATTTCTGCCTCTAAGTAGGGAGCAGTAGAGCATGGTGGGGAAGAGCCCAGGTGTCGGGCAGACCTGGCTTCCAGTAGATGCTTAGTCAATGGACCCTGTAAATATTGCTATTGTGAGTGCTTGGGATTTTAGTTTAGCTGTAAGTGCTGTTGGGTGGCTCAAGCAGTATTTTGGGATGACCTCTGTTTACAGGTGGTTTTTCAGCCTTGACAAAAATTTTAGACATGCTTGGTATTAGGTATGATTGGCTATTGTTCACTGGCTAACTCTCTGGGGCACAGAAGCTCAGGGGAGATGCCAAGTATAGATTTCCCAGCAGGGAATTGTCAATGAGCAGAGAGACAGCTCTTAAGACTTTGGTGGCATCTCTCAGGTTCAGCAAGTGAAGGAAGTGATGGAAAATTGATAGACACCTGGGCTCCCTAGGGCCCCGTGTGAGGAAGGAGGCAAAATCGTTTATTTGCCTATCAGAGTTCCCTGTCAAGCCAGAGAGCCATGGTTCCTGCAGGCTTGGTATGGCTGGCACGGCTAAACTATGACACCTAAAAAGCCTTGGGCACTGTCCAAAGGGCAGGGCGACCAGGTCTGAGACGATTGTCTAAGCAAGCATAGCACATGCCAATCCTAACTCTAATCTGTTCTGCCTGATATTAATAACAACAATGGCTCTAATTTATGAACACCTGCCTTGTTGAGCTCTGCGTGAGCCTCACACACCTTGGATTCTCTTGTCTAACAAGTGCTACAGGCAGTGTGAACCCCATTCTACTGAAAGGAATTGGAGGCTCAGAGAGGTGAGGTAACTTCCTGAGCTCACACAGCTGGCAATTGAAGTATGAACCCAAGGCTGCCACTAAAATCTAGCCTCTTTCCACTGTACCGTGATGTGTCTGCTGCTCTCTAAGGTAATAACCACCCCCATCAGAGTCCTGGGAAAGTATTTAATTCCCAGCATCAAAAATAAATGAGCCTGCCAACTGTCTCCAGAGTGAGCAGAATCCTCAGATGTTAGCCATGTTATTCTCAAGGAAAGCATTAGGGAAGTGGGGAGAGAGATTAGAATTGAGAGTTGGGAGGAAAGGAAGAGAGAGAGAAGAAGGAGGAGGAGAAAAGAAAAGGAAGCAAGGTGGAAGATCCAAACAGAAAGGAAGAAAGAAAGAAGATACAGAGAGAGGCTGGGCCACACTGATGGTCAAAAAGTGAGCCCAGGCTGGGACGCCAGCCCTGCTGCACTACCCACGAGCTGTACAGTGTTACTTAACCTCTTCTTGTCCATCATGCTCTAAATGAGGGATAATAATCCTCCTCCAGTGAGTTTAGTCTATTTGGTTTCATGAGGATGACGACATGAAAAAATGTATTTAAAGTGCCTGACGTATACATTCAATGGATGGTAAACAAGAATTATTATAATAGCCAACCATTCCTGAAGAAGAATTGATACCTTTGAATTATGCTATTGGTGAAGAATATTGACTGTACCATGGACTGGCAGAAGAAGAACTCATCTGTCTTGGAGTAAGTACAGCTAGAATGCTCCTTAGAAGTGAAGATAGGGAGACTTTTAAGTACTTACATACTTGGGACATGTAATCAGGAGGGATCAGTCCCTGGAGAAGGCTTGGTAATGTAGAGGGTCAGCGTAAAAGAGGAAGACCTTCAACAAGGTGGATTGACATAGTAGCTGCAACAATGGCTGTTAGCATAGCAAGGATTGTGAGATGGGGCAGGACTGGGCAGTGTTTTGTTCTGTTGTACACAGGGTCGCTAGGAGTCACAACCCACTTGATGACACCTAACAACAACAACAACCATGAACTTACTATGAGCCAGACATTGTTTTAAGAGTTTTGCATTTACCAACTCCTGTATTCCTCATGTAGGATCATGGTGGTGCAGTGGCTAAAGCACTCAGCTGCCAACCAAAAGGCTGGCTGTTTGAACCCACCAGCCGCTCCATAGGAGAAAGATGTGGCAGTCTACTTCTATAAAGATTTACAGCCTTGGAAAACCCATGGGACAGTTCTATTCTGTCCTGTAGGGTCACTGTGAGTCAGAATCAACTTGACAACAGTGGGTGGAGTGGACATCCCTTACAAAAGTCTTGTGGAGGAGATACGGTTATTATCATCAATTTACAGATGATGACACCAAGGCACAGAGAGGTGAAGTGGTTCTTGTTGTAATCATTGCTGTTGTGTTACAAAATTCCATGCCAGCTACTACCTTCACCTCTAAGATCTGACTTCAGCTCAGTGCCTCCCCGAGTCTCTTAAAATCTGAAAGCAGTAGGGAGGGTGTGAGGGGGTACCCAGCAATCATTCTGCCAGGAAAGGGGGCTCACCTTCACAATAACATTCATGGTGTCCTGGTTTTCCTTCTTGGCTTCTCCAAAGGATCTCACGTTGAAAGAGCAGATCCTCAGGGCCAGGGCACTGTGGAAGGAGAGGAGGAGAAGCAGCAGGGGCGGCAGCAGCTGAGACATCCTGGCGCTTCTCCGTTTCAGGACTCCTTGAGAAGACAGCAGCGTTTGGAGTGCCAGAATCCCAGGCACCTCCTCAACTCCGCTGATTTATAAAGCCTGCAGATAACAGGAATTACTGGATTTCTGGCTTCTACTTTCACTTCTCTGAGGAACTGAAGACCATGAGTTTCATTCCCATTTCAGAGCCCATGAAATAGCTAGCCTTTGAGAAGCCCCTGTTTTTATTACCCTGCTGAGGAAATTGTCTTGCCTAATTTAGGCTCCTCCTTGGCAAAGTCCCTGGCATCTCAGCTCGGATATAGCATCTGGCCATCTCGCCTGTGGTTGCCTGCTGTGGGCCTTTGCTGATAGTCGTTGAACTCAGAAGTGTCTGGGATGCCTTCTGGGGTGACTGAACCTTCTGCTAGGGGTCATTGAGGCAGGGGGCAATGGGGTCCTGCTGCTCCAGGAAGTTCTGCTGGATTTTCTGCCATCCCTGGGATTTGGAGGCCAGCTGTTCCTGGACACACCCAGGCATCAGCCCTCTAACTGCCCTGATGGGTGTAAATTAAGGTCAAATCTAGTTTGAATTACATAATTTTTCATGCAGTTTTTGTGTGATTTAATACTAGCAGTGTGTTGCCAGGGAGAGCAATTGCTGATTTGTAGAATAGGTCAGTAAAATACCCTTGGACTTTGAGGACAGCTAAAGCCCCCACAATTCAACCAGATCATTTTAATATCTGTAATAGCATGTGGGCCTTAGAAAGGAAAAATTTGCAAGAATTATAGAATTTCAGCCAAGTAAAATGACTTTTAGACACGTGGAGAGGAAAATGTGATCTGGAAAGCAAAGGAATGAAAAATGCAATCAAGTCATAAATCCAAGTGAGATTCACAGACTTCTGCAAGGCAAATTCTTCTGTGAAAAGGTGAAGTAATGAGAACAAGTTGAATCCAGCATTTGAATCAATGTGACCACTCCTCTTGGAGTGATGGAATTGTTGACAAAGCCATCATAAATAGGGCAAAGGGTGCAATGTTGGTGTTCCCATATATTCAGTCAGCATCCTGGCCAAAACCTTTGACCAAGCACCCCTAGGTATTTCAAGGAAGTTGACCACAGTATTGCATGGAAGGACATAATGATTCCTGAGTTCATGTTGAGATGAAATTACCCTGCATGTCTGCAAGCTGATTTAACCTCATGGCTGCCTAAATCTCTAGTAAAAAGCAGATCTGATTAAATGGGGGTGGTAATTTTCTTCCTTGGTAAATGGGCATCTTCTAACGATAGGAAGATTTAGAATGAAGTATTGAAATGTTGAAGAGACTCAGAGCCATAGTATAAACTTTTTCTGTGTTTGAAGATGTAGGAGATCTTGGCCTGTTAAATTGAGACTAGTAACTCCAGTATAAAATGTACAATTGAGGGAATTAGATTTGTGATTTTTAAATTGAAATTCTACTAGGTTTATGCATAGCTCTTTAACATTTAGAAGAACCTTGGGTTTAGTAGTGTTTTATAAGTTTATTAGACTTGGGAGAATTATTTCATACCCCAAAAGGGTATTTTTGTTTATTTGTTGGTTCAGACAATTGAAGAGCTTTAAAAAGAAATAGAGTATATCAAATTTAATTTTTAAAAGTTTAAAATGTTTGTAAATGAGACAAAATTCCCTGAAAATAAATTGTATAAGTTTGCTGGACTTAAGACTACCAGATTTAGCAAATAAAAATACAGGCCACTAGTTAAATTTGAATTTCAGATCATTAAAATTTAATTGGACTTCCTGTATTTTATCCTAGCTGGACTTAGAATAAGAACTTTTATAAGCTGTGTTTAAAAGCATGACATTTACTAAGGTCATAATAAGAATCTGGGGGAAGTTTTTAATTCCCAGAATAAAAAATAAACTAATATGTAGGATAAAGAGTGCCAACTAATGAATTTTTAACTTTGATAATCCAAATATTAATTTGAAAAATAAAGTAATAGTGCCTTCTATATATTGAAACTACCCTTGAGGACTTAAAAACGGTTTCACATCACCTGATTGAAGAGATTGAACCCATTCTGTAGTTAACATATTCTTTGCATGAAATTGGACATTAAAAAAAGTGCTTGTCAATTACAAAAGTACAAATATTATATGCCCTCACATATGAAAGGGAGCTCTGGTAGCATAGTGCCTAAGGCACATGACTGCTAACCAGAAGGCTAGTGGTTCAAACCCACCAGCCACTCCTCTACTTCTGTAGTGATATCGCCTCGGAAACCCAAGGAGGGTTTGCTATGGCTTGGGTCCGACTCGACGGCACATAACAATAACAACAACAACACATATGAAAACAAGAACGGGCTAATGTATAGAAACCAAATTTTTTAATGGTTGCCATGGATAGGAAGGAAGGGAAAAGATAAGGTTATTGCTTAAGAAACACTGAGTTTCTGTTTATGATGATGGGTAATTTGCATAGATTAAGGGTGATAATTGCATAGGCAATTAATATAATTGCTGTCAATAAGTTGCATACCCTGCTGTGGAAAATGGTATCTCACTGCTGTCAAGTTGATTGCAACTCATGGTGACCCCTCCTTGGGTTTCCAAGGCAGTATCTCTATGGAAGTAGACTGTCCAACCTTCCTTCTGAGGAGTGGCTAGTGGGTTTGAACTGCCAGCCTTCTGGTTAGCAGTCATGTGCCTTAGGCACTATCAATAAAGGACAAATATTGTATGAGACCATTATTGTAAAAAATCAAGAAAAGATTTTCACACAAAAAGAAATATTTTTTGATGGTTCCCAGGGGTGGGAGGGGGAAAGGAGGGTAAACCACTAACTAGAGGGTAGATACATATTAACTTGGATAAAGGGGAAGACAATGTACAATAAGGGGGAGGTCAGCACAGAATGATCAAGGAAAGGAAGATCCTGAGAGGAGTACAAGACCTAAAGGCAACAGAGAGATAAATACGAACTCATACACAATCCTGCAATAACAATAATAACAATAATCAATAATCTATGAGTGGATGCACAGATAGACATGCAAGCTGAATAGATACAGGAAGGAGAATGGGACTATACTTGAGAATATATGTAGGTTTGATGGAGGATATTTCTACATATGTATTTACATATGCTGCAAATATATCCATGAATATACTTGATAGAGGAAACAAAGTTAAGAAAACTTCTTAGCCATATCCAGAAACCCTGAGGGAGTGAGACTGGGTCTGGGGACTCAGGACCATAGTCTCAAGGGGACGTCAAGCTCAATTGGCACAGCATAGTCCACAAAGACAACATTCTACGTCCTACTTTGATGAGTAGAGACTGGAGTCTTCAAAGCTTGTGAACAGCCACCTAAGGTGCAACTATTGGTATCTCCCCATCTGGAGCCGAGAAAAGTGAAGGAAATAAAAACACATGGAAACAATTAGTCCAAAGGATTAATGGACCACACAAACCTTAGCCTCCATGACCCTGAGACCAGAGGAATTAGATGGTGCCTAGCTACTATTACTGATTGCTCTGAAAGGGATCACTTTGGAAGATCCTGGATGGAGTTGGAGAAAAATGTGAAACAAAAATCAAAATTATTAAAAAAGAAAAAAGATCAAGCTTACTGGCTGGATACAGACTGGTGGAACCCTGGAGACTATGGCCCTTGGTCACTCTTTGGACCTAAATATAAACTCACTCCTGTAGCCTAATTTTCAGATAAATAATAGAGAGGTCTTCAAGGTGTACAATAATTCTAGGAAGGTAGACAGACACTCCTCAGAAAAATCAACCACTTGAGACCAAAATGGCAATATTTGCCCAAGGACAAAGTTCAGAAGGCAGGAAGGCTTAGGAGAGAAGGAGGAATGAAAATGAGAAACACAGGGAAAAGTGGGAGGAGTGATGTTACGTTGTTGGAATTACAATCAATGATATGAAACAAATTGTGTGTGACTTGTTGAGTGGAAAACTGATTTGCTCTGTAAACTTTCACCCAAATCACAATAAAAAGTTAAAAAAAAAAAAAAGTTGCATACCTGTAAAAAGGTGAATTAACAAATATTGTGTTATATATATTTTTATAGAAAAAAAAAAAAGGAGCAGCTGCTGATGTGGCTTATATACAACCAAATACCTTATGAAATTTGGGTTCTTGGTTTGGAGGTTTAGGGTCATGGTTTCATGGGACAGCCAGTTAATTGGCCTAATAACATTGTTAGTTCTACCTCCTAGTTCGTTCCGTAGTGTCTGGGGTCTTAATACTTGCAAGTAGCCGTCTAACGTACAATAATTGGTCTCTCTCTCTTCATCTGGAGCAACAGAGAAAAAAGGAGAGCCAGGAATAAGAGAAGGAAGTGGAATGTGTAGCTAATTGCCTCCATGAACATGAGACCAGAAAACCTAGATGGTGCCCAGCTACCATTACTGAAAGTTTTGATCAAAGAAGCTATAGAAGAATCTTGATCAAAAGGGAGAAAATGCACAACAGAATTTCAAGTGCTCATGGAATCAAGATTTTCTGGAGCCATGAAGCTGAATTAACCCCTGAAACTATATCCTGCGATAAACTTTAAACCTTAAACCAAAAATATCCCCCAAAGTCGCCTTTAAATTAAACAACAGGTTAACATGATTAGTAAAGAATGTTTACCTTGAGTACTGTGCTTCTTTAAAAACCTATCTATGTGGAATCAAATTGACAACATCAACTCAAAAGGTTAGAGTCAGCTTAGGGGGCTGTGAGTTTGTTACTGGAGGAGGATGAGAATGGTTGCACAACCTGAAGAATGTAATCAGTGGCACTGAATTGTATGTGTAGAAATGGATGAATTGGTTATGTTTTGCTGTGTACATTTGCAACTACATTAAAAGAAAGAAAAATGTCTGGAGTCTAGAAGGACAGTCCTAAGAATTACCTTTGAGTAAATGCAGCTAGATGCAAGCATTGTGCTGAGTGCTTTCTGTGTATCATGTCAATCAACATTCCCTCAGGCCCTTACTCTGGTCCTTCCATTTCACAACTGAAGCTTGTGCCCAAGGACACGCAGTTAGTACATGGCAGATCTGGAATATGAACCCAGTCACTCTGACTCCAGGCCAGTCTTCTCATCCATCAAACCAAGATACCTAAACATTAATAAGGATAAAGCAGGGTAGGGATGGGATAACACTGGGGAAGGGGGTTAGATGAAAGGTGGACTTTTACTTTTATTGTTTATATCTGTGTATTGCTTGGAATTTTTTTTTTTAATAAAAACATAACTGCATTTGCCACCAAGTCATTTCTGACTCATAGTGACCCTATATGACAGAGTAGAACTGTTCTATAGGATTTCCAAGGCTGTGATCTTTGCTGTATCTTTCTCACAATGGTTGGTGGGTTTGAACTAGCAACCTTTTGGTTAGCAGCTGAGCGCTTTATCCACTGCACCACCTGAGATCCTCGTAAAAATAATAGTCTGACTAATTTTAAAGAAAGCACAAAACGTGCCAAAAGCTTTTGCTCTTTTAAATAAACAATGCTCATTCAGACATGTTTGTGTGCAACAGACCAAGGGAAGTCTGGTCCACCCCCAGGGCCCACGGAATGTGGAGGAGTCAGAACAAGGCTGCACTGGATTCTGGGAAAGGAGAAACTCACCAGCACACCTTTCAATTGGGGTCTGAGTTTTGAGGTAGTCCAGAGTCTGTGGGTGGTACAAACAGTATCAATAAGTCTCAGCCCAAGAGTCCCATGTATGTCATATGATGGGGCAGAAATGAGATTCAGGGATTGCAGATACCAAATCAGTTGCCCTCAAGTCAACTCAGACGCATGGTGATCCCACGTGTATCAAAATAGAACTGTGCTGCATAGGGTTTTCAGTGGTTGATTTTTCAGAAATAGATTGTTAGGCTTTTCTTCTGTGGCACCTCTAGATGAACTCCAACCTCTCAGTTAGCAGCCTAGTGTGCTAACCACTTGCACCACCGGTGCAAGGACTCCATCAGCAACAGACACAGCCAATCACCACAGGCTGTGGTGGATAGGCATCAACGGGGATCAGAGGGTATCTTAGAAATTGAAGAAGGCAAAATGGAGATTCCAGGGGGAGTGAAAGTAACGGGCTGTTGAGTCATCTAAAAGCCGCAAGAAGTAAGGAGATCTTGGGAAACCCCCTGCTACTGGCAGCAGACCAGATGCATGACTCAAACAGGTGTTTCCAGTGACTGATCCCGCCCTCTGCCTAATAACCACTGATCCCCAACAAGATCTTGTGATGTATACAAATGACTCCAGTCATCGCATTTTGCAATCAGCTTGGGGTTGGGGCAAGGGAAGGTGTATAATTTGAGGTTGCAAAATGGTTACATACCTGCCTTCATATGCTGGTTGCCAGCTGATGAGGCAGGCTCTGGGTTTCAACTTTACACAGCATCTCCCACACAGGGTTGTGACTGGACCTCAAGTGACTCACAATGCTTCAAAGACTCCTTATTTGATATGAAGAGCATACTCCCTAATGTGGCCTCTAGACCTGGTGAACTGGCCACTACCTACCTACCTCTGCAAAGTCATATGGCGCTGCTCCCATCCCTCCTTGCCCTTGCCTCCCACACACTGCCTGTCTTTCAGGGCCTTTGTATAGCTGTTCCCTCCACCTGCCATGCTCTGCCTCCGCTGTACAGGATCACTCAGAAAAGCCCTCCTGGTCCCCACCCCCACCAGGGTCTTTTCGCTTGTTCTCTATCGTAGCCCAGTTCATTTGCTTGATGGCCTGTGTCATAATGATACATAAGCTTGTTGTTTCCTAATCTAATAAGGTCTGGCTCCCCTCTGGACACACTTACTGTTTGTCCTATATGTGTCCTACCATCCAGGTCATGAGTGTGTGATGGATGCTGTGACTGGCTCCAGAGTCCAGGTTAATACTGCTGTGTGAAGGTGCTGAGCCTGGAGCACTAGGCTTCCCTGGATAACCAAGCAAACTTCACCCACAGAGACAAAAGATAGTCATAATGGTAACAATTACAATAACAGCTTCTATTACTCATGGAACACTAAGTGCTAAGTACTCCATATTACTCCCTGGTTGTGGAAGCATAGATTACAGCAGGGCTTCTCAACCTCAGCACTATTGCTATTTAGAGCTAGATAATTCTTTGTGGTGGGGGCATATCTTGTGCATTATAGGCTATTTAGCAGCATCCCTGAGAACTCTGGTGGTGTAGTGTCTAAGGCATTTGACTGCTAACCAGAAGGTTGGCGGTTCAAACCCACCAGCCACTCCTCGGAAGACTGGGCAATCTACTTCAGTAGTGATACCACCTTAGAAACCCAAGGAGGGGTCGCTATGAGTTGGAACCGACCGACGGCAGTGAGTTGAGTCCTGGCCTCTACCAACTAGATGCCAGTAGCTCCCCTTAGTCATGACAACCAAGGATGTCTTCACACGTTGCCAAGTGTCTGCTGGTGAGAACACTAGTGTGGAGATTAAAGCATATGCTCTCCTATTGTTGACTGTGCACCTTTGGACAAAAACTAAATCTGTCTGTGCCTATCTCTTCACCTTTAAAAATGGGCATACTTATAGCTCTTACATGGTAAAGTTGTGAAGATTTAATGAGTTTATAACTAAAGGACAGATGACTGAGCACAGTGACTGGCCCTTAGATGTACTCAGTCAGTGCAGTATTCAGACTTCTGAATAAACTCTGCAAAGAAGAAGGTTTTCCTCATTAACAAATGAGAAAATTGAGACTTGGAGATTAAGAAGTCAGGCCCAAATTGCTAGCTGTGGAAGTGACATTATAGGCAGAGATTTGGATTCTTAGGACTAATTCCCTTTTCCCACCCTCTCTTTACAGGTACTAGAGGGCCTATGGAACCACAGACATTATCTGATCAATTGCAAATCCTGAGTTAGTGGTGTTACAGTTAATGGGTTAGATCTGCCAGGGCAGGATTAGGATGAGGCAAATGAACCACTTGCCTTGAGTGTAAAATTAAAGGGAGTGTCCAAAACAATACAAAACTCTGTAATAAAGATAAAGAGTATTTTAATGCAGTATTTTGAAAAACAAAAAAAATTTAATTATTTTTGTTCTCTTTTCATATTTTTATATTACAGAGCAGAGTTTTTTACATTCAACATTACTGTACATTTAGTTTCATTCCTCATTTACCATACTCAACCCTAACCTAGTCTCCTCACCTCCCTGTCCGGTAACCCCCTCTTCCCTGTGCCCCTCATAGTTATGCACTCCTGTGTGTCCTGCATTTCCTCGTGTGAATGTTGCCTCTCTGGTACCCCATGGCCAGTCGCTCCAAGGGATGAATTGCCGTAGGGTATGTGGGTACATCACCCTGGGTTGAGTGGTCTGCATGTATATCTTGTTTACTATTGGGCTGAGAGCCAGCCCCTGGGAGTGAGTTTTATTCCAGGCCCAGAATGTATCCCAGGGCCATAGTATTGGGGGGTCTCACCAGACTCCATCCAACCAGTAGTTCCGGTCATTATTGAGTTTTTGAATTTTGTTCCACATTTTCCCTCCCACTCTATCCAGGATCTCCAGCACTGATACCCCCCTGAGTGGTTGGCATTGGTAGCCGGGCACCATATAGTTCTTCTGGTCTTGAGGGCCATCATGTCCTAGTGCTGATTGCTTCCAAATGCCCTTGTGGTTTTTTTTTTTTTTTTGGCACTCTTCTTTGCTTCCGATGATAGGAGACCGTTAGCTGCATCTTAGATGGCCATTTGAAAGCTTTTAAGACCCTCATTGCTACTCATCAATGTAGGATGAGGAATAAGACTTTTATGTATTTTGTTGTGCCAATGGAGTCTGGTGTCCCCCCGTACTATGGTCCTGAGTCAGTAGATCTGTTGGATCTCTCTCCCACAGTGTCTGGCTGTCTGTGAGGAATTACTCATGTCTGTCTTCTGTTGTTTCTGTAAGGACTGCAGGTATTCTGTATCACTGGTATCTGTGTAAGGTTAGCCTCTGCTGAATCTATTCTTGGTCCAGAGTGTACTCCTGTTCACTGACCCCCATCTGATCCTTCAGATGTTTATGTGTTTATCTGCAGCCTGGGGTTTGGTGTTAATAGTAATGCGGTGTTGTGGACACACGGGTTGGTATTAGCATCTGTTGTCTATCTCCTATGTGCACAATTCAGTACCCTCAAAATTTTTGCAAAAAAAAAAAAATCCATGATGAACAAAATTTCAAAATTTTAAGTAAAGACAGCACTTGCCTGGCTCACCTCATTTGCCTCACCCTAATCCTGGCCCTGGGTTCTGCAGATCAGTGAACACTCAGTGGGCACAGCATGCTGGTAATGGCTCAAAGAATGACAGGCAGAAAATGGCTCCCTCTTCTGGCCAGTTGGCCAGGAACATAACCTCCTTCATCCTGACCCTTTCGTGTGGCATCTAAGGTTGGAGGCAAGGCAAAGGATGCCATTGGAGGTTTCCTACCCCCACCTTTTCCACTGTCCATGGTACCACACTGGATCCATTGCCTTTTTTTCATCACTACTTCTGCAAGCATTCTCACGGACCTCGGTTTTTTGTGCCAGATTTGAAGCTGCCTGTTACTATAAAAGGAGCTCTGGTAGCATAGTGCCTAAGGCACTTGACTGCTAACCAGAGGGCTGGCAGTTCAAACCCACCAGCCACTCCTCGGAAGGACGGTTGGGCAATCCTACTTCCGTAGTGATATTGCCTCGGAAACCCAAGGAGGGGTCGCTATGAGTCGGGGCTGACTCCACGGCACATAACAACAACGTTACTATAAAGTTTCCAGGCTGACCGCTAGAGGGTATGGTGAGGCACCAAGACTCGTGGTTATGAGCTATTGCAAGCAATTTCTTTTTCTAAGGGTTTAATAGTTCTTAGGACGGAAACCCAAGGAGAGGTTGCTGTGAGTCGGGTCCAACTCAACAGCACCACATACCAACAACAACAGGAACTCTGGTGGTGTAGTGCCTAAGGCATTTGACTACTAACCAGAAGGCTTGTGATTCAAACCCATCAGCCACTCATTCCTTGAAAGGAAGATTGGGCAATCTACTTCTGTAGAGATACCACCTCGGAAACCCAAGGAGAGGTCACTATGAGTCGGATACGACTCCATGGCAGAGAATTTGGTGTTTAGTAGTTCTTAGCTTCATTTTACTGTTTATTTATTACTTCTTATTTTAAAATAATTTCAAATTTACATAAAAGTTACAAAATCAGCACAAAGAACTCTTATATACCCTTTACCCAGATTCCCCGAGTCATTTTGCCACATTTGCTTTCTCTTTTGTTTTCTCTATACACACATGTTATTACTTTCTGAACCCATTGGTAGTAAGTTGGAAACCTTGTGTCTCTTTACTTCTAAAACCTTCCGAGTGTATTTCCCAAGAACAAGGACATTTTCTTACATAAGCACAGGACAATGTTCAAAACCAGAAGGCTTAGCATTGATACAATATTAATTAATACCTTATCTACAGACCTGATTCAAATTTTACCAACTGTTCTAATAATGTCTTTTATAGCATTTTTTTTCTTTCTTTCTGGTCCAGGAATAAATTCAAGATTCTGCACTGCACTTAGTAGGCATGTCTCCTTGGTCTTCTTCTTCTTCTTCTTCTTTTAATTTTTATTGTGATTTGGGTGAAAGTTTACAGAGCAAATTCATTTTCCACACAGCAGTTTACATTCACTTTGTCTCATGACATTGACTGCAATTCCCCACAATGTAACAGCTCCCCTCCCA
>NW_006921628.1:8313716-8314783 GCF_000298275.1 Orycteropus afer afer
AAAAAAAAAAAAAAAAAGGCATGGCCTGGTCTGTTTGACACCAGAGGGGAAGCACTTGGCCAATATCTGAAAGCATTTCTTCTGTGGCATATAACAGTGCCAAGGGCCTGTCAGTGTTAAGTTCAGAACAGAGAACTATCCATGTTCTCTACCCTCCATCACAACCTCCCCCAGGCTCCCAGCAAACAGGACATTTTCTCCCCATATTCTGAAACTATATCCCCTGCTTACTTGTATATAAGGCATATGAGAGCTTTGGGGACTCCCCAGGCCATGCATAGGTGGAAGGTATTCTCTAGGAAGGGACACCTCTCCTGGGTTGTACATTAGGCATTGATTTATAAATCCATTGAAAACCACAACAGTCCCAAAGGCAGTGTGGTGGTTAAGTTTGTATGTCAGCTTGGCTGGGCCTGGGTTGAGTGGCTGGGCAGCTGGTGGTAGTTATTCCCCATGATGAGACTGGCAATCAACTCCATGGTGGGATCTACTACAAGCAGCTGAGTAACTGCTTTAGGGATGTGGTCTGCTTCCCATATATAAGAAGCAGTTTGGGGAGTGGTCTCTAGCTTATGGCATGCTTGAACCCTGCATGTAGCTGAGTCATTGTTCAGCAGCCTGCCATGCCCTGCCAAGCTTGGGACTTTCGATGAACTTGAATCAATGGCCTGCCATGTGTTTTGATAACATTGGGACTGTGCCTTGTTACTTGTCAACCTCGGACTCAAGCCTCAGCAGCCAGCAGCTGTCTAAGTAAAGAAAATCCTCCAGTTTCAGTGGGCTAGGAGCAGAAGGCAGAGCTGAAGCCCAAGGTTGAGGGGCTTTCACCCAGCCTCTAGAGCCTGGCACTTTGAACTCAGACTTAAAGCCTCCAAACTGTAAGAGAATAAATCCCTGTTTGTTCGAGCCATCCCATTTGTGGTATAGTCCTGTCAGAGTGGCACTAGGTAACCAAAACAGGCAGGATGAGGAGAGCAGGTATGAACAGAAGTTGTCAATCTTTCACCAAACGGTGACTCACGAATGATTGTCAAGGCAGGAATCTCACTCCTAGGATGGGGTTTCCC
>NW_006921628.1:8334334-8337194 GCF_000298275.1 Orycteropus afer afer
TGATCAGAGGGCAATTTGTGGCAATAGAAGCACACATCAAAAAAGAAGAAAGAGCTAAAATCAACACCTTAACCCAACATCTACAACAATTAGAAAAAGAGCAGCAAAAAAAGCCTACAATCACCAGAAGAAAAGAAATAATAAAGATTTGAGCAGAAATAAACAGAAAATGGAAAGACAATAGAAAAAAGTCAATAAGACTAGAAGTCGGTTGTTTTAAAAGATTAATAAAATTGAAAAACCACTGGCAACCTTAACAAAGGAGAAGAGGAAGAGAATAGAAATAACATGAATAAGAAACTAATTGGGTGACATCACAACAGAACCAACTGAAATGAAAAGGATACTATCAGGATACTATGAAGAATCTACTCCAACAGATTTGAAAATCTAGAAGAAATGGACAGATTCTAGAAACATATTACTTACTTAAACTAACACAGACTGGGGTAGAAAATTTGAACAGACCTATAACAAATGAATAAATCAAAGAGGTCTTCAAAAAATTATCAACAACGAAAAAAGTCCTGGTCTAGACAGTTTCACTGGAGAATTCTACTGAATCTTCAGAGAAGAACTTACACCAATACTACTCAAACTATTCCAGAACATAGAAAAGGATGGAATCCTCTCAAATTCATTTTATGAAGCAAGCATAACCCTGATACCAAAATGAGGCAAAGACATCACTAGAAAGGAAAACTACATACCAATATCCCTCATGAATATAGATGCAAAAATCTTCAACAAAATCCTAGCCAATAGAGTCCAACAACATATTAAAAAAATAAT
The DNA here is from genome assembly GCF_000298275.1 of Orycteropus afer afer. Classification (NCBI taxonomy): domain Eukaryota; kingdom Metazoa; phylum Chordata; class Mammalia; order Tubulidentata; family Orycteropodidae; genus Orycteropus; species Orycteropus afer. The sequence goes on from NW_006921628.1 coordinate 8,335,127, forward strand.
ACATCATGACCAAGTGGGATTCATACCAGGTATGCAAGGATGGTTCAACATTAGAAAGACAATCAGTGTAATCCATCACATAAGTAAAGTAAAATAAAAGAATCACATGGTCATGTCAACAGATGCAGAAAAGGCATTTGATAAAATAAAAAAAACCCCACCCATTCCTGATTTTAAAAACTTGCAGAAAAATAGGAATAGAAGGAAAATTCATCAACATAATAAAGGGCATATATGTAAAACCAACAGCCAATATTAGTCTCAATGGAAAGAGACTAAAATCATTTCCCTTGTGAACAGGAACCAGACAAGGATGCCCTCCATCACCACTTCTATTCAACATTGTACTGGAAGTCCTAGCCAGGGCCATAAGGCAAGAAAGGGAAATCAAAGGCATCCAAATTGGTAAGGAAGAAGTAAAACTATCCCTGTATGCAGATGATATGATCCTATACATAAAGAACCCAAGAGACTCAGAAAGAAAACTACTGGACTGATTGAGGGATTTAGCATAGTGGCAGGATATAAGATTAACATACAAAAATCAGTTGGATTTCTCTACACCAGCAAAGAGATTGCTCAGAAGGAAATAAGGAAATCAATACCATCTAGAAAAAAAAAAAAAAAAAGTAATAATAATCCAAACTCACTGCCATCAAGTCAAATCCAACTCATAGCGACCCCTCCTTGGGTTTCCGAGGCAGTATGTCTATGGATATAGATTGCCCAGTCTTCCTTCCGAGGAGTGGCTGGTGGGTTTGAACCATCAGCCTTCTGCTTAGCAGTCAAATGCCTTAGGCTCTATGCCACATCATTTACAATAGCTGCCAAAAAAATAAAATACTTGGGAATAAATCTTACCAGGGACACAAAAGACCTGTACAAAGAAAACAATAAAGCACTACTTCAAGAAACTGTAAGAGATCTACCTAAATGGAAGAACATACCATGCTCATTGATAGGAAAATTAAACATTGTGAAAATGTCAATACCACCCAAAGTGATCTACATATGCAATGCAATCCCAATCCACAGCCCATCCAGATTCTTTAAGGATATGGAGAAACCAATCACTAATTTTATATGGAAAGGAAGAAGAACTCACATAAGTAAAACAATTGAAGAAGAAGAAGAAAGTAGGAGGTCTCACATCCCCACTTCTCAAAACCTATTATAGAGCCATAGTAGTCAAAACAGCTATGTACACCAGTGGAATAGAATTGAGAACCCAGAAATAGATCCATCCACCTATTGCCAGCTGATTTTTGACAAAGGGCTGAAAATCCATTAAATGATAAAGAGACAATCTCTCTAACAAATGGTGCTGGCAAAACTGGATATCCATTTGCACAAAAATGAAACAACATCAATACCTTGCACCACACACAAAAACTAACTCCAGATGGATGAAAGACTTAAATGTGAAAGCAAAAACTATAAAGTTCTTCAAGGGAAAAATAGGGGCAAATTTAGGGGCCCTAATATATGGCATAAATAGACTATCAAGTATAGCCCAAAATACACAAATAGCAGAAGATAAACTAGATCAATGGGACCTTCTAAAAATTAAATTTTTATGTGGTTCCCAAGACTTCTCCAAAAGAATAAAAAGATAACCTACAGATTGGGAAATAATATTTGGCCACTACATATCTGACAAGGGACTTTCTCTAAAATTTATAGAAAACTCCCAGAGCTCAACAACAAAAAGACAATCCAATTTAAAAATAGGCAAGAACACATAAATAGACACTTCACCAAAGAAGATATTCGGGCAGTCAACAAACACATGAAGAAATGTTCCGATCATTAGCCATTGGAGAGATGCAAATCAAAACAACAATGAGATACCATCTTGCCCCAGCACTAATAGCAAAGTTCAGCATGACAGAAAATAACAAATGCCAGCAAGGATGTGGAGAGATTGGGACTCTTGTGCACTGCTGGTGGGACTGTAAAATGATACAATCACTGTGGAAAGCAGTATGGTGATTCCTTAAAAAGTTGGAATTACAAATACCATTTGATCTAGCAATCCCATTACTATATATATATAAATATATATAAA
>NW_006921628.1:8337494-8338135 GCF_000298275.1 Orycteropus afer afer
AGCCATTACTCCCCATTTGGTACCACTCTTCCTGTTTCCCTTAGGGTTGGTTAACCACTAATCTCAAACCATGTGGTTCAGGTGAGGTAGGAAAGAAATTCCTAAACAAGACATAAAAAGCACTAAACACAAAGGATAATTTGATGGAATTAAAATTAATGTTTATTTATCCAAAATCACTAAAGGAAGTAAAAAGATAAGCCATTGGGAGAAAATATTACAACATATATCTCTATGAATCATTAAGACAAGAACAACTAGAAAAATGGGGAAATGACATGAACAGGTATTTCACAAGTATGGAAATATGAATAGCAAATAAACATGAAAAATTGCTCATCCTCAATAGTCATGGACATGAAGATTAAGATGACAATGAGAGGACTTCCAGTAAGATGGAGGAACAGGCATGCTACACAGACCCTCTTCAGCAAAGAAAAGAGAAACCAATTGACACAGACACAGAAGATAATTCTGGAGTCCTGAACTTTGAAAGGAAAGACAGAAGTGGATTAAATATCAACCAGTAGAAGAACCTGAAGGAAAACAGTAAATAAGGAGATAATTGGAGCGGACAGTCAGTGATCCTGACAACACAGACAGTTTGAATATTTTCAAGTGTTGTTGTTGTTATGTGCCAT
>NW_006921628.1:8338235-8340931 GCF_000298275.1 Orycteropus afer afer
TAAGGCACTTGACTGCTAACCAGAAGGCTGGCGGTTCAAACCCACCAGCCACTCCTCGGAAGGAAGGTTGGGCAATCCTACTTCCTTAGTGACACTACTGCCTCGGAAACCCAAGGAGGGGTCGCTATGAGTCGGGGCCGACTCGACGGCAAATAACAACAACAACATATATATATATATCCTAAAGAAGTGAGAGACAGGACAAGAACAGATATGTACACACCCATGTTTATTGCAGCACTATTCACAACAGCAAAGAGATGGAAACAACCTAGGTGCCCATTAACAGAAGAATGGATAACCAAACTACGGTACACACACAAAATGGAATACTATGCAACACTAAATATACAATCTGCAAAACACTGCATAACATGGATGAACTTGGAGGAGATTATCCTGAGTGAAATAAGTCAATCACAGAATGACAACTATTTTATTAGTCCGTTACTGTAAAAAGTCAAGGAAAGGTTTATATATGGAAGGAAACTTTCTTTGTTGGTTACCAGGGGTAGGAGGGGAGGGCAGGGAACACTGCTAGATAGGTAAAGGCAAGTATTGATTTGGGTGAAGGGAAGAGCAATGTACCAAAAGTGAGTGATCAACGTGGTGGCGTTGAGGAAGAGGAAGACGTAGAGAGGTACATGGGAGGTAAAGACTACAGAGATGAACCCTTTTGCATGTATGGCACTGTGTTGTCTGTGATGGCAAGCATTGATCTATGGGTGGATAGATGGGTAGACAGGCTGAACGATCAGGTATGTCTATGTAGGGAGGAATGTGCTCATGACCACACATAGAGGAGGGGGATGATGTTTCTACAAGCATACTTGTATGTGTTATAAGAATGTCTGGCTGTATAGTAAAGCTGGCAAAGGACAAGGTAGTGGTGACTTCTTGGCCACAGCCAACTAACTTGAGAGAATGAGTAGTTGGACTTGTGGGCTCAGGACCATGGTCGCAGGAGACATCAAGCTCAATTGACATAGCATACTACACAAAAACATTGTTCTACATCCTACTTTCGTGAGCAGTGACTGGGGTCTTAAAAGCTTGCAAGCAGCCACCTAGATGCAACAATGGGTCTCTCTTGTCTGGAGCAAAGAAGAATGAAGAAAAGCAAAGACTCGTGGAAACAATTAGTCCAAGGTACTAATAGATCATGTGATCCTCAGCCTATATGACCATGAGACTGGAAGAACTAGATATTGCCCGGCTGCCACTGTCAACCACTCGAAGGGGGATTGGTGTAGGAGATTGTGGATAGACTTGGAGAACAATGTGAAACAAAACTAAAAAAAAAACCCAAAAAACCAAGTTTGCTGGTCTCATGGAGCCTGGTGAGACCTCTGAGACTATGGCCCCAAGTTCAGGTCTGGAAGTGAACACACTCCTGTGGCAGGCAAATGGGGTTAACATTTGCATCAGGTGGACACACTCCTTGGAGCAATGGGTCGTGGGAGAGCAGAAGGGTAGTGTTTGCACAAGGAGTGGGCTAGGAACACATGAGAGGGAAGGACTTGGGGAGGAGGTGAATGCAGGAAGGGAACAAAAGTGGAGCTGTTGCAATGAGGGGAATTTCAGCCAGCATCATGAAACAAAATGTTTATGAACTGCTGGGTGGAGGATGAATTTGCTCTGTGGACTTCTACCCAAATCTCAATAGAAATTAAACAACAACAACAAAATTATGAAACTAATAATAAATAAATAAATAAATAAGGAGGTCATTTGCAACAGGAAAAAAAAAAAAGATCACAATGAGATAGCATTTTATACCCATTAGGTTAGTCTGATTGTGCCAAGTATTGGTATGAATGATTCCAAAATCCTAAAAATATCCTCCTATATTGTTTTCTCCTCGGAAGGAAGGTTGGGCAATCCTACTTCCGTAGTGATACTGCCTCGGAAACACAAGGAGGGGTCGCTATGAGTCGGGGCTGACTTAACGGCACATAACAACATAACAACAACATATTGTTTTCTAAAAGTTTAAAGTTTTCTTTTCACATTGAAGTTTTTAATCCATCTCTTATTGATATTTTGCCTTTTTGTGGGAGTAGATGGTGGTTAAATTTCCTATTTTTTATGTGGATCGTCAATTGTCCTAGTACTTTTTGTTCAATTTTCCCTTCTTTCCCCATGATCCAAAATGCCACCTCTGTCATGGTATAGTGGTTAAGGCATTTGGCTGCTAACCAAAAAGTTGATGGTTTGAACTTACCAGCTTGTCCATGGGAGAAGGATGAGGCAGTCTACTTCCATAAATACATACAGTTTGGAAACCTTATAAGGAAGTTCTACTCTGTCCTATAGGAGCTCTGGTAGTGTAGTGCCTAAGGCACTTGACTGCTAACCAGAAGGCTGGAGGTTCAAATCCACCAGCCCCTCCTCAGAAGGAAGGTTGGGCAATCTACTTGCGTAGTGATACTGCCTCAGAAACCGAAGGAGGGGTCGCTATGAGTCAGGTTTGACTCGATGGCACATAACAACAACAACAACTCTGTCCTATAGGGTTGCTATGAGTTGAAATTGACTTGATGGCAGAGGGTTTGGTTTGGTTTGATCATAAATCAAGTTTTCCTGTATGCATCGGTCTCTCTTTCTGTTTTATTTCACTGCAATTCTTATCTACCCCTGCATGAATACCATACTGCCTTATTTATTAAGCTTTCATAACAAGTCTTGATATCTTT
>NW_006921628.1:8341031-8342356 GCF_000298275.1 Orycteropus afer afer
TTTCATTAATTCTTTTTTCCTTCCCAGGTTGTAGATTTTTTTTTTCTTCCTTCCCTTTTCCTGGTTCCCATCTTTTTTCTTTCTTGTTGTTCTTCCCATCCCTCAGCTGGTTTTTTTTTTTTTTTCTTTTCTCATTTTTTTCTTTATTATACTTTTACTTTAGCTCTTTTCTTTTATTCTCCTCTCTCCAGAAATTAGGGGTTTTTTTTTCCTTCTTTTTCTCTTGATATCTCTTTTGTCTTTTAAAAATATTTCTTTAAATATTTCTTCTCATTTATTGCCTTTTCTTTTTGTTTTGTTTTGTTTCCTTTTTTTGGTGCTTGCTCCTGTGTGTTATGATATGTGTTTTTTGTTCTCTTGTTTTTACATTTTTAATTTTTTTATTGTTGTTTTTGTCTAACTGACTAGGAGACAGCAATTGTGCCTATACAACCCAACCATACGCACACCTCTGGCAGTGCACCTGCTAAGAGAGGACCATCACTTGGTTCTGCACCAACTGGCCAATGATACACCACAGCCAGTATGAACCTGACTCACCCCTAATTGCTCTTCACAAACAGCTAACAGAGATCTGTGCACTCAATCTCATTCTCTATCACACCCATCAGGAGACAGGTGGTGAATGCATAAGTGCTGCCAACTACTGAAGAGAGGAGCACAGTATCTTGCTTACTCAGATATCTAAAAAGAAAACAAATATCTTGGGTGAATGATTCTAACATACAATCACCAATTAAATATAAATACAACAACATCACAATGTCTCAGAGACAACAGACCATAGTCCACACAAAGAAGCAACATAAAGTAGAAGAAACAAGGGACTGGGATACAGACCAAGAAAATATCCCAGAGGAAGACACAGCATTGGAACTCCCTGATAAGGAATTCAAAAGAATTATATTTAGGTACCTTCAATGGATTGAGAGACAGATCAAGGAAAACATTGGCAAAATTAAGGAAAACAGAGAAAACCCTAGAACAATTTTGGAAAACAATACAAGAGCAAAATGACAAAATGAATGAAAAATTAGAAATGATAGAAAATCTACATATAGAAACCCATAAGATTAATACTAAAATTTCAGAAATAGGTACCATCTTGAGTGGTCAAAGGAGTAGAATGGAATCAATGGAAGACAGAATTAGTGAGATTAAAGACAAATACCTCAATACTACTTTGGCAAGGGATCGATCAGAAAAAAGACTAAAACAAAATGATGAAAGCCTAAGATTCATGTGGGATGCCATCAAGAAGAATAACCTTTCTTAATCAGAATTCCAGAACAGGAAGAGACAAATAAAACCACAGAGAAAATTGT
>NW_006921628.1:8344003-8344717 GCF_000298275.1 Orycteropus afer afer
TTATGCCATTTCCCTCATCCTAGGGAGCTTTGGTGGCATAGTACCTAAGGCATTTGACTGCTAACCAGAAGGCTGGCTGTTCAAACCCACCAGCCACTTCTCAGAGGGAAGATTGGGCAATCTACTTTCACAGTGATACCGCTTCAGAAACCCAAGGGAGGGGTAGCTTTAAGTCAGATCCGACTTGAGGGCAGTAAGTTTCATTTGTTTGGTGGAATATAAAGACCTCTTTAAAGTGCTGAAGAGCAAAGATGTCTCTTTCAGGACTGTGTTGTTGTTGTTATGTGCCATCGAGTCAGACCCAACTCACAGTGACCCCCTCCTTGGGTTTCCAAGGCAGTATCACTATGGAAGTAGATTGCCCAACCTTCCTTCCTTCTGGTTAGCAATCAAGTGCCTTAGGCACTACACCACCAGAGCTCCTCTTTCAGGACTAAGGTGCACCTAATCCAAGCCATGGTGTTTTCAGTCACCTCATGTGAATGTGAAAGCTTGACAATGAATAAGGACCACCGAAGAAGAGTTGATGCTTTTGAGTTGTGGTGTTGGGGAAGAATGCTGGAAGTACCATGGCCTGCCAGAAGAACAAACAAATCTGTGCTGGAAGAAGTGCAGCTGGAATGCTCCTTGGAAGAGAGAATATCCAGACTTCATCTCACCTACTTTGGTCATGTTGTCAGAAGGGGCCTTTCCCTGGAGAAGGATAACATGCTT
>NW_006921628.1:8346067-8349119 GCF_000298275.1 Orycteropus afer afer
GACATCCAAGTTAATTGGCCCAGTAATGAGTTTAGTGCTTCTGCTCTACCTCCTAGCTCATTGTGTAGTGTCTAGGGTCTTAAAGCTTGCAAGTGGACATTCAAGGGTACCCACTGCCATCAAGTCAGACCTGACTCATAGAGACCCCTCCTTGGGTTTCCGAGGCAGTATCACTACAGAAGTAGATTGCCCAACCTTCACCTGGAGCAACAGAGGAAGAAAGAGAGTCAGGAATAGGAGGTGGACATGGAATGTTTGGCTAATTGTCTCCATGAACAACTAACTGCCTCCTTTGCTGTGAGACTAGAACTGGATGGTGCCTGGGTACCATTACTGATCGTTCTGACCAGGGACATGATAGAAGGTCCCAGATAGGATGGGAGAAAAATGTAAAACAAAACTCAAATTCCTAAAAAATCCCAGACCTACTGGACCTATAGAGACTAGAGGAATCCCTGAGGTTATCGCCCTAAGATGCCCTTTGAACTTGGCACTGAAGCCTACTCCCAGAGGTTACCTTTCAGTCAAATAATAGATTGACTTATAAAATAAACATTATCATCTGAGAATAAAGTCTTTTAAACAATCAACTGTATGATACCAAATGGTCAACATTTACCCAAAAGCAAAAGTGAGAAGGCAAGAAGGGGAAGGGAAACTAGAGCATAGAAAATAAAACAAATAGAATGGCAATAATGACAATGCTGACACGTTTTAAAAATTGTCACTGACATCAGGGAAAAATTTGTATAAAAATTGTTAAATGGAAACATTATTCACTGTGTAAACTTTCACCTAAAATGCAATAGAATCTTTTTTCAAAAATAATTACCAGCACTTCAGAAAGCTGTCTCGTGCCCCTTCACAGTCACTTCCACACCACAAATAACCACTATCCTAATTTTTAGCACCACAGATTAATTGTTCCTGTTTCAGAACTTTATTTAGTGGGACCATATAGCTTCTGTTCTTTTGGATCTGGCTTCTTTCAATGAGCTCAAGTATTTAGTTCATCATAATCCGTGGGGATCTTCGATGCTTTCTTACAGAAGGAATCTTTTGTTCGTGCCTGGAGTGAAAGAATGCTATGTATCTGAGAACACGCTAGCCCGTTGGAGTGTCCTGACTACATACAGGACTTTCAGGTTCAGCAACCCCATCTTATAATTGGCTACAATTTAGTCTCCCAACATTGCTTATGGGCCTGGTATAGGCATTTTTTCTGAAGACAACCTTGCCTTTCACTGCTCTCCACACTTATTTGGACACAATTTCAGCTCAGCAGCACATAATAGTTAATTTTATCTATGGAAGAGTTTTGTTTTTTCTTTTTTTGAGGAGAGAGATGCTTCTGGATATCTTGTCCACCATATGCTGAGGTGCAGCTGAATTTTAAAGGCAACATTTATAATGGTTTGGGCATATTTCAAATTATTGAAACAATTTTGAATCTTGATTTTCTTCCCAGCTTGGTTTGATTTGAATTTTGATGAGAATGCTGGATTTATGTTCACCTAAATTATTTTTTAAAACATCAAGGACAGAGAATTGAGGCATTCCATTAGAAAATTCCTCCCAGTCTGACACTGTCAGATTAAACAAAGTTGGATCACTGTTTTTTAAGTGTCTAAATTCACTGAACTGCGATGTTAGGCAGCCTACATTTCTCCATCTTGCCCATGAACAGATCATAAAATGCTCTCTTCAAAGCCTATTACAGTTAAGGTTCTGTGTACAATCTCTACAACCATCTCCAAATCTATTTACACTAAACAACAACAATGACTCACTGCCATTGAGTCTATTCAGACTCACAGCAACCTCCATTGGACCTCCTAGGCTGTAAATCTTTACAGAAGAAGACCACCTCATCTTTCTTCGACAGAGAGGCTGGTAGATTTGAAACGCTGACATTTTGGCTAGCAGCCAAATGCCTTAACCACTGCATTACCAGAGCTCCCTCCTAGTTACACTCATTAACCATAAGAAAAGTCATTCGTTTGCTGTGATTATTCAGAAACAATCTATATGAGCTCTTAGTGCTCACCCCTTTCCTTTTTGTTTGATAAACTACAACACTTTGTTGGAAATCAACAACTTACCTATTTGTGTCTAGATTTGTGTATGAATCTTTCTCCTCTTTTTAAAATGGGGCCCTTACTCACTAAAGACTTTTGGCATGATTTCTTGAAGATCACTAAATATATTTTTGAGATCATATCTAAATCTCCTTATGGTACCTTGAGCATTAATGCCCTTGATCTGGTGACTTGAATGAATTTGAATTATTGGGTACTATTTCCCTATCTTTTCTTCCTCTCCTGGCTCCATTTCCTTCTTTGTTATGTTTTAACCCAATTAACTGGGAATTCTTTCTCAATGAAATGGAGTGTTCTGGTTAGCTAGTGCCGCTCTGACACAAATATACTACAAATGGGATGGCCTTAACAAACAGGAGTTTATTCTCTTACAGTTTGGAGGCTTTAAGTCCAAGTTCAAAGTGCCAGGCTCTAGGGGCTGGATGAAAGCCCCTCACCCTTGGGCTTCAGCTCTGCCTCTAGCTCCTGGCCCACTGAACCTAGAGGTTTTCTTCACTCAGACAGCTACTGGCTGCTGAGGCTGCCAAGCCCAAGGTTAACAAATAACAAGGCACAGTCCCGCTATTACCAAATCACATGGCAGGACATTAATTCAAGTCCATTGTGAGTCCCAAGGTTGGCAGAGTATGGCAGGCTGCTGAACAATGACACAGCTACATGCAGGGTTCAAGGTGCCATAAGCTAGAGACCATTCCTATGGCTTCTGCTTATATACAGGAAGCAGACCATAGCCCAAAGGCAGCTACTCAGCTGCTTGTGGTAGATCCCACCATGGAGTTGATTGCCAGTCCCATTATGGGGAATAACTACCACCAGCTGCCCAGCCACTCAACCAGGCCCAGCCAAGTTGAGACACAAACATAACCACCACATGGAGCAAAATAGGAAGCTGGTAGTTTTCCTTTTTCTCTGTCACCTGTTAACATTACATATTAACAGGTGCATTACATATG
>NW_006921628.1:8349949-8351045 GCF_000298275.1 Orycteropus afer afer
GCACAAGGTAAGGCACACAGGAAAAGCGCGATAGCTAGTTAATATTTGCCTGCTCTGTGCCACTCATCATGCTGGTTCCTGGGGGAGATTGAGGTGAAAAAGGAGTTTGCAACTTATCGGGATTGAGAGTCACCTAAATGAATAAATACATTATGCATATTGTGCTAGGGGACCTCTGGTAGCATAGTGCCTAAGGCATTTGACTGCTAACCAGAAGGCTGGCAGTTCAAATCCACCAGCCACTCCTTGGAAGGGAGGTGGACAGTCTACTTCCATAGTGATACCACCTTGGAAACCCAAGGAGGGGTCGCTATGAGTTGGATCCGACTCAGTGGCAGTGATTTTTTTTTTGGTTTCCGTGGTTGGCTGTAAGCTTTCCCACACAAGTGCCTGGGGAATGGGTCATGCAAATGGCTGGGAAGCCAGGGATGCTCCCCAGCTGCCATCTCTAGACGTATGATGTCTTGTGTTTTTCATTTTTCTCCTACATACATTTCCACATGCTGACATGGCCTTTGTACTTTGCAATACTCATGATTCCATCATAGTCTGCATATGATTCCTGATTAAATAGTTCTTTAATATTTTCATATTATAAATAGACTCTAAGAACTTGAGGGCAAGGAATATGTCTTTCTTCACTCACAGAGTATGTGGCATGTAGTCAGTGCTCCTTCATGTTTGATGAATGAATGAGTGAATATAGTGAACTCCTTTGACTGAAAGCCCCACCTTATACTAGCTATGGGATCTTGAGTGAGTCAGTTAACTCCTCTGTGCCGCACTGCTCCTGTCTGTAAAATGGATTAGTATATCTCATAGAGGTTGTGAGGACTAAATTAGGTGATGCCCAGTGTCTGGCAAGTAACAAGTGCTTATTAAATATGCATGTGAAAGGTGGACTGTGAATAAAGGAAGACTGAAGAAGAGTTGATGCCTTTGAAATGTGGTGTTGGCAAAGAATACTGAAAATGCTATGGACATCCAGAAGAATGAACAAATATGTCCTGGAAGAAGTAGCTGGAATGCTCCTCGGAAGCAAGAATGGCCAGACTTTATCTCATCTGCTTTGGTCATATTGTCAGAAGGGACCATT
>NW_006921628.1:8352675-8354120 GCF_000298275.1 Orycteropus afer afer
AGTTTGGCAGGTAAGCAAGCCAAGGGCTCAGTGCAGTAGGAAGACCTGGGTGCTTTGAAGGCAGGGCCCTGGCCTCTTCTTGCTCATTGCTACACAGTGCCTAGCACATAGCAGGTGCTCAGTAAATATGTGTTAAATGAACGAATGAGTGCTTTGATAAAGAAGTCCCATGGTGCAGTGTGAGCCCAAGAGGGAAGACTTCTGAACGGAAGTGACTTCTAAATTGAAACATGTAAGACCAAAAGGAATAACCAGGCCAAGCAAGAGAGGAAGAGAGTTCTTGCTGGAGAGAACAAATAGACCAGACAAAAACCTGGGTGGTAGAGCTCTCCCTGGACAGTCTTGGAGTGTGACGTGAATGCTGGTAGATGAGGTTGTAATGGGAAACTGAGGTCAGATGCTGAAGACTTTAGCTGGGTGGCAGATAAGCTAGTTAGAAAACTTAATTTGAATTTAATGGGAAATAACTTTTATTCACCCCTCCCTATTTTTTCCTAATTTTGTAAAAAAATTGTGGCAAAATACATATGACATATAATTGCATTCTAACTATTTTTAAGTGTACAACTCATGACATTAATTATATTCCCCATATTGTACAGCTATTACCACTATTTGTGTCCAAAACTTTTTGTATCACCCCAAACAGAAATTTTATACCCATTTCATTATTAACTCCCATTGCTCTGCTCCTCCAGCTCCTGGTAACTACTCTACTCTCTGTCTCTATGTATTTACCTAGTCTAGGTATTTCATAGGAGCTCTGGTAGTAGTACCTAAGGCACTTGACTGTTAACCAGAAGGCTGGCGGTTCAAACCCACTAGCCACTCCTCGGAAGGAAGGTTGGACAATCTACTTCCATAGTGATACTGCCTCAGAAACCCAAGGAGGGGTCAACTATGAGCTGGGTCCAACTCAATGGCAAATAACAACTACAACAACAGGTATTTCATACAAGTTGTTGTTGTTATGTGCCATCAAGTCAGACCCGACTCATAGCGACCCCTCCTTGGGTTTCCGAGGCGGTATCACTACTGAAGTAGATTGCCCAGCCTTCCTTCCAAGGAGTGGCAGATGGGTTTGAACCGCCAGCCTTCTGGTTAGCAGTCAAGTGCCTTAGGCACTCTGCTACCAGAGCTCCTTTTATACAAGTAGGATCATAGAATTTTTGTCATTTTGTGTCTGGCTTATTTCATTCAGCATAATGTTTTCAAGATTCATCCATGTCATATAGCATGTATTAGAATGTCATTTCTCTTTATGGCTGGATAATATTCCATCATGTGTGCATACCACTATAAAATGGCTTGGTAGCAGTGTCTGACTTCCTGTAAGTTCACAACAGAGAAGGAGAAACATGAATAGGGCATGTCACAAGGGTGATTCCTATGAAGCAGAGGTCAGGGATACCTCTACTCTCTGAACTTTTAACCAATTCTGACAC
>NW_006921628.1:8357850-8373732 GCF_000298275.1 Orycteropus afer afer
CCTACTCACCACCAGACCGTGTACGCTCTCTTCCTGTGTCTGAATGGATTTGGGGTTTCTGTGCCCCCAGTTCTCCCGGCTTCCAGGATTCGGGCTGCCTGACATCCCAACCGTGGGACTGGGTGAGGATGGGTCGGGGAACTGTACCCTCTTTGACTCCGCTCCCCACTAGCCGCTGTGCGCCTCTCTCAGTGCCTGGGTGGTTTTGGGGTTCCAGCACCCCTATCCCCCCCCCCACTTTGTGGAGAATGGCTACAGCTTGCTTTCCCAGACCACCTCACTCCCCAGGTCACCTCCCCCTGTCCCAGCCCAGACTTCTGCGCTCCCTAAGACCTCTCCCAGCCAATACCCACCCCCAGCAGCCTTTCAACTCCCCTTTTCCCACCCTTCCCCAATTCCCTCTTCCAGTACCCATTTCTCCCTGGTACCCGCGGGTTGGGGTACAGGTCCAACCACCCTGACAGACGGGTGCCCGCCCTCAACCCGGGCATCCCCGCCTACGCCTGCACGGGCTGCTAGGCTGGTGCCTTGCAAATGCGGATTGTGTAACGCTGGCTGCAGGGCAGAGCACGTGAAAAGACTTGCGCCCCTAAACCCGCAAACCAGTGGGGGAGGCCAAGTTGGCAGAGGGAGGAAGGGAGGGAAGAGAAGGTTGCTGGAGGATCTAGAGGCTGTGCATTCAGGAATAAGTATTCTGAGTCCTTTTCTTGCCCCAGCATGATTAAGATGAGGAAGTAGAAACAGGAACCTACCCCCTGCTGGGACCGGGAGGCCAGCATTTTGTCTCACCTCCCTTCAGCTCAGCTATCCCTAATGGTGGGCTCCGCTGCACTTGGGGTTAAATATAGTTGATTAGCAATAATAGCTGAGATAGAATAAGCAAGTACTTGTGCCCGGCCCTGTGCTAAGCTCTTCAGGAAGATTGTCTGTCATACTTCTTCCACTGCTTTGCCTCAGAGGACAAATGTGAGACTTCCAGAGGTGTTCCCTTCCCAGGATACACAGTGAGCCTGACTTCACAGTCCTCACTCTGAACCACTGGACTTTTTTTTTCAATTTTCCCCAGTTGTAACTAATAAATTCTTATTAACAACATTTTTATAATACAAGAAATTAGAAGAGAAATAACTTGTATTCCAAGCACCAATTTTTTTTTTTTTTCTCTAAAATTAGGTCCTTTGACCAGCAAAGGGTCCTTGGTGCCCTCTTCAAAGATACTGAGGCTGGGAAAGAAGGGACTTGCTCAAGGCCATACAGCTAGAAAGTCTGGGATGCAAAACAGGTCCTCCAAATGAAAAAGTTACTTCCTGGGCTACCTCTTGCTGCTCCAGGCTGAAAAGCAAAGGCCCCTGGAGACTCTGCCTCCACCAGCTCTTGGTATCCTGGCTACTCCCTCCCCTTCCTGGTGCCTTTGCTGAGCACTGGGTCACAGGTTCTTCCCCATTGTTGCTTTGCTTACGCTGTTTCCTTCCCTTGAACCACCCTTCCTAGACTCTCTGAAGTGTAAATCTTCTAAGCCCCTTAGGGCAGCTTTGCTGTCCCCTCCGGAAACACCCCCTGGTTTCTCCCCTGTCCCCAACTGAAAGCTGTTGGCTTTCTCTCCTGGCTTCCTATAACTGGATCCTGTTGTTGTTGTTATGTGCCATCGAGCCCTGACTCATAGTGACCCTGCCTTGGGTTTCCGAGGCAGTATCACTACAGAAGTAGGATTGCCCAACCTTCCTTCCGAGGAATGGCTGGAGGGTTTGAACCACCAGCCTTCTGGTTTAGCAGTCAAGTGCCTTAGGCACTATGCTACCAGAGCTCCCAACTGGGATCTTACTACGTCCCAACCCCATGATGGCATTTGGAAAATTCTACTGCATGTGTCTGTCTATCCTCTTAGGTGCAACTGTGCTGGCAGCCCAGAAATGCTCTCCAATGCCCCTCCTCCTACCTGCCTAATAAACCTCCAGGATACGGAGTGAGGGGTCTATGGGAGGAAGGGGTGTTTTCTGAAGTAAGAATAGGCTCAGAATTTCTGAACCCTGAAATGCAACACTACTTCAGTTAAGCTTTGGCCTGATTACGGGAAGCATGGCTGAACGTGGTACCTTACTTTAGAATTACACATTTGTTCTTAACCCAGAGGATTTTCAACAGGAAATCAGACAAACTCAGTTCCAAATTAGTGACCTAATCTCACTGAACCTCACTTTGGAAGGCAGTTGTGACACTTAGAGAAAATAATGCACAGTACTCACATGCGGTGAGCACTCAGTAAACAATAACTATTGTTATAAAGGAGAAGCTCCCATAGCACAGTGGTTAAGTGCTTGGCTGTTAACCAAAAAATCAGAACCCAACCACACTACAAGAGAAAGATGAGGGAGTCTGCTTCCATAAAGATTTATTTACAGCGTTAGAAACCCTATGAGACAGTTTTACACTGTCCTATGGGATTGCTACGAGTCAGAATAGACTCAACTGTAAGTGTTTTTTTTTTTTTTTTCCTTTTTTTCTTTTTTGGTATTGTTATGAAGAGTAAGTGACATCTGATTATCTCTTTGAATTACTGGAGAGATACTGAATTATTACTAAATGGCTCACATTGACTCTGCTTAGAGGTAGCCAAACAGAAATAAGCATTTTTTGTTCACAGAAAGGCCTGTAAAGGTTTCTTCAACCTCAACCATCCTTTGCTTTGCAGTAAGAGACAGAGTTGCCTTTCTACTTTTCTAATTTTAAAAATTGGCAAGCACTCAACTCTATGAGAGTCTGCACACCTGGAGTGAATGTGGGAATGTAGTGTGTACAACTAAAAGCAACTATGAAACTTAATGATAAGAGAAAAAACTTGTCCTTAGCGGTGACCTTGATTTGAAGTATATGTTGGTTCAGGCATGTCTTGTGGACAGGAGGCTAGAATCAAAGCTTATCTTTGGATTTGGATGGATAGAAAGCAAGGATATGTGTTTTATCCTAGTAGGCTAGTAAGTAGCTAAGGCAGAAATCAACTTCCTTATACCATATTCTTTGGGAGCTCTGGTAGCGTAGTGCCTAAGGCACTTGACTCCTAACCAGAAGGCTGGAGGTTTAAACCCACCAGCCACTCCTTGGAAGGAAGATGAGGCAATCTACTTCCGTAGTGATACTGCCTCGGAAACCCAAGGAGGGGTCACTATGAGTCGGGTCTGACTTGACAGCACATACCATATTCTTTAGGAGCCCTGGAGTGCAGCGGTTAAGCGCTCAGCTGCTCACTGAATGGTCAGTGCTCCACAGGAAAAACATGCCGCAGTTTGCTCCCATGCAGATTACAGCCTTGGAAACCCTAGGAGTCAGTTCTCCTCTATCCTATAAGATACCTATGGGTTAGAATTGATTGAAGGGCAGTGAGATTGCTTTTGTTTTTTGGTATGCCATATTCTTTAAGGCACCCTGGTGGTGCAGTGATTAAGCACTTGGCAGCTAACTGAAAGGTTACTTGTTCAAACCCACCAGCAGCTCCACGGAAGAAAGATGTGGAAGCCTGCTCCCGTAAAGATTACGGCCTTGGAAGCCAACCCTGTGGGCAGTTTTACTCTGTTCTGTAGGGTTACTATGAGCTGGAATCAACTTGACAATGGATTATGCCATATTCCTTACCACATTCCTGGTTATTTTGGTGACTAAGTCAGTTGTTATAGTGATGAGTGTTTAAAAGAAAAAAGAACTACACACTTTAGTTAATAATAATGTATTACTCAAATCACAGTTAAAACAAACAAAGAATGAAAACTATAAAGTACACAAAGATGTTCAATGCACTGTTATTTATCATAGTGAAAAAAATTCTAAATGTCCAGTAGCAAGGCACACACACAAAATTTTTTTTAAAAAATATAATGTATGAATAGTTGATTGTCACTGGTAACTAATATACCACACTAAGCAAGTTGTTAATAATAAGGGTAACTGTGTAGGGTGGGGAGGGTGTATATGGGAACACTATAGTTTTTGCCTAATTTTTCTGTAAACCTAATGCTGTTCTAAAAAATAAAGGCAGCTAATTTAAAAAGGGGGCCAGGAATGTCCCCAACAAAGGTGTATTTGTTGTTGTTAGGTACCACTGAATTGATTCTGACTCAGCAACCCTAGGTACAACAGAACAAAACACTGCCTGGTGCTGCTCCATCCTTACAATCTTTGCTGTGCTTGTGCCCATCATTGCAGCCAATCCATCTCATTGAAGATCTTCTCCTTTTCTGCTGACCCTCTACTTTACCAAGCATGATATCCATTCTGGTTACCTAGTGCTGCTTTAACAGGAATATACCACAGATGGGATGGCTTGAAGAGACAGGAGTTTATTCTCTTACAGTTTGAAGGCTTTAAGTCCGAGTTCACAGTGCCAGGTTCTAGGGGCTGGGTGAAAGCCCCTCAACCTTGGGCTTCAGCACTGCCTCCTGCTCCCACCCCAATGAAGCTGGAGGCTTTTCTTCACTCAGCTGCTGGCTGCTGAGGCTGACAAGCCCAAGGTTGACAAGTAACAAGGCATAGTCCCAGTATTACCAAAACACATGGCAGGCCATTAATTCAAGTCCACTGAAAGTCCCAAGACCAACAGAGCATGGCAGGCTGCTGAACAACGACTTGGCTACATGCAGAGTTCAAGCATGCCATAAGCTAGAGATTGTTCCCCAAGACTTCTCCTTATATACAGGAAGCAGACCACATCCCTAAGGCAACTACTCAGCTCCTCACAGTAGATTCCACCATGGAATTGATTACCAGTCACGTCATGAGGAATACTGCATCCAGCTGTCTAGCCACTCAACCGGGCCCAGCCAAGTTGACACACAAAATTAACCACCAAAATATCCTTCTCCAGGGATTGGTCCCTTCTGACAGCATGACCAAAGTAAGTGAGATGAAGTCTGGCCATTCTCACTTCTAAGGAGCATTCCAGCTCTACCTCTTCTAGGACAGATTTGTTCTCCTGGCATTTTCATTTGTTTCCATTTTCAGTGTT
The DNA here is from genome assembly GCF_000298275.1 of Orycteropus afer afer. NCBI lineage: Eukaryota > Metazoa > Chordata > Mammalia > Tubulidentata > Orycteropodidae > Orycteropus > Orycteropus afer. The sequence continues at coordinate 8,362,844 of NW_006921628.1, forward strand.
CTTCACCAACACCAAAATTCAAATGCATCAATTTTTCTTCCATCTTCCTTATTCATTTCCAGCTGTCACATGCATATGAGACTATTGAAAACACCATGGCTTGGGTTAGTAATACCTTAGTCTTCAAAGTGACATCTCTGCTCTTTCACACTTTAAAGAGGTCTTTTGCAGCAGATTTTCCCACTGCAATATGTCATCTGATTTCTTGAGTGCTCCTGTGGGTGTTGATTGTGGATCCAAGTAAAATGAAATCCCTGACAACTTCAATCCTTTCTCTATTTATTGTGATGGTGCTTATTGGTCCAGTTGTGAGGATTTTTGTTTTCTTTATGTTGAAGTGTAACCCATATTGAAGACTTCATCATTGTTTCAAGCCCTCTTTACTTCAGCAAGCAAAGTTCTATTATCTGTATATTGCAGGTTGTTAATGAGTCTTCCTCCAATCCTGATGCCACTTTCTTCTTCATATACTCCAGCCTTGCAGATCATTTGCTCAGCATACAAATTGAATAAGTATGATGAAAGGATACAACCTAGACACACACCTTTCCTGATTTTAAACCATACAGTGTCCCCTTGTTCCATTCAAAAAACTGCCTCTTGGTCTATGTACACGTTTCTCATGAACACAATTAAATATTCTGGAATTCCCATTCTTCACTATGTTATCTGTAATTCGTTATGATCTACACAGTTGAGTGCCTTTGCATAGTCAGTAAGGCACAGGTAAACATCTTTGTGGTATTCTTTACTTTTAGCCGAAATCCACCTGACATTAGCATCTTTTGTTCCACGCCCTCTTCTGAGTCTAGCTTGATTTCTTATAGTTCCTATCAGTATATTACTGCAACTGTTTTTGAATTATCTTCAGCAAAATTATACTTGAATATGATATTAATAATATTGTTCTATAATTTCTACATTCTGTTGAATCACCTTTCTTTGGAATAGGGACAAATATGAATCTCTTCCACTCAGTTTGGCCAGGTAGCTGTCTTCCAAATTTATTTGCATAAATGAGTGAATGCCTCTAGCAGTGCATCTGTTTGTTGAAACATCTCAGTAGGTTTTCCGTCAATTTCTGGAGCCTCGTTTTTCACCAATTCCTTCAGTGCATCTTGGACTTCTTCCTTCAGTATCATCGGTTCTTGGTCACGTGCTCTCTCCTGAAATGGTTCAACATCAATCAGTTCTTTTTGGTACAGTGACTCTGTGTATTCCTTCTATCTTTTGATGCTTTCTGTGTTGTTCAGTATTTTGCCCATAGAATTCTTTAGTATTGCAACTCAAGGCTTGAATTTTCAGTTTTTTGTAGCTTGAGAAATGCTAAGCATATTCTTTTTGCTTTTCTAACTCTAGGTCTTTGCACATTTTACTACATTACTTTACTTTGTCTTCTTGAGCCACCTTTTCCCAAAAAAAAATCTCCCCTGAACTCTGATTTAAACCAACCGATAGTTTAGCTTACTTAATAAAAAATGACTGTCTTGAGCATTGGGCTCTTTTAAATAACTATCTACACTACTCCTCACTCATCAACTATTTTTATATGCCATTTCACATTTACTGTAATAGTAAATCGCTCTTGGTTATTTTGTGCATTAATGGCATATGTCTGGCCATTACATGCAGTTCAATATTGAGGCAAGAGTAATGCTGGGTGTGATGGTTAAGGTTATGTGTCTGCTTGGCTGGACCATGAGTCTCAGTGTTTTGGCAGTTATGTAATAATGTGATTTGGCGGTTACGTAATGATCCATTTTTGTGATCTGATGTGATCATCCTCCATTTCCACGTAACGCTGCTTTTTGCACAACCACCGGGTCTTTGGAAACTAACTGTGTCCATAAGTGATGAGTGTGTGGATAGTGGGATCAACTTGATAATAGCAACTTGAAAAATCAGATAAGAATGTTAAGGGGCAGTGAGTTTATGTTAATAGAGGAGGAGTAATTTGGAAAATGAGGGTGAAAATTGTTGCACAGCTCAAGGAATGTAATCTATGTCACTGAGTTGTACATGTAGAAATTATTGAATTGGTGTATGTTTTGCTGTGAATATTTTCAACAATAAGAAAAATAAAAAATATATATCATTAACCATTTCAGCTTAGAAATATCTTATTATAGCATAACCTAAACTAGCCAGTAACTTAATAAGTACCAAATAAATAAAAAGACATATGGCTAGAAAAATTAGTGAAATCTATTTTTCATTTTGGTATAAAAACTATATAAAGGTAGGTAGTTTTCTGGATTCAGAAGAGAACGTGGAACAAGGGATATCATAGCTGTTGCCAGATGGATCTTGGCTCAAGGCAAAGAATACCAGAAAGATGTTTACTTGTATTTTATTAACTATGCAAAGGCATTTGATTGTGTGGATCATGACAAATTATGGATAACATTGAGAAGAATGGGAATTCCCAAACACTTGATTGTACTCATGAGGAACCTGTACCTTGACCAGGAGGCTGTCATTCAAACAGAACAAGGGGACACTACATGGTTTAAAATCAGGAAGGGAGTGTGTCAGGGTTGTATCCTTTCCCCATACTTATTCAATCTATATGCTGAGCAAGTAATCTGAGAAGCTGGACTATATGAAGAAAAACGTGGCATCAGAATTGGAGGAAGAATCATTAACAACCTGAGATACGCAGATGATACAACTTTGCTTGCTGAAAGTAAGGATGACTTGAGGCACTTACTGATGAAGGTTGAAGAATATAGTCTGCAGTATGGATTACGTCTCAATATAAAGAAAACAAAAATCCTCACAACTGGACCAATGAGCAGCATCACAATAAATGGAGAGAAGATTGAGGTTGTCAAAGAATTCACATTGCTTGGTTCTACAGTCAATGCCAGCAGAAGCAGCAGTCAGGACATTAGACAACGTGTAGCATTGGGAAAGTCAATCGCGAAGGAACTGTTTCAAGTGTTGAGAAGCAAGGATGTCTCCTTGAGGGCTAAGGTGGGCCTGACACAAGTCATGATATTTCCAATCGCCTTGTATGCATGTGAGAGCTGGACAATGAATAAGGAAGACTGAAGAAGAGTTGATACTTTTGAGTTGTGGTGCTGGCAAAGAATGCTGAAAGTACCATGGACGGCTAAAAGAACTAACAGATCTGTCCTGGAGGAAGTGCACCCGAAATGCTCCTTGGAAGCAAGAATGGCCAGACTTCGTCTCACCTATTTTGGTCATGTTGTCAGAATGGACCATTCCTTGGAGAAGGATGTCATGCTTGGTAAGGTGGAGGGTCGATGAAAGAGGGGGAGGCCTTCAACGAGATGGATTGACACGGTGGCTGCGATGATGGGCTCAAGTATAGCAGGGATTGTGGGGCTGGCGCGGGATCGGGCAGTGTTTCGTTTTGCTGGGCATGGGGTTGCTATGAGTCGGAAACGACTCGATGGCACCTAACAACAACAACAACAACAACAAAGTAAATAGAAATAAAATTTGGAAAAAGAAAGATTGTCCTAAGCAGACCCTCAGATACCCTTTTTGATCATATTCTAGGCTTTCAGGTCCCGGAAGCCATGTAGGATGTTGCTGCCGATGATTGGTGTGGTTGGAGCTTTGTCATTGGCTTCCGTGGTGCTCTCTGGTACTCTGTGCAGACTGCTGATTCAAGGGAAAAGGGTACCATGTAGGAAGGTGGGGCGCACTGGTGGCATAGTGCCTAAGGCATTTGACTGCTAACCAGAAGGCTAGCGGTTCAAACCCACCAGCCACTCCTTGTAGGGAAGATTGGGCAATCTACTTTCATAGAGATACTGCCTCAGAAACCCAAGAAGGGAGTCACTGTGAGTCAGAGTCAACTCGATGGCAGTGAGTTTGATTTTTTTGGTTTTGGTAGGAAGGTGGGCTGAGGTTCTTATTCTGCTGCAAGTTGGGATCTTTTTCCTCCTGTTAAACAATTGCCTAAAGTATCAGCAGCATTTTCTTTTAAGTGGGTTTTCAGAAGCTGTGACTATTTGGCTGTTGGCAGTGGTGTTTATCTTATGATGCACCCAGTATAGGGTTCAAGCCTCATCTGTAAGGAAGTTTAGGGACTGAGCTGTGGGGTAGACAGAGTATAAAGACAGCAACACAGACCTCGCTGACTGGCTACTTAAGCATCTGAACAGACCTCTGAGCAGTAGCACTGTAGTGTGATAGAGGTGTGGAAGGGCTGCTAACTGCCTGGGAGGTCAGGCAAGGTCTTCCTAGCTGTGCTGAAGAAAGCACTTAGCATCTGCCAACCATTGCTTTGAACAGTCTCCAGGCTTCATCTCGTTTTGTTCCCATAACTGACATTGGAAGAGGTTAAATAACTTGTCAAAGGTCCCACAATTAGTCAGTGGCAGAGCTGGGATTTGGAGCCAGGTCATCTAACTGCAAAGCTGAACCCTGAGGAGCATGTACAGATATTTGCAGACAGGAATCATTCTTTAATAGTTGAGATGGGTAGAGCAAGCTGGAACTCACCAGACAAGAGAGAGGAAAGGCATGTCTGGGAGAGGGGAGTGGGTGTGCCAAAGATCACATGCCAGAGATCACAGATAGTTCGGGGAAAGCCTACCGAGTGGGGAGTATTAAAAGAGGATGGTGCTGGAAGGATGGGTAGGCATCAAGTCCTAAGTGGCCTTCCACATCATGCTGAAGGCTGCTGTGAACCACTGATGGATTTGGGGCAGAGAAGGAAAAGAGCTGTACAACACTGGGCAGCTTGCTTAACTTCTCTGGGTCCCAGCTTCCTGTCTGGATTGAGCCTCTAAACCTGCACTGCTCTGATGAAGAATGTTCATTGTGTTGGTGGTCATAATGAACAGAGTAAAGGAATGGCCTGCATTGACAAAGCTGGTGCTCAGCCCTATTGATTCATGACATCTCTACTTAAGACTGTGTAATGGCTTCAGGAACTTGTTTCTTCTCAGTTTGAGCAGTTTTATTTTACCTTCCGGGTTTATCCTTAGTTATTTACCAAGTGCCCTTCAGGGGCAAGGCATGGTGAGCGCTAAGTGCCATGACAGATACAAAGATGTGATTGTTGTTATTAATTGCAGTCTACTCAGTTCAGACTCATGGTGACCTCATGTGTAGGCTTGTCTTTGAGGAGCTTGCAGCCTGATGGAGAGTTTGGCCAGGGTTCTCACAAACACCAGGTCAAAGGCACAATTCACAGTGCTACGAGAAAGAAATGTTCGTGCAAAATGTTCAGGGACATTATCTTAGTTAGCTGGTATTGCTATAGTAGAAATACCACAAGAGGGTGGCTTTAACAAACAGAAATTTATTTTCTCACTGTTTAGGAGGCTAGAAGTTTGAATTCAGAGTGCTGGCTCTAGGGAAAGGCTTTCTCTATCAGCTCTGGAGGAAAGTTCTTTTCTCTTCAGCTTCTGCTTCCTAGTTCCTTGGAAATCTCCATGTGTCTTGGCATCTAGCTTATCCCATCTCTGCTTCCTTGATCTGCGTCTTTTATATTTTGTAAGAAATTGGCTCATGACTCTGGTGGTGTAGTGCCTATGGCATTTGACTGCTAACCAGAAGGTTGGGCAATCTATTTCCATAGTGATAAGCCTTGGAAACCCAAGTAGGGGTTGCTATGAGTCGGGTCCAACTCCACAGCAGTGAGTTTTGGCTCAAGACACATCCTATACAAATCCTGCCTCATTAACATAGCAAAGACAACCTATTTCCAAATGGAATTGTAACTACAGGCAAGAGGTTAGGATTTACAACACCAGTTTTTAGGGGACAAAATCCAGTGTAACAGATGTGGAGGTTACTAACAACTGGAGGGGAGTGAGCTGAGGGAAGGTAAACTGAAGGAGGTAACTCCTAGCTCTGTCAGAAAGATTTTTAAAAGAGGAGGAGATAAATAGGCAGAAGAAGATCTTGCAGGTAAAGGGAGTGGGAAAAACGGAGAGCCAGTTTAGCGACAGTCATGAGAAGGTCATATCATCAGCATATCTGATGTTTCCAGTTTGTAGAGGGAAAGCATAAGTCATAACAGGAAAGTATTTATCAATGGACCTGCCGCTTAAAAAATTAGGCCCCACTGCATCATCCCTTCCTCTGTTTTCAACCTTTGTGTCCATTTAGGCTCCAGGAGCATACATGTCTGAGTTATCAGTCCCTCTCAGATCATAGGATATTTTGCAAACACAAGACAAACAATAGAAAAATTGCAACTCTTACAAAGCAGGCAGGATTTCATGAAATCAAAGCAAGTGATGTTGGGGAGCTGCTTGAGGACATGTAAAAGCAGTGACAGATGAGGATCTGGCAATATGACACCTGTTAACATTTAGTAAAGAGAAGGGGTGAGGACTCCTTCAAGGGAGAGACTTGAAAATCAGAGAATTGAGAGGCCCTGCAGAAATCAATAAAGTTACCAGATATTGTAAAAATGTCCTTTTTATGATAGTGCCAAACCAAAAGATAAATGGAAGGACACAAATGCTAGAAAATTATATACTTGGGATTTATTCTTTATCCTAAGAATTAGCCCAGGGTTGCAATTATAACCTAACTTTGTTCAATATGTGTTATTGCCTTTAAAATAACAGATTTTTATTTTTCTTTGATTTATTTGGATAAAGTTCCAGGTAAAACCCTGTTTCACTTTTTTTTTTTAATGGTGATAAAAAACACGTTTTAGAATTTCACATTTTAATTTTATAATTCAGTGACCTTAATTATATCCACAATGTGTACAACAACCCCGCTATTTGTTTCCAAAACCTTTTTATCACCAGGCTGGAAATGCTGTACCCATTAAGCATTAATCGCATTCCTTCACTCCCCCAGCCCCTGGTAACCACTACTCTACTTTCTGTCTCTATGTGCTTGCCTATTCTAGATAATTTGTGTAAGTATTAGCTTTTGTGTGCATCTGGTTTATTTTACTTGGCATAACGTTTTCAAGATTCATCCATGTCATAGACTGTATTAGAACTTCATTTCTCTTTCTGGCTGAATAATATTCCATTGTATGTATGCACCACATTTTGCTTATCCATTCATCTGTTGATGGACATGGGTTGTTTCCACCTTTTGGCTGTTGTGAATCATGCTGCCGTGAACATTGGTGTACAAGTACCTGTCTGAGTCCTTGCTTTTAATTCTTCAGCTATATATTTAGGAGTGGAACAGCTGGGTCATATAGTAATTCTACATTCAATTTTTTGAGGAACCACCAAACTGTTAGACAGCAGCTGCACTATTTTACAGTTCCCACCAGCAATGTTCCAATCTCTCCACATTCTCACCAACACTGGTTATTTTTCATTTTTCTGATAATAGCGTTCCTAATGGAAGTAACAGGGTATCTCATTTTGGTTTTGATTTGCATTTCCCTAATGACTAATGAAAGAAGCTCTGATGGTGTGGTGGTTAAGGCATTGTGCTGTTAAACAAAAGGTCAGTGGTTGGAACCCACTGGTCGCTCGGCAAAAGACTTACGCTTGGCAAAAGACTTACGGCCTTGGAAACCCAGTGGGAGTCTCTCTGAATCGGAATTGACTTGATGGCTGTGCGTTTGGTTTTGGAGTGACTAATGATTTTGAGCATCTTTTCATATATTTATTGGTCATTTGAATAGCTTCTTTGGAGAAATGCTTATTTAAGTCCTTTGCCTATTTTTTCGAATGGATTGTCTTTTGGTGGTTGAATTTTGTTTCACTCTTAACTGAAATTTTGCATGTGGCTTCACCATATGTTCCCTTTCCTGATGCCAATTTTCCTAGGTTACTGAGATCTCCTCTGGGGAGAAGGTTCTGGCTAGAAAGAAGCTGAGTACCACTAGCCCACAGTGTGTCATGAATACTGGACTTTGTTCTGGGAGTCAGAAATCTTATCCAGTTATAAACCTGCCAGATATTTATAAAAGGGCTTCCTTTTGTTCAACACCAGCTTTGTTCCCGCAGTTAGAAAATACTGTAGATCAACTTCAGCCCCTTTAGAAATGACAAAACACTCTTTAATCTCCTGGCTTTTTCTTTTAGGCAGGCAGATTTGGGCAATAGGAGAATGTTTTGGGGTGCTGAGGTTCTATTTTAGGCCCTCTGCTATTGAACACCCATATGGAGGGCTATTTTAATTCCTTTCACTCATGTAGAAAATAGTCACTTATGAGATGCTTTTTCTAGCACTTTACCACTGAGGGGTGACCTCGGTGGATGACAGTGCATGTGTTCATACTCATTCATGGAGAAGTATTTGCCTAAAAGCTTGTTCTGGAGCCTGAAGCCTTGACAACCCTATAGAGCAGTTCTACTAAGCACACATGAGATCTCTAAAAGTCCAATTGGTTCAGCAGCAGCTAGTAACAAAAATGAGCCTTAAGACTTGGAGAACCTGGAGAACTTTGGAATCATGGTTTCGCTCTTGTTTTATCCAGCAGGAGACTGGGTGGAGGGTTTTCTGCAGAATTTCCTTGTTTTAGACATGATTTCAAGCCAGAAGTTGTTTTAGAGTCTCACCGTAGTCCACATCTTGACCTAAGAGGCTGATGATGTTTTGAAAATGATGGCCTGGGTCAGGGTGTATGCTGCGTGTTTTGTTGCCTTGCTTTTCAGCCAAGATGATTTTAGAAAGATATGTCACAGGATCTTCAAGCCAGTTGCCTTCCAACCAAGCCCCAGATTGGTCTGCCTGCCTGGCCCTCCTCTGGCTGTGTCACTTCCCCAGAGATTTGAGTAGCAAGATTTTCTGGTTCTCTCTGATTCTCCACCCATAGGACAAGCCTGGCTTGGCCAAACATCCTTGCCGGCACTGCCCCCCAGAAGCAGAAGCCAAACTAGAGGCTGTGGGCTGGGCTGGTTCTTAAACAAGAACCCCCAGGGTAACCTATTGCCAGGACTTTGGTGCAAAGGAGGGTAGAGTGACCCCTCTTATCAGTACCTTACTCAGAGCAATAGAGGAGATGGGCTATAAAGGTTACAGGGTGGAGAATTCTTATCATCTACTCTTTTAGAGTGCTAAACTTTAACCCTTAAGGACTTAAGTTTCTGCCTTATGACTTAGCCTTTGGACAGTGGTGTCATGCAAGGTAGAAGTCTGCTCACCCTCAGTCTTTAAGTATTAACTTAGTAAGCAGTCAGCCACCTGGCTGATATGTAGAGATGGAGGGATTTTTGCCCCGATGGCATTCGCATTAGTATTTCTTCCCTCAAGAACAGTATTTGGTTGTTCTTTCTAATGGGTCTTTTTATAGAGCCCATTGCTGCGCAGTAGAACTTTTTGTGGTGGTAAAAATGTTCTATATCTGTGCTATTCAATATGGTAGCTATTAGCCACCTGTGGGAGCTCTGATGGCATGATGCCTAAGGCATTTGACTGCTAACCAGAAGGCTGGTAGTTCAGACCCACCATCCACTCCTTGGAAGGAAGATGGGCAATCTACTTCCGTAGAGATACCGCCTTGGAAACCCAAGGAGGGGTCTCTATGAGTTGGATCTGACTCGATGGCAGTGAGTTTGGGTTTTTTGGTTTAGCCACCTGTAGCTATTGAGTGTATTTGTCGTTAAGTGCCATGAGTTGCGTTCGGCACATAGGGACCCCATGTGGCAGAGTAGAACTGCCTCATAAGATTTTCTTGGGTATAATCTTTTAGGTCATTAGGTCTTTCTCCCACAGAGCCACTGGGTGGGTTCAAACCACCAACCTTTTGGTTCTACCAGGGCTCCACTGAGCACTTAAAATGTTACTAGTGCAGACAAGAAACTGAGTTTTGAATTTTATTTAATTCAAATAGCCACAGGTAGCTAGTGACTTTTGTATGAGACAGCACAGGATAGGCTATTTTAGTAGAGAATTTATTTGATATTTTTAATTAAATAGAAAAGAAAGAACTTTGTACATGGACATGGTAACAGTTCAAAAGGGTATCAGAGAAAAGTCTCCTCACCTCTGCCCCAGTTTCCCTTTCCATGTTAGCTTGTGTATCTATCCAGAACATTCCACACATATATGAACATAACACGTTCACCCCCTTCTCACTCGCTCACTTCACAAGTTGTTATGCTGCCCACTCTTGTTCCTTGCTTTTTTTGAGTGAACACTATACTTTGAAAGTCATTCCCCCTTAGAGACAAATAGAACATCCTCATTATTTTAATGGCTTTTGTTTACATTTATTGGCTATACATAATATCCCTTTATAAAGTTCTCCTATCATGTACTTAAAAGATCTTCTATAAATGGTCATGGATAGTTGCACAATGACAAAATGGGCTTGGAAGTATTTCCAATCTTTTGCCATCAGTAATATTGTAAGGAGTAATCTTGTATAAACATTTTCACACTTGTTCAGGCAAAAACGTAGATAAATATCCAGAAATAAGCATGGATAAATATCCAGAAATAAGATCGGTAAATTGAGTATGTGCTTTTTACATTGACATCGATTTTGCCAAATTGTCATCTACAGAGTGTGTTGAGGGGAATGTGAGAATATCTGTTTCTGGTTCCCAGTATCCTCACTATCATAGTATATTCAACTTTTTGTTCTTTACTAGTATGATGAAGATTGGTGTCGGTTTGCAGTTTACTTTGCATTTCTCTCATTATAAATAGGATTAAGTATCTTTTTATAGATTTAAGAGTCATTTGTGTTACTGTTCTGGTAAATTGTCTATTCGTGTCATTTGCCAATTTTTCTACTGGATTTTTTTTTCTTTCATTTTGTTTTACTTTGTGGGTATTTTTTATACATTAAGGAAATTAATCTGTTGCCTCTGATATGTATTGACAAATTTTAATCTTATTTATGGTATTTCTGTACATGTGAATATTTAAAACATTTTTGTGCAGTCAACTTATTCATCTTTTCTTTATGGCCTCTGGGTTTTTCTTTTTTTTTTTTTTAATTGTGATTTGGGTGAAAGTTTACA
>NW_006921628.1:8374246-8387698 GCF_000298275.1 Orycteropus afer afer
TTTTAAGGTGTACAATTCAGTAACATAAATTACATTCACCATGTTGTACTGTCACTACTACTATCTATTTCCAAAAGTTTTACCCCACTGCTAACAAAAACTCAGCACCCCTTCAGCAATAACTCTTGTTCTACAACCCCCTACCAGGCCCCACTGCCACCCCGCCCATGGTAACCACTAATAAACTTTTGTCTCTGAGCATTTGTCTGTTCCAGATTTTTCATATACTATATGGAGCTCTGGTGGCGTAGTGCCTAAGGCATTTGACTGGTAACCAGAAGGCTGGCAGTTCAAACCTATCAGCCACTCCACAAAAGGAAGACTGGGCAATCTACTTCTGTAGTGATACCACCTCGGAAACCCAAAGGAGGGGTTTATGAATGGGATCATAGAATATTTCTCCTTTTGTGTCTGGCCTATTTCACTTAATATAATATTGCTTAGTGTGTTCAATGTTCATCCATATCATAGCCTGTATCAGGGCTTTGTTTCTCTTTATAGCTGACATCTTTATGCTGTTTTTAAGCAGTGCGGTCCCTTGTCACTAACTACTGTGGTAATAATACAATCATCATTTGCCCATTGTTTGCTGCCTTCTCCCATTCATTTATGAACATAACTTTTAGATAGAATCTAATACTAGATGGAGAAGGAGAGTTTTATATCTTTTTTTGAGGTTCTTGGTGAAGTTTGTACTCTCCAGAACCACCTTTCTCCTGAGAATGCCTATTCCTCCACTGTAATGTTTTTCACCCATGAAACATGGGCAGCACAAAGTTCATCCCCTATTTCGTCCTCTCACGTTTACTTTACTCCTTCAAGCATTCCTATGCCTAGGTCATTATCTGAGATGCCCTGCCCTTTGTGCACGTTTGAATAACCAGTGCAGTTTGCTAATAGGGGGAGGTGATCTGAGCAAGCGGTAGACTATAAAGTCACAGGATTCTGTACTTTGACTTTGTTTGGGAGGAGAGAGCTCTACCTCCATGGAAGCCAGCAATTGACCTGCTGTTAGCAGTTCATCCATATTCCCTACTATGATTTAATGCTTTGTCATTTCATTTCTGTGATTCCAAAATCTCATTTTCAGCTTCTGCCAGAACCAGTAGCAGCTTGGAAAGAAGGTGTGCTCTGAAGAGTGAGTATTGATCTTTAACAACATAGATTACCCAAAGCAGCACTTAATGGGATTGGAGCCACCTCTGCATGCTCCCTCACAAACCCTCTGCAGGCCCACCTGGGGGGTGATTTCTCTGGTTTAGTATGTCTAGCTGGTGGGGGCTGGGCACCTGAAAGTTTTAGAAACTCATTTACACCCCAGCAAGCCCCCTACAAACAGCCCTTAAAGGCTGTACCAGGAACAGGGCCCAGAGTTTGAAAGGAATCTAGAAACATGGGCCCATGGGGCCCAGGACGGTTTCCTGCAGAGTGTGGCATTGGAAACAGACTGTGAAGACCAGAGAGGAGTTCCTCAGGCAGCCAGGGTACCAGAGTGTACCACATAGAAAGAGCTAAGGAAAGACAGAGTGATGAGGCTGTGTGGAGCTCACATGGGGAACAGGGAGTTGGTTATTTAGGATGCAGGTGGAGACGTGGGAGTCAAGACTGGAAAGCTGAATTGAGACTATGTGTAGTGTGGTTGGAACCCACATTTTATTTGGTGCAGCCTAATCCCTCTGTAAATTAAGAGGATTCCTCTGGTAGTTGGGGGTGGGAAAGAGCAGGGGCCAAGAAGAAATGAAGACAGGACCCAGTGTGGTGACAGAGAGAGTTGTAGTCCCACACCTAGTGGGAATTTTTATTCCCACCCAATTTTACCATTAATTTTGAACAAAACAGTCCACAATATTTGGTTGCAGGAGACTTTTTGAATTTAATTTATTTTTTAAAATGGTGATTTGGGTGAAAGTTTACAGAGCAAATTCACTTTCCATTCAGCAGTTCACGTACACTTTGTCTCATGATGTTGACTGCAATTTCCCACAATGCAACAGCTCCCCTCTCACTTCCTCTCCATAGTTACCTCTTCTCTGTGTCCATCCCTCCATGCATTCTTGCCCCCTGAGCTGTCTCCCTGTGCATACACAACCCTTCTATTCTCCCATGATTGTTCTCTCCAAGAAATGTATTTACATAGTGTAAATGTTCACCTCATATGCCTATCTTTTGTTTGGCTGGAAGCCACAAGAGTGGGTTAATTCCAGACCCGAAGGGCAGCTAGGGGCCATAGTCTCAGTGGTTCTATCAGGCTTTATCAGACCAGCAAACCTGGTCCCTTTTTTTTTTTTTCCCAAATGATTCTGAGTTTTGTTCCACATTGTTCTCCCTCTCTATCCAGGATCTCCTACATAGATCCCCCTCCGAGTGGTTGATAGTGGTACCAGGCATCTAGTTCTTCTGGTCTCATAGTCATATAGGCTGCAGATCACATGGTGTACCAGTCACTAGGACTAATTGTTTCCATGATTCTTTGGTTTTCTTCATTCTTCTTTGCTTTGGATGAGGAGAGACCCATTGTTGCATGTAGGTGGCTTCTTGCAAGCTTTTAAGATCCTAGTCGCTACTCGCCAAAGTAGGAGGTGAAACAATGTTTTGTGTAGTATGTTATGCCAATTGAGCTTGATGTCCCCTGCAACTATGGTCCTGAGCCCACAGGTCCAACTACTCACTCCCTCTGGGTAGCTGGCTGTGGCCAAGAAGTGACTACAACCTTGTCCCTTGTCAGCTCTACTATACACCTGGGAATTCTTACAGAACATACCAATACACTTGTAGAAACATTGTCTGCCAGCCCTATACATGGTCTTAGGCACACTCCTCTCTGCATAGACATACCTAATAGTTCAGCCTGTCCACCCATCTAGCCACCCGTATATCCACATTTGCCTATATGTGCAAAAGGGTTCATCTTTGTTGTCTGTACCTCCCATGTACCTCTCTATGTCTTCCTCTTGAGTTTTATTTAATTTTTTCTGATTTAAATTTAAATAACCTCATGCAGCTAGTAGCTCCCATCTTGGACAGAGTGGCTTGTCTGGACTTAGACAAGTTGACCCCAGTGCTGCACCTCTTACCATTGCACTACCAGGAGAGGTAAGCTACTGGGAAGAGTGAAAGGTACATCAGAGTTTGGGAGTCTAGACTGATGTTGGGATGCTGTTGGCAGAAATTGGTGAGTTGGGAAAAGTGAGAAGGTGTGTCTGGGGTTTTGGTAAGATTTTTGAATCATGGAGATGGTCAAGCAGGCATCTAGAAAAGTATGGAAAGAGGTCTTGGCTGGGAATGTTGATTTTTCACGTTTCCTACAGGAGAGAGTGTTGGAGGATATGAGGATGGAGAGAATGAGGAGAGCATTATGGGAGTATGCAGGGGAAAGAGTGATGAGAGCGTATCATGAAAATGACCAGAGGAGAGTGAGGAGAGCATCCTGGGATCCAGGCCAGGTGTGCTCACAGCCATAGCTTGCTTTAACAGCCAGGCTGCTGGAAGTGTAAAGTACAGAGGAGGAACAAGCTTAGCCAGAGTGAGTAGGAGACAATAAGGACAGGAAGGCAGTAATCTTAGGGGTGGTGCCATGCTTTCAGAGATGACTGGGCAAGCTTGGGAAGTTCAATGTGTTCTTCCTCCGTGATAGAGAATATTCGTGTGACAAGGAGTTAGAACCACCCATAGCTTGAGCTACTCTGTCTCATCAATCCTGGAGCTTCCACAGGAAAAAAAGACTTTCCTTTGTGTCTTTTTCAGCTGTTAATCATTAATGATAATTTTGAGGAATCCATTCATATTTACTGGAGCCTGGTTTCAGAATCAGTTTTGGATAGATGCAACAGTATTTAACAGCTGGGGTATTATACTCAGATTTCAAGAACTTAGTGTTTTCTTAGTGGAAAACATTGTGGAAAGAACTTTCACTTCACAGAATTAAAGGAAAAAATCATAAGCAGCTCTGGATAGTTGTGAAAACAAGTCAGCCCAGATAAGGTGATTTGATTTGTAAAGTTATGGACATGTCACTTGCTCTTAAAACAATTCTAAAGGAATGCAAAGGTCAATGATGAGGGCACTGAGCTCTGTGCCTTGTGCACAACTGATTGCATTATTGTGCAATAAATATCAGTTTGTGGAAAACATTGAGAGAAGGTGGGAATAACATGAACTGGGGATACCTACATGATTGGACTGAAATTCAGGTCATGCCACTTACCAGCTAGGTGACTTGGAGGCCTTTCTTATCTTTTTAGGCCTCACTTCAGTTTTCCAATCATTAAAATGGGGAAAATACTGCCTTCTTTATGATGTTGAGGAGCTCTGGTGGCATAGTGCCTAAGGCATTTGACTGCTAACCAGAAGGCTGGTGGTTCAAACCCACCAGCCACTCCTTGGAAGGAAGACTGAGCAATCTACTTCCATAGAGATACCTCCTCGGAAACCCAAGGAGGGGTCACTATCAGTTGGGACCAACTCGACGGCAGTGAGTTTGGTTTTTGGTTTGGTTATGATGTTGTAAGGAATAAAATGAGAGGATGTATATGAACCATCTACATGGGGCCTGGCATGTGGTAGTTACTCAATAAATGGAGGTCATCACTCTTAGGTCTTTGACTATGGTGGTGGTGGACCTAATTATTGTTGCTATTATTATTATTATTATTTTGGCAGGCACAGGACTTTAGATTTGTTAAATTATATGACATATGTGTAGTTGTCCAGAGAAAGGCCTGATTCTCTGAAACTGTAATTTATATATCCTACTTACTCTTGGATTTTTGCTTTATATTCTGAAGATTAAGGTGTTACAGCTAAGGATCTCTAGTTTTTGAAACCAATGAGAATATATATATATATATAAACATGGGCCTGTCAAATACTATATTGTTATTATTGTTGCTGAGTGCCACGAATTCAATTTTTATTCATAGCAACCCCACGTACAACTGGCCCATAGAATTTTCTTGGCTGTCATCCTTTTTTCCTTTTTTTAAGCTTATTTGGTTGTTGTTATTGAGAATATACACAGCAAAACATATACCAGTCCAACAGTTTCTACATGTACAACTTAGTGACAGTGATTACATTCTTCGAGTTGTGCAACCATTCTCACCCTCCTTTTCTGAGTTGTTCCTTTCTCATTAACATAAAATCACTGACCCCTAAGGTTCTCATCTAATCTTTCAAGTTGCTGTTGTCAATTTGATCCCATATTAATAGTTCTTAAAAGAACATAATGCTTAAGTCAGACCTTTTTTTTTTTTTTTTCTAACTAGTTCAGCTAAACTATTATTTGATTTTAAGAAGACTTCAGGGAATATTTTTGGTTTAAGGTTTAAAGATTATCTCAAGGCAGTAGTTTGAGAGGTTCATCCACCCTCCATGGCTCCAGAAACCCTAGAGTCCTTGAGAATTTGAAATTCTAGTCTGAATTTTCCCCCTTTTGATCAGTATTCTTCTATGGAATATTTGATTAAAATGTTCAGTAACGATGTTGGCTATAATGTTTATGTGAGCAGATCACCAGATGTTTCTCCTAGAGAGCGACTTTCTCCTAGAGAGCCACTGGGTGAGTTTGAACTGCCAACCTTTCTGTTAGCAGTTGAGTGCTTAACCATTGTGCAACCAAGGCTCCTGGTCAAATATTATACCCTCCCAATAACCTTGGGAGGGTGAGGTTTCTTTGATGCAGTGTTTACCTGGATCCCCAGAAGTATCCTCTATTCAATTAGTCTTGCCCCCGGTGTTCAGAGAAAGGCTGAGAAGCAAAGGGCAGTCTGAAGTCTGGGATCTGACAGTGTGTTGCCCTCTTTGATATTCTCATGGCCCACTCTCCTTCCTGACATCATCTCTTTTCTCACCATGCTGTAGGGCCACCTTGAACCATCTTTATATAATCCCAGCACCCACTGCCCTCAAATCAGTTCCAATTCAAATGTTGCAAATCTTTATGGAAGTATACTGCCTTAGTCTTTCTCCTGCTGAGCTGCTGGTGGGTTCGAACCACCAACCTTTTGATTAGCAACTAGAATGCCTTACCCATTGTACCACTAGAGCTCCTATGCTTTTCAGTGATTTTTTTCCCCCAATTTATTCAGTCAGTCAACATTAGAAAGGACCACATATTTGCCAGGTACTCTTTTAGGTTCTGGAAAAGTATAACAGGGAACAAGATACTCATGGAATAAGCTAGATCCTGCTCTTGAATTGTCTCTTATAATTTCAGAAATGTTTCAAGCCAGCAGAGTAGGAAAGGACAGGAGAGATGACTGGGTGGAATGGATGAGAAGACCAAGATCTCACAGCTGGTGTTTGCTGAGTGAGAACGAACCAGCTGGAGCGTCACATCCCCTGCCCCCGCACCTCTGTGTACATCCTACTACTGTGACCCCATCAGCAGTTGCTCATGCACCACCATCATGGTTTCCACCAGATCCACATATCACCTACTTAATACATTTTCCTTTAATGTAATGCATTTAAAAAATTAATTTGAGCTCTGGTAGTATAGTGCCTAAGGCACTTGACTGCTAACCAGAAGGCTGTTGGTTCAAACCCACCAGCCACTCCTCGGAAGGAAGGTTGGGCAATCTACTTCCGTAGTGATACTGCCTCGGAAACCCAAGGAGGGGTCACTATGAGTCGGGTCTGACTCAGTGGCACATAACAACAGCAACAACAACAACAATTATAAACTGAAAGGATCTATAAAAATAAAGAAACAATATTGTTAAATAGCTAGATACCATTTCCTGCAGAAGGCTCAGGATTGGAGAGAGTTTCTCATTGACCTAAGCAGGACTACAAAGGAACTGAAAAGGGAGTAACTTTCTCAGGACATATGTCAGAGTTATCTAATGCTGCGTTCTCCTGAAGCATGGTTTAGTATTCTCATATTCCCTAAAGTCATCTTGCAAGCTGTCTTAGTTTTCTAGTGCTGCTGTAACAGAAATAACCACAAGTGGGTGACTTTAAAGAACAGAAATTTATTTTCTCACAGTTTAGGGGCATAGGAGTCTGAATTCAGGACACTGACTCTCTCTCCCTCTCTCTGTCTCTGTCTCTGTCTCTCTCTCTCTCTGTTGCTCTAGGGGAAGATCCTTGTGGCAGTTTCTCTAGTCTTCATATTTCTCAGTTCCTTGGTGATCTCCACGGGGCATCTGCCTTTCCCCCATTTGTGCTTGCTTGTCTCTGTGCCACATTTACTCTTTTTATAATTCAAAAGTGATTAGATTTAAGACATACCCTACATGGATATGGTCTTATTAGCATAACAAAGCACCCTATTTCCAAGTGATCCACAGATTAAGGGAGTAGGATTCCAACATATGTGTTGGGAGGACACACTTTAACCCCTAACACAAACCATCATGGTTTCCACCAGATCCACATATCACCTACTTAATACATTTTCCTTTAATGTAATGCATTATGGTTATGGTACAAGCCTCATGATTTGAGGAACTCTACATTATACCCCTAAGTTGATTTTTGGTCATTGGTGACTCCTGGCTCACAAGGCTTCATTTTCCTTGGGTATCTAAAGTTCTATTATAAACAAATACCGGCAGGGACAGGAAGCCGCCTTTTCAAAGGAAAGGTGGGGTAAATCCTTTTTTTTTTTTTTTAATTGTGATTTGTGTGAAAATTTATAGAGCAAATTCACTCTCCATACAGCAGTTCAGATACACTTTGTCTCATGACATTGACCATAATTTACCCCAATGCACCAGCTCCCCTCCCACTTCCTCCCAATAGTTACCTCTTCCCTGTGTCCATTCCTCCAAGTACTCCTGCCTCCTGAGCTGTCTCCCTGTGCATAAATAGCCCTTCTTTCTCCTGTGATTGTTCTCTCCAAGGAGTGTATCTAGTCAGGTAAATGTTCAACTCATATGCCTGTCTATTGTTTGGCTGGATGCCACAGGCATGGGTTCAATTCCAGATCTGAAGGGCAGCTAGGGGCCATAGTCTCAGTGGTTCCACCAGGCTCTGTCAGACTAGCAAACCTGGTTAGGGTAAGTCCTTTGTAAAATGAAGCGTGTTGCAGAGAGAGGAGTGATTGCCCACTCTGTCTGTATAGAAAATTCAGAAGCATTGTGGTTTCTTCAACCAGAGCATGCCTTTATTTGACCTTATCCAAGGTGTAGGGTTCTCTGTAATAAGTCCAAGGCTTGCTATAAATTGATCATACTCTACAAAAGCTGATTACAGAAGATTTTATTTTGCTGTTAAATGGAAGATGGAGCCAGGTGAAACTGACTTTGACCTCCATGGCAGGCACCGGCCAAGATATGAGGTTTTTTTTGTGCTGATCATACCTTTAGTTCAGGGCCACCACCTCCAATGTCAGTCTATGATATATATGGCTGCAGGCATAAAATGTTCTAATTCCTAGTCCAAAGAAAGGACATGTAATTAACGTCCTGCAGCTCAGAAATCAGAATTCACAGTAGTACTTGGCAGTCTTTAGGGTCTTGGTATATGGTTTAAAAGTCCTCTTAAAGCTGGCAGTTCTCATCTTCATCAAGTTGTTCGTGACTCACAATGTTCAAACAGATTCATACAAATTCCCTTCACTCTGTGATTAATTTGCTCACCCCTTGACTGTGCGGCCTTTTAGCAATGTCAGTTGTAGCCTGCCTTAAATAGGTGACTCCTCTGGGGAGTTTTGTAATTACTGAAAAAGAGGAAAATGTCATGTCTCTTACAGTGTCATCGGCCTTGGTTGTCGCTAAAACAAATTAAGTAGGATTGGATCTCTTTTGGAAGTTTGCTTTTCATTCATTCATTTACTTCTCATCCGTGTCCTGTGCTATTCTCGGCACTGAGAAAGAAAAACACAGATGATTGTCCCTGCCCGTGAGGAATTCTGGGTCTAGAAAGAAAGACAGGCCTTTGATTGGCATGTGCTGGGATAAGTGCTTACAAGACTGAGAAACTGAAAGGGGAGTTGAGTCAGAAACTAAAGCAGTGTTTATGCCTTTGGAAAAGGTGGCAGCTTTAATCACTGTAGACCCAGGAGTGCTGCCAGACAGAGTGTGCATGTAACCAAAAAGAACCATCTAATCTACTATATTCACACTCTCGTCCCCCTTGAGACTAAAAGGAGATTGTCTGGCCAAACCTCTTGTAAGAGACAAAACAGCTAAACAGAGAGGTCATATCTTCCATACCTTCAGTGGAGAAATAAGGAATGGTTATTGTCAGTCCTTAATAGTGAAGAGGCAACAGAGACCAAAAAAAGGCAATTAAAAAAAAAAATTAGACAAAGTGGAACTTGGTAGAAAAGAAAATGAGTCTGAGTCATAAACCTGTTTTGTAGTCATGACTCCTTTAGCAGGGCAACCTTGGGCAAATTACTTAACCTCTCAACCTCTCTTTTCTCAGCTTAATAGCTGGGGATGAAACATCTGTTTTATCTATTTGACAAGGTTGATGTACTATATCAAGGATTGGCAAGTTATGGCCTATGGGGCAAAGTTGGCCTGCAGTTTTTTGGTAAATAAACTGATTAACATATAGTCAAGTCATGCCTACTTATTACATATTGCCTATGGCTACTTTCTCACTAAAACAACACATTGAGTAGTTTGGAACAGAAACCGTATGGCCCGCAAAGCCTAAAAAATTTATTATCTGGCCTCTCACAGAAAAAGTTGTTGACCCTTGTGCTCTGTAATTGTGAGATCATGTTGTGCCCTCATGAGTTCTTTGTAAAATTTAATTGTCTATCCATGACAGAGATATATGGGAAGGATATCTCCATTTTATAGGAAATATAAGAAGGCCTGTATTTGTTAGGTACTAATGCTTTTTCTTGAAAAAGTCTCTTTTGGTGTTTAGTGAATCCTGCACACTTAACATAGGTGGCTGGGAATCGAGGCAGAGGTTCATCTGGCTTTGAGGTCATTGAGGGAGTTGACTTCTAGATCGGGAGAGTGAAGAGACTTGAAATATTTTTTGTCCGTGCTAGAATGAACTGTGAGCCCCTGAGACAAGTCTAAATGAGGCTTCTGGCCTTATATTCAGTTGTGATTTCTAGAGGCACCTACAATGTGCCAGGCCCTAGTCTGGGTACTGGGAACACAGTCCCTGCCCTAATGGAGCCCACATTTTAGCCTTCAGATGTATCCATTAAGCCATGAGGATTTTTTCTCTTCTAACTTTTTATTGAAAGAGTCTCTGTGTGCTAACCAGAAGGCTGGTGGTTCAAACCCACCAGCCACTCCTTGGAAGGAAGGTTGGGCAATCTACTTCCGTAGTGATACCGCCTCAGGATCGCTATAGGTCAGATCCAACTTGACGGCAGTGAGTTTGGTTTGGCTGGGCCATATGAATGGCTTATGCTTGACTACTAACCTAAAGGTTGGTGGTTCAAACCCACCCGGCAGTACCATGGAAGAAGGGCCTAGCAACCTGCTTCCATAAAGATTACAGCCAAGAAAACCCTATGGAGCAGTTCTACCCTGTATCACATGGGGTCACCATAATTTGGAATCAATTGCAACCGATTTGGTTGAACATTTTGTTGTTTGTTATATATTTTAAATAGGTTCCACATGTACATACAGCCTATTTGTACATTCAGATACATAATTTAAAAGATTTAAAAGGGTATCCAGTGAAACACAAGTCTCCTTTCTATCCCTGAGACCATAGATGCAACTACTGATATTTCCAGAGTTATTCTATGTGTGTACATAAGAATTCATATATACATACGTATTATTTTGTCATTTATTTCTTTGTTTAGGGTCCTATGTCCTCCCTAATTTTTATTTTTTAAAATTGCAAACTATAGAAAAGTTGAAAGAACAATACAATACCAAAGAAAACCTCACTGCCACCAAGTCTATTCCAACTCATAGCAACCCTATAGGACAGAGTAGAACTGCCACATAAGGTTTCCAAGGCTGTAAACCTTTATGGAAGAAGTCTGCCTCATTTTTCTCCTACAGAGTGGATGGTGAGTTCCAACTGCCTACTTTTTGGTTAGCAGCTGAATGCTTTAACCACTATACCACCAGAGCTCTGTAATAATACAATTGTTGTTGTTGTTATGTGCCATCGAGTCGGACCTGACTCATAGCGACCCCTCCTTGGGTTTCTGAGGCAGTATCACTACGGAAGTAGATTGCCCCATCTTCCTTCCGAGGAGTGGCTGGTGGGTTTGAACCGCCAGCCTTCTGGTTAGCAGTCAAGTGCCTTAGCCACTGTGCTACCAGAGCTCCCAATAATACAATAATTACCTATATATTCTTCAATTGGAGTTATGACTGGTTGACACTTCACTGTATTTGCTTTATATCTCTCAACTTTCCTTTCCCCCTTCAACACGCACATGTGTAAACATGCATGTGTGCATGCACACACACACACACACACAATATTTTTTCTCCTTGAAGCTTTTAAAAGTGAGTAGCAGGTATCATTTATACTTCAGTCCTGTACTTTATTGGGCATCACCTAAGGACAAAGCCATTCTCCTACATTACCACAATTTCATCATCACACTCAAGAAATGTATCACTGATACAATATATTATCTGATATCCAGTCCTTGTTCAGATTTCCCTAATTGTCCCAGTACTGTCCTTTAGAGCTTTTTTCCCTAATAGTCTAAGATTCACTAAAGGACTCAGAGACCCCTCGCTACATGTAGTTGTCATGGTTTTGAGCATTTGCTTGCTTTTGTTTCCTCATCTTTATCCTCATTCTGGGTTCTGCACTTTTCTTTTCCCCCTGCTTCTTCCCCTTTCCTCTCCAGACAGAATGTCAATACTATCACTTTCTTCAGCCCCTGCAGGTGTTTGCCAGCCCTCAAGAGTAGGATGGATCTTGACGTGGTTAACATGTTTGTGATCGCAGGCGGCACCCTGGCCATTCCAATCCTGGCCTTTGTAGCCTCGTTTCTCCTGTGGCCTTCGGCACTGATAAAAATCTATTATTGGTAAGTTAATTCATTTTATAATAGAAGTTTTCAAGTGTAGCATAATGTCATCTTCTCTGCTTGTTCTTTTTATTGTTGTTCTACATTTTATCACAAAAAAATTTAATCATACAGAAAAGTTGCTCAGAAGGAAGGTTGGGCAATCCTACTTCTGTAGTGATACTGCCTCGGAAACCCAAGGAGGGGTCGCTATGAGTTGGGGCCGACTCGACGGCACGTAACAACAACAACACAACAACAGAAAAGTTGAGAGATGCTCACACTTTTTTATTTATTTATTTTTTAATTTTGGAAGTATTCTTGAATAATTGATGGTATCTTTTTGCCAGGTAGATGCTCTCAGATTTTTGATAGTGTCTTTGTCTTGGAGGCTACTCATGCTCCAGTCATTGCTTCTGTCTTTAAGCAAGGATTATATATTTATCAATGCTTTGATATTTTCTTTGTCATTTGATGTTGATCCAGTGAGCTTCTTACAGGTATAGTGATATGCACTAAAAAATGAGTAAGACACCTTGCAGGATTGGATATCTGGATTTGAAGGCTTAGGACCGTGGTTTTGTGGGATATCTTGGTAATTTGGCATAGTATAGTTTATAAAGTTATGTTCCATATCCTAGTTTGATGAGTAGTATCTAGGGTCTTAAAAGCTTGTGAGTGGCCATCTAACATAAAACTGTTGGTCTCAACCTATTCAGAGCAAAAGAGAAAGAAACCAAAGACTCAAAGAAGAAACTAGTCCATAAGACAGAGTGTACACAAACCATAGCCTCATCTATCCAACATCAGAAGAGCTAGATTGTGCCCACCTACTACTACCAACTGTCGTGATCAGGGCCACAAGAGATGGACCCTAATAGAATGGGAGAAAAATGTGACAGAACCTCAAATTCCTAAAAACAAACAAACAAATGAATGAACAAACCAGATCCACTGAAGTGGTTGAGATTATAGGACTCCCTGAAATTTTTGCCAAGCTGCTCTTCAAACCTTGACCCCAAACTAACCCCTGAGGCAGTGAAGTCACTAGGTAGATGTGGGGAGGGGGTTGTACAGACCACACTGGATGACTCTGTCAAAGCGGGTGACACCAAAATGACTGTCTATAAAATTTTTGTAGAATGTTTCAGTGTTGTTGTTGTTTTATGCCATCGAGTCGGATCCAACTCATAGCGACCCCTCCTTGGGTTCCTGAGGGGCAGTATCACTACGGAAGTAGATTGCCCCATCTTCCTTCCAAAGAGTGGCTGGTGGGTTTGAATCGCCAGCCTTCTGATTAGCAGTCCAGTGTCTTAGCCACTGTGCTACCAGAGCTCCAATAGAATGTGTTATTTTTTATAAAAATATCCTTACAGTTAGTTATAACAATAAAAACATTTTTCGTTAGCCCAGCTTACATATATCAATATACCTATAAGGCTAACACTCTGTGCTGATTTACTTTTTAAACCTTCTAATGTGCTCTGGTCAGAGCTGTCATTATTAACCAATTAGAATGATGCTTCAATCACGTG
>NW_006921628.1:8392137-8393657 GCF_000298275.1 Orycteropus afer afer
TAGTTGGGGTTTAGTCCACTTCTATATCCTTCCCTTCAAGGCTCAGGGGTCCAAGATTATCTTCTGTGTCTGTGTTAATTGGTTTTCCTTTTCTTTGTTGAAGAGGGTCTGTGCAGTCTTTCTGCCTAGTCCACCATCTTGCCAGAACTCTCCCTGCTGGTATTTTTATAGTCACTGATTTCCTCAAATTTTCTAGTGTTTCAGCTACAATACTGTGGTAATTG
This sequence comes from Orycteropus afer afer, assembly GCF_000298275.1. NCBI lineage: Eukaryota > Metazoa > Chordata > Mammalia > Tubulidentata > Orycteropodidae > Orycteropus > Orycteropus afer. The sequence goes on from NW_006921628.1 coordinate 8,392,362, forward strand.
GTTTTGTAAACTTATCTCAATAACTTTTTTGAGAATGAAGTATCAATTAATGAAAACAGAGAGAAATTTAAAAAAGGCTCCTGCTCAGTTACTAATAATGTTGTAATTCAGTATAGAAAGATTTTGTAAAATAATTTTGTTGTCAGTAATTATATTATCTAAGAAATATTACATTTAAGGAATTTATAACTATATTTATCATATATTATTCCATGATTAAAATTGATAATAAGCATTATTAAGGCTTCTATATGGTCTGTATGGGAGGAGGTCCTGGTTGAGGGGAAGGAGTTACTGCACTGTATGACACCAACCCTAGTGATGCCACTGTTCTGAGGTCACCTTGTAGCTAAATAGCAAATTTGCTCAAAATATAATGAATATCACCCATAAGTATTGTGCTTCTTTAATAAATCACCTATATGTGACCCAACGGTCAACAGTTATTTTTAAATAAAGATGAGAATGTATGGGGGCAGGAAAACTAGATAAATGGAAAAGGAGCAACCAGAATAGAAATGAGAAGGTTCACACATTGTGAAGAATGTAACCAATGTCACTGAACAACTTGTGTAGGTATTGTTGAATGGGACAACAGCAGTTTAGGTTATAGGCAGCCATATCTATGATTACAGGCCACAAAACAGCATTATATGCTTCAGTTTGATTTGTTTAATAATAATGGCATGTAAAGTGTTATGTAAACTTTCACCAAAAACACAATGAAATATTATTTAGAAAAAGGAATTAGAAAGAAGTCAGGACCATTGTGACAGCATGTGTAAGGACAGACAGATGGTTTTAGGTATGTGAGAAGAGTGTTAATTAGTAAAGTGACAGAAAGAAAAAGAAGTATCTCAAGTTGCTGTCATTCTAGTACTACCTTCATCATTCCTGCCTCATCTGTAGACTACCTGTGCTCTTATTTTCTTTTACATATTTTTCAAGAGTGACTCATGTGAAAAGAAAAAAAATATCTTAAGTCTATTTATTTAAAAAGGATGCTTTCTATTTTTATCTTGCCAGGAAAACCTGTCATACCTGCCATAAATTGTAAATTAATACAAAAAGTAAAAATTAAACATGTTATTCAGTTTAGCCTAGATACTGTTGCCTACACATGGCTCTGAGTCTCTTTTCTCTTTATAACAATATAAAAGAGATTGCAAAGTTCAGCAGCCCCAATAGACTAAAACATTTCTCTTGATATAATCGGGACGTTAATAGGTGAAAAGAGTGACTTTCTCATGATGTGCTTCAGTGACTTTTCATGCCATGTCCACTTGCCAAATGAAA
>NW_006921628.1:8394115-8395248 GCF_000298275.1 Orycteropus afer afer
AAAAAAAAAAAAAGAAAGAAAGAAATCACCTCTCCCGCCCCCACAGTATGCATCCCACCATGTGAAATACTCTGCTTTAAGTGAGCACATTTTGATTTAACTGGGGTTTCTGGAAGTTAGCACTTACTTCTGTGGCAGAGAACACCTTGTGCTTGTGCCCTTTATCTGCCCTCCTTTCTGGCTCCCTTTTGTTTCTCTAGAGTGTGGAATTTTCCACCTACTAGCCAGGCTCTGATCCTTGAAAAGAACCTAATTGAACTGAAGGGAGCCTTTCATCTCTCTCTCTTGGGGTGTGGCCCCTTCAGAGGTCACTGGGGACCCACCTCAGCATTGATACAGCTGGCACTCTGGCTGCTTAAATGCCATTGCCCAGGAGCTTGGGGTGCAAGGCTGTTGGGTGGCACTTGGCATGGAGAGGATAGTGTTGTGTGCCCCCCTCCTCCAGTCCTGCAGAGGCATTGTAGACCTCTCCCACACTAACACCATTTTTATTAAACAAATCAAACTGAAGCAGGAAATGCTGTTATGTGGCCCGTAACCATGGATATGGCTGCCTACAGAGGTGTGATTATATCAAGGCTAATTCCACCCACCACATGTGGGTGGAAACCAGCCCAATGGTGCACTGCCTCCCAGCCCCCACGTTTCTTGGGCTGTCGAGGTTTTCAGAGTCAGAGTATCAGAATGATTTTGATATTTGACTTTTAAAGAGAAAAATAGCTTCATAGCAAATAATTCACCTTTTTTTAAATTAAGTTAAAATTCACATAACATAAAATTGATGCTTTTAAAGGGTACAATTCTGCGATGTTTAGTATAGTGACAGAGTTGTGCAACCATCATCACTATCTAATTCCAGAACATTTCCATCTCCCCAGAAAGATAGCTCAGACCTGTTAGCTTCCACTCCCAGTTTTTCTCCTTCCTCATCCCCTGGTGACACTCATCTAGTTTCTGCCTCAATAGATTTGCCTATTCTGAACATGTCATTTAAGCAGAATCATGCAGTAGGTGGCCTTTTGTGGCTGGCTTCTTTCACTTAGGTCCCTGGTTGGCACAAACAAATTGCTCTTGAGCTCTGGTAGCCTAGTACCTAAGGCACTTGCCTGCTAACCAGAAGGCTGGTGGTTCAA
>NW_006921628.1:8395348-8398297 GCF_000298275.1 Orycteropus afer afer
GATACTGACTTGGAAAGCCAAGGAGGGGTCACTATGAGTCAGTTCCCACTCGACGGCACATAACAACAACAACAACAACAACAACCAGTTGAAAGAATGGTGGTTTGAATCTACCCAGTGGTATTGTGGAAGAAAGTCCTGGTGATCTGCTTCCATAAATTACAACCAAGGAAACCCTGTGGAGCTCAGTTCTACTCTGAAGCTCATGGGGTCGCCATGAGTAGGAATGGACTTGACAGCACCAAGTTTTTTTTTTTTTTTTTTTTTCTGTCACTTCACATGATGTTTTCAAGGTTCATCCATATTATAGCATATATTAATATTTCATTCATACTTATGGCTGAATAACATTTCACTGTATGAATGTACTTTGTTGTTGTTCTGTGCCTTTGAGTCATTTCTGACTCACTGCAACCCCATGTGACAAGGTAGCAATGCTCCACAGGGTTTTCAAGGCTGTAATCTGTATGGGAACCGATCACCAGGTCTTTCTTCTATGGCCAGCTTTCCCATTAGCAGCTGAGTGCTTAACCATTGCCCCACCAGGACTCCTTTTTGTTTATCCATTCATCTGTTGGTAGGTATTGGGGTTGTTTCTACTTTTCGTCTTTTATAAAAATTGCTGCATAGCAAGTAATTCCCTTCTATTAACAAATAATACCACCTGAAGTCAGAGAGGCCCACAGAGCAGAGCCCTTAGTCCCTCATTAATTGACAGTACAGATGCTTATCATCTTAAGGCATACCCACACCAGTCACTCAGCTCAGAGTTGTGGCTGGAAGACAAATACAATGTTCTTTGTATCGTGAAGGTGGGCACACAGATCAAGAAGAAAGCCCACTGATTGGGAAAGATGAAAATTCTGGAAAACCTAGCTCATGCCAGGTGGTGTTGTGACATGGGGGATTATGATTATAGTCATCAAGATGCCATTGCAAAGGGCTGTAGGAAGTCCTGTGAATCCCCCACACTGCAGTGTCTGTTTCCTCTAAATCGCCTCACTGCGAGCGACATTTACACAGTAGTTGTCATAGCATGAGCAGCTTTACCAGGAGTCACTTACATCCCTTGAGAAAGTCTGAGCCATGGCTACTCCTCTGAAGGCCTTCATTTACTCAGCTGCTCACAATGGTCTAGTGGGCTCACCTTGCAGACCTGGGTGGGTCACAGTATTTTCAGGACTGCTACAGGAATAGAAAATAGAGTTGCATTCCCACCCGTCCTTACCATCCTGCTATACTAAGGGTGGGGTGAAAACATTATATCATGTGCTTTCCTTGACTTCCCTCTGGGATCTTTCTTGTTAGGCTGACATCTTCTCAGCTCCTCAGGGAACAAGTGTCCTCGTAGGCTACAGCTGGTCTTCAGAGAAGCTCTTGCTGGGACTAAATGTCCCTGGAGTCTGTCCAGCCCATTTCCGCAGTGATGTAAATGGCTGCTGTGCCTGTAGGAGGTGCCACAGGCTTCACCATAGGTCAGAGCAGAGCCACAACGGGGTTGCTGTGGTGCTGTGGGTGACATCAGGAGCAGCTCTGATTTTGACTATATCTTGAAAACATCAAGACTTTTTACAAGATGAAAAAAAAACCAAACATTTTTTCTAAGGTTTCTGTTTGTCTGAAGAAACTCAGTAGGGAAATCAGGACAAGAAGTCCTGAATTTAAAAGGAAAAAAAGGGATAAGGATTGGAAAAGAAGAAAAATAAAACTGACATTGTTTGCAGGTGACACGATTGTGTACATGGAAAATCCAAAAGAATCATAGCTAATTTATTAACATTGATAACTATATTTGACAAGGCTGCTGATTACAAGATCAAGAGACAAAATTTGCTTATATTTCTATACACCAGCAACAAACAAATAAAAATGAAAAAATTTCTATGATGCCATTGACAATAGCATCAACAAATATAAAATACCTGAGAACAACTCTAAAGAACAGTGTGGGAGTCTTTTACACTGCAAACTACAAAGTATTAGAAAAAATTTAAAAGACCTAAATAAATGGAGGAATTAATAATATTCATGAGTTTTTAATACTTAATATTCTAGAGATGTCAGATTTCCCCACAATGATCTATAGACTCAATGTACACTCAATTAAAATACCAGCTGGTTTTTGTTTTTTTTCCCGATGTTTTTGTTAAGGTATGTCAAGTGGGTTCTGATTCATAGTGACTCTGTGTACAACAGAACGTTGTCTGTTCCTGCATCATCCTTAAAATCCTTGCTGTGTTTGAGTCCATGGCTGCAGGCACTGTGTCAATCCATCTTTTTGAGAGTCTTCCTCTTTTTCACTGACCCTCTACTTTACCAAGCAAGATGTCCTTCTCCAGGGACTGGTTCATCCTGATAACATGTACAGACTATGTGAAATGAAGTCTCGCTTCTAAGACAGCTGTACCTCTTCCAAGACAGATTTGTTTGTTCTTCTGGTAATCAGTCCATGGTGTATTCAATATTCTTTGCCAACACCATAATTTAAAGGCATCAGTTCTTCTTCAGTCTTCCTTTTTCATTGTCCAGCTTTTGCATGCATATGAGGTGATCAGAAATCTATGACTTCAGTCATGCACACCTTAGCCCTTAAAGTGACATCTTTGCTTTTTAATACTTTAAAGAGGTTTTTTATAGCAGATTTGCCCAATGAAATATGTCATTTGATTTTTTTTTTAACTTTTTATCGTTATTTGGGTGAAAGTTTACAGAGAAAATCAGTTTTCTATTCAGCAATTCATACACATTTTATTTCATGTCATTGATTGCAATCCCCACAATGTAACATCACTGCAGTGAATTGCTTGATGTGGCCCTTCTAGCCATTGTCCTCCATTCTGTGATGTTTTATAAATTCCATTATCCATGCCTGTTTGGGGTGCTGTGGTACTTAAGGTCAGGTATCAACTTGGCTGGGCAGCTGGTAGTAGTCATTCCCTATAATGACTG
>NW_006921628.1:8398922-8402181 GCF_000298275.1 Orycteropus afer afer
TCTTTCCTAGCCCTTTTGCCTTTTCAACTTTGTCCTTGGGCAAATGCTGCCCTTTTGATCTCAGATGGTTTATTGATCTAAGGAGTGTAATACCTCCCTAGTATTATTGTTCATCTTATTGTTATTGTTCCTATCTGTTGTTTAGCTGAAAATTGAGCCATGGGAGTGAGTTTAGTTCCAGGCCTGAAGGATGACTAAGGGTCATAGTCTCAATGGTTCCACCAGTTTCCATCTGACCAGTATGCCTGGTGTTTTCTATAGTTTTGAGTTTTGTTCCACATTTTTCTCCTACTCTGTCTAGAACCTTGTAATGTGATGCCTTTCAGAGTAATCAGTAGTGATAGCACGACACCATCTAGTCTTCTTGTCTCAGGATTGTAAAGGCTGAGTTTTTTGTGGTCCATTAGCCCTTTGGATAAACTGTTTCTATGCATCTTTGATTTTCTTTACTCTTCTTTGCATTGGACAGGGAGAGCCGAATAGTTACAGCTTGGATGGCTACTCACAAGCTTTAAGACTTCAGTTGCTACTCACCAGAATAAGATATAGAACATTTTCTTTGTGGACTATGTGTGCCAGTTGACCTTGATGTCCTCTAAGACTATGGTCCTGAGCCCATAGGCCCAGCAGCTCATTCCCTCGAGGTGTTTGGTTATGGCTAAGAAATTTTCATAACTTTGTCCCCTGTATGCTCTACTGTATTCATGGTTATATTTATAGCATATGTAAATAAATACATAGAAATATCCTCTGTCAAATCTATGTATATTTGTGGTTATAATCCCATTCTCCTTCCCATACCTGATCAGTTTATGTATCTATCTTTGTATCCGCTCGTAGATTATTGTTATTACTGCTATTGCAGGATTGTGTGGGTAATAATATTTACTCTGTTGCCTTTAACTCGTGTGCATCTCCCATTGTCTTCTTTTGCCTTGATCATTTTGTGCTGACCTCCCCCTTATTGTATATTGTGTTTCCCTTTACCCAAGTTAATAGGTGTCTACCCTCCAATTGACTGTGCAAAAAAAAAAAATCAGTTGTGTGGATCATAACAAATTGTGGATAACATTGAGAAGAATGGGAATTCTAGAACACTTGATTGATTGTACTCATGAGGAACCTGTACATAGATCAGGAGGCTGTTGTTCGAACAGAACAAGGGGATAGGGCATGGTTCAAAATCAAGAAGGGAGTGCATCAAGGTTGTATCCTTTCACCATATTTATTCAATTTGTATGCTGAGTAAATAATCCAAGAAGCTGGATTATATGAAGAAGAATGTGCCATCAAGATTAAAGGAAGACTCATTAACAACCTGCGATATGCAGATGACACAGCTTTGCTTGCTGAAAGTGAGGATGACTTGAAATACTGATGAAGATTAAAGACTACAGTCTGCAGTGTAGATTACACCTCAGTATAAAGAAAACAAAAATCCTCACCACTGGTCCAATAAACAGCTTCATGGTAGATGGAGAAAAGATTGAAGTTGTCAAGGATTTCATATTACTTGGCTCTACAATCAACACCAATGGAAGCAGCAATCAAGACATCAGATGACATATTACATTGGGCAAATCAACTGCAAAGGACCTCTTTCAAGTGATGAAGAGCAAAGATGTCTCCTTGAAGACTAATGTGCACCTAACCCAAGCCATGGTATTTTCAGTCGCCTTTTATCATGTGAGAACTGGACAATGAATAAGGAAGACTGAAAAAGAGTTGATGCTTTTGAGTTGTGGTGTTGGAGAAGAATGCTAACAGTACCATGGTCTGTTAAAAGGACTAACAAATCTGTCCTGGAGGAAGTGCAGCCAGAATGCTCCTTGGAAGTGAGAAAGGCCAGACTTCGTCTCACCTACTTTGATCATGTTGTCAGAAGGAACCATCCACTGGAGAAGGATATCATGCTTGGTAAAGTGGAGGGTCAATGGAGAAGGGGAAGACCCTCAAGGAGATGGATAGACATAGTGGCTGCAGTGATGGGCTCAGATAGGCTAGCACAGGACTGGGCAGTGTTTTATTCTGCTGTGCATAGGGTCACTGTGAGTCGGAGACAACTTGACAGCACCTAACAACAACAACAACAACCCTCCAATTAGTGATTTACCCTCTCTTCTCCTCGCACCCCTGGTAACCATCAAATAATGTTTTTTTTTTTTTATTTGAAGACCTTTTCTTGACTTTTTATAATAGTGGTCTTATACAATATTTGTCTTTTTGTGATCGATTAATTTCCCTCAGTGTAATTCTTCTAGATTCATCCATGTTATGAGGTGTTTTGCAGATTCATTGTTATTATTTTTTTCCCCCATCATTATTCTTTAATGTTGCATAATATTCCCTTGTGTTTATGTATCATAGTTTGTTTATCCATTCATCCATTGATGGGCATTTAGGTTGTATCCATCTTTTTACTATTGTGATTAATGCTGCAATGAACATGGGTGTGCATATATCTATTCAAATCTTGGCTCTTATTTCTCTAGGATACAAACCTAGTAGTGGGATTGCTGGATCATATGATGTCTCCATTTCAAACTTTTTAGGGAAGTACCATACTATTTTCCATAGTGGTTGCAACATTTTACAATCCTACCAACAGTGTATGAGGGTTTCAGTCTCTCCATACCCTCTCCAGAATTTATTGTTTTCTGTTTTTTTAAACTTTGCTGTTAATGTTGGGGTGAGATAATAATGTCATGGTGGTTTTGACTTGCATTTCTCTAATGACTAATGATTACAAGCATTTCTTCATGTGTTTGTTGACTATCTGAATGTGTTCTTTGTTGAACAGTCTGTTCATGTCCTCTGGCCAATTTTCAGTTGGATTATTTGTCTTTTTGTTGTTGAGATGTAAAATTTTCTGAAGTTTTAGAGTTTAGACCCTTCTCAGATATGTCATAGCCAAATTTTTCCCCCAGTCTGTGGGTTCTTTTTTTATTCTTTTGGTGACATCTTTTGATGAGCATAAGTATTTAATTTTTAGGAGGCCCATGGATCTAGTTTGTCTTCTGCTGCTTGTTCATTTTTAGTTATGTTTGAAAATGTATTTATGTGCACAAACAGCAGAAGAGAAACCAGGTGATTGGGACCTCCTAAAGATTAAATTTTTGTGTGCTTCCAAAGACTTCTCCAAAAGAGTCAAAAGAGAACCTACAGATTTGGAAAAAGTATTTGGTAATAACATATCCGACAAAGGACTTATCTCCAGAATTTATACAAAATTCCAACACCTCAATAACAAAAAGACAAA
>NW_006921628.1:8402796-8408926 GCF_000298275.1 Orycteropus afer afer
CAATGGAATACTATGCAACCCTAAAGAATAATGTAGAATCTGCAAAACACTGCACAACGTGGATGAACTTGGAGGACATTATGCTGAGTGAAATAAATCAATCACAAAAGGACAAATATTGTATTAGTCCATTATTGTAATAGTCAAGGAAACGTTTATCTATGGAAGACCATTTCCTTTGTTGGTTTCCAGGGGTGGGAGGGTAGAGTAGGGAATACAGTTAGATAGATAGAGATAAGTTTTGATTTGGGTGAAGAAAAGTGCAATGTACCAAATAAATATAGTAGCACTGAGGAGGAGAAAGACATAGAGAGGTACGTGGGAAGTACAGACAACAAAGATGAACCCTTTTGCACATATAGTATGGCATGGTCAGTGAAGGCAAACACGGGTATATGCGTGGATAGGTGGGTGGAGAGACTGAAATATTAGGCATGTATATGAAGTAGAGAGTACACCCAAGAACATGTATAGGGTTGGCAGAAAGTGGTCCAATAACTTTATGTGTATGATCTGAATTCCCAGGTATATAATGGGGCTGACAAGAGGCAAGGTTGTAGTTACTTCTTGGTCACAGCCAGCTACCCAGAGGGACCGAGTAGTTGAACCTGTGGGCTCAGGACCATAGTCCCAGAGGACATCAAGCTCAATTGGCATAACATACTACACAAAACAATGTTCCACCTCCTACTGTGGCGAGTAGTGACTGAGATCTTAAAAGCTTGCAAGCTGCCATCTAGATGCAAAGATGGGTCTCTCCTCGTCCAGAGCCAAGAATAATGAAGAAAACCAAAAATTCATGGAAACAATTAGTCCTAGTGACTGGTACACCATGCAGTCTGCAGCCTATATAACTATGAGACCAGAAGAGCTAGATGGTGCCTGGCTACCACTGTCAACCACTCGTGGGGGTGTGTGTGTCTATATAGGAGATCCTTGATAGAGAGGGAAAACAATGTGGAACAAAACTCAAAATCATTTGGAGGGAAATAAAAGGGGGGGGGGGACCAGGTTTGCTGGTCTGATAGAGCCTGGTCGAACCACTGAGACTATGGCCCCTAGCTACCCTTCAGGTCTGGAATTGAACCCACACCTGTGGTTTCCAGCCAAACAAAAGACAGGCATATGAGTTGAACATTTACCTCAGGTAGATACTCTCCTTGGATAGAAGACTCATGGGAGAAAGAAGGGCTGCTCAGGCACAGGGAGACAGCTCAGGGGGTAGGAGTGCATGGAGAGATCGACACAGGGAAGAGGTAACTATCGGGAGGAAGTGGGATGGGAGATGTTGCATTGTGCTCAATTGTGGTCAATGTCACGAGACAAAGTGTATGTGAACTGCTGTATGGAAAGTGTATTTGCTCTGTAAATTTTCACCCAAATCACAATTTAAAAAAAAAAAGAAAATGTATTTATGCCATGTACTAGAACCCCTAAGTTTGTCCTTATATTTTCTTTGATGGTCTGTATAGTTTTAGGCTTTACATTTAGGTCTTTGATCTATCTTCAGTTTTGTATATGGTGTGAGATATGGATCCTGTTTCATTGTTCTGCAAATGGTTATCCAGTTTTACCAGTACCATTTGTTAGAAAGACTGTCTCTTCCCCTATTCAATGAATTTCAGCCCTTTATCAAAGATCAGCTAATCCATAGGTATAGGGACTTACTTCTGGGTTCTTGGTTCTCTTTCAGTTGGTCTGTCTATATGTCTGATGTTGTACCACTACCAGACTACTGTGGCTGTGTAGTAGGTTTTGAGATCGAGAAGTATGAGGCTTCCTACTTTGTTGTTTTCCTTCAGTAGTGCTTTGCTTATCTGGCATCACTTTCCTTTACATATAATGTTGGTGAGGTTTTTTTTTTTCATTTCTTAAAGAATGATGATGGAATCTGGATCAGGATTGCATTATATCTAGATCACTTTGGGTAGTGTTGACAAATATCACAATGTTAAGTCTTCCTATTCGTAATTGTGTTATATTTTTCTATTTATGTAGGCCTCTTTTGGTTTCTTATAGTAGTGTTGTATAGTTTTCTTTGCATAAGTATTTTGTATATCTGGTTAGATTTATTCCTAAGAATTTCATCTTTTGGGTGGCTATTGTAAATGGTAGCGTAGTGCCTAAAGCACTTGACTGCTAACCAGAAGGCTGGCGGTTCAAACCCACCAGCCACTCCTCGGAAGGAAGTAGAGGCAACCTACTTCCATAGTGATACTGCCTCGGAAACCCAAGGAAGGGTCGCTATGAGTTGGGTCCGACTCGATGGCACATAACAACAACAACATTGTAAATGGTATTGTTTTCCTGATTTCCTTTTCAGACTTCTCTTTGTTAATGTAAAAGAACCTAACTGATTTTTATATGTTCATCTTTTATACTGCCACTTTGCTGAATCCTTGTATTAGTTCCAGTAATTTTCTTGCTGAGTCTTTGGGAATTTCAATGTATAGGATCATATCATCTGCAAATAGAGATAGTTTTACTTCTTCTTTGCCAATGTGGGTGCCTTTTATTTCCCTTTGTTGCCTTATTGCTCTGGCTAGGACTTCCAATACAATATTGAATAGAAGTGGTGATAGAGGGCGTCCTTGTCTGGTTTTCATTTGCAAGGGGAATACTTTCTGTCTCTCTCCATTGATACCATTGTTGGCTATTGGTTTTGTATATATACAAATTTTGCTGAGGAATTTTCCTTCTATTCCCATTTTGTTGAGCATTTTTATCAGGTTTGGGTGTTAGATTTTGTCAAATGCCTTTTCTGTATCTATTGATATGGTCATGTGTTTCCTTTGTTTTATTTATGTGGTGGATTACCTTGATTGCTTTTCTAATATTGAATCATCCTTGCATACCTAGTATGAAACCCACTTGGTCATGATGTATTATATTTTTGATATGTTGTTGCATTCTATTGGCTAGGATTTTGTTGAGAATTTTTATATCTATATTCATGGGGGTTATTGGTCTGTAACTTTCTTTTTTAAGTAGTGGCTTTGTGTTGCTTTGGGATCAAGGTTTTGCATAGAATGAGTTCAGGAGAATTCCCTCCTTTTCTTCATTCTTCAATAGTTTGAGAGAACTGGTGTCAGCTCTTTTCTGAATGTTTGGTAGAGTTCTCCAGTGAAGCCATCTTTTTTTTTTTTTTTATTTAACTTGTGCTTTGGGTGAAAGTTTACAGAACAAATTCATTTTCCATACAGCAGTTCATACACATTTTGTTTCATGACATTGACTGTAATTCCCCACACTGTAACGGCTCTCTTCCTACTTCCTCCCCATAGTTACCTCTTCCCTGTGTCCTTCCACCTCCCATGCACTTCCATCTCCCCCGAGGTGTTTCCCTGTGTGAACACTGCCCTTCTATTCTCCCATGATGATTGCTCCAGGAAGTGTATCTATATACACATATGGGGGTGATATAAACGTTCATCCCATTTGCCTATCGTTTCGCTGGAAGCCACAGGAGTGAGTTCGGTTCCAGACCTGAAGAGTACCTAAGGGCCATAGTCTCAGAGGTCTCACCAGGTTCTATCAGACCAGCAAATCTGGTCTTTTATTTTTTGATTTAGAGTTTTGTTCCACAATGTTCTTCCACTCTATCTAGGATCTCCATCCCCCTCTGAGTGGTTAACAGTGATAGCTCGGTACCATCTAGTTCTTCTGGTCTCATGGTAATATAGCCTGAGGATCACATGTTTTACTAGTCCCTTGGACTAATTGTTTCCATGTGTCTTTGGCTTTCTTCATTCTTCTTTGCTCTCCATGAGGAGAGACCCATCATTGCCAGGACTTTTTTTGTTGTTGGGAGATTTTTTTTTTTTTTAATGACCTGTTCAATTTCTTCTTTTCTTTCTTTCTTTTTCAAATTTTTTTTTTTTTTTTGTAATTTGGGTGCACATTTACAAAGCAGATTGGTTTCCCACTCAATAGTTCATGCACATTTGGCTTCACAGCCCTGATTACAGTCCCCAACCATAAAAACCTCTCCTCCCCTCTCCTCCCTGTGTCTCCCCCTTCCCTGTGCCCTTCTTATGTATGCATTTCTGTCCATTCAGCTTTCCCTCTATGCACATGCTGCCCTTCTGATGTCTCATGGTTGATTGATCTAAGGGGTGCATCTTCCTGGGGTAGGTGGTGAATGCTTCTCCCTGACATAGGTGTTGTACTTGCAGGTCTTTCTATTGTTTGGCTGAGAGCTTATCCATGGAGGTAAGTCTAGTTCCAGGCCCAAAGGTGGCATAGTCTCGGGGGTTCCACCAGTCTCTATCCAACCAGTAATTCTGGTCATTTTTGTGTTTTTGAATTTTGTTCCACATTTTACCTCCTACTTTACCCAGATAATTTCTTCTTTTGTTATGAGTCTGTTCACGTTTTTTTTTTTTTTTTAACCTCTGTCTGTGTTGATTTAGGTAGGTAGTGTGTTTCTAGAAATATGTCCATTTCTTCTAGGTTTCAAATTTGTTGTAATACAGTTCTTCATAGCATTCTGTTATCTTTTTTATTTCAATTGGTTCTTTTGTGATGTTTCCCATTTCATTTCTTATTCATGTTATTTGCATCTTCTCCTTCTTTTCCTTTGTTATATTTGCCAATGGTTTGTTAATTTTATTAATCCTTTCAAAGAACCAACATCTAGTCTTGTTGATTCTTTCTATTGTTTTTCTATTTTCTGTCATTTATTTCTGCTCCAATCTTTATCATTTCTTTTCTCCTGGTGACTGTAGCATTTTTTGCTTCTCTTTTTCTAATGATTAAAGATACTGGGTTATGGTGTCAATTTTGGTTCTTCCTCCTTTTTTGATGTGTGTGTTTATTGCTGTAAGTTGTCCTCTGAGCACTGCTTTTGCTGTCTTCCAAAGGTTTTCATATATTGTGTTTTCATTCTCATTTGATTCAAGGACTTTTTTATTATTATTATTATTTCTTATATTGTCCAGCAGTTTTTTAAGCAGGATATTATTTGTTTTCCATGTACTTGATTTTTTTCCTTGTTCTTCCTATTGTTGATTGCTAATTTTATAGGATTGTAATCTTCTGAAAATATGCTTTGTGGTATTTCTGTGTTTTAAAACTTATTGAGGCTTGCTTTGTGGCCTACCATATGGTCTATTCTGGAGAATGTTCTTTGTGTGCTGGAAAATAATGTATATTGTTGTGGTTGGGTGGAGTGTTCTGTATATGTCTATGAGATCAGGTTGGTTGATTGTATTGTTTAGTTTAGATAGATGTCTTTGTTGTGTTTCTTTTAGTTGTCTTGTACTTTTTCAAAAGTAGTGTATTAAAGTCTCCTATTATTATTGTAGGAGCTCTGGTAGCATAGTGCCTAAGGCATTTGACTGCTAACCAGAAGGCTGGCAGTTCAAACCCACTAGCCACTCCTCGAAAGGAAAGTTGGGCAGTCTACTTCCGTAATGATACTGCCTCAGAAACTCAAGGAGGGGTCACTAATTAATGGCACATAACAACATTATTATTGTGGAGTTGTCTATTTCTCTTTTTGATTTTGTTAAAATTGGATTTATGTATTTTGGGGCCCTTTCATAGATATGTATTATGATTATGTCTTCTTGTTCAATTGACCCTTTAATCATTATATAATGCTTTTGTTTCTTATGCTGGTTTTAGCCTGAAAGTAAATTTTATCAGAAATTAATATTGACAATCTTTCTTTTTTTAGATTGTCATTTGCTTGATATATTTTTTTTCCATCATTTGATTTTTAGTCTGTTTTTGTCTCTATGTCTAAGGTGTGTCTCTTGTAGATAGCATATTGATGGATCATCCTTTCTTATCCATTCTGCTACTCTCTGTCTCTTAACTAAGTACATTGAATCCACTTATATTCAGTGTAATTATCTCTAGGTATGAATTTATTGATGTGTGTTTTTTTGTGGTGCTGCTGATTTTTCTGTTCCATATAACTTTCTGTGCTGAGTTTATTTTGTTTATGGATTTTTTAAATAATTTCCTTTGTTGCTGTTGTTTTAGTGTTTACAAATCTTTGATTTTCCTCTTTTTTATTTTTATAAAGAAGGTTTACTAATTTTCTGTGAGGTTACCTGTAATTTATCACTTTCTTCTCAAGTTTAAAACAGTATGTTCTATCTTGAAATCATCTTGACTTACT
>NW_006921628.1:8409611-8415627 GCF_000298275.1 Orycteropus afer afer
GAAGATTTACAGAGTAAATTCACTTTTCATACAGCAGTTCACATATACTTTGTCTCATGTCATTGACCAAAATTTACAATGCAACAGCTCCCCTTGGTGACTTTCTTTTGGAGTCTATCCTGTTTGAGGTTTGTTGAGCTTCTTGAATGCTATCTTTCATGATATTAGGGAAGTTTCCTTCCAACAAATCTTCAACAATTTTCTTTGTGCTTTTTTTTTTTTTTTTTTTCAGTCTCTTCTATTCTGGAATTCTGATCACCTGTAAGTCATTTCTCTTGGTGGTACTCCTTTGCCCTTCTAATGCATTATCTGTATTTGTAATTTTTATATTAATCTTCTGAATTTCTATCTCCTGTTTTTGTACAGTTTTCCTGAATTCTTCTGGAGTTTTGTCTGTCTTTTCCCTTATCTCCCTCTTAGTCTGTTAAAGTGATCTAAATACAATTATTTTGAATTCCTTATCAGGTACTGCCAATACCATTTTTTCCTCAGGAAGATTTTCTGGTCCTGTATTTGGTCACTTATTTGAACCACCCTGTCTTGTTTCTTTGTGTGAACTGAAATTGTCTAGTGTCTCTAAGATGTTTTGGTGGTGGTATATTTGTATTTAACTGATGATTGTATGTTGGTGTGTTTTCTCAGGTTTTTTGCTTTATTTTGTTTTGGTGTATCCAGCTGAGCAGGGCAGATATGCTACTCTGCTCTCTAGTTTGGCAGCACTTAGGTACTCATCACCTGTCTCCTGGTGGGTGTGGTGGAGGATGGGACTGTGTGCAGTTCTCTGTTCACTGTTTGTGTAGAGCAATTGAAAGTGGGCTGGCTGTGATATGTTGTTAATCAGGTGGCACAGGAGTAGGTGGCTGCACTTGCCCAGTGAGTGGGACAGCAGTAGGAGCAGATGTGGCTGCATAGTGTGGACAAGGTTGCCATCTCCTGCTGGGTGAAACAAGGAAACAACAACAACAAAAATAAAATCAAAACAAACAAACCAAAAATTAAAATAAAATAGAAAAATACAAGGGAAAGGAAAAAACCAAAAACAAAAGAAGGGAGGAAAGAAGATAGAAAAAGAAAAAGAGAAGAGAGAAAAAATTAAAAAGCCAAAAAGAAGGGAAAGGGGAAAAAAAGACAAAGAAAAAAGAAAAAGATTATCAGTATTTCAAGATTTCTAGTTTTTGCTTTTTAAATTAGTATACTTTAGAAATAAAATCAGAGAGCTGATTAGTTTCAAGACACTAATTAAAATTCTAAGCAGTTTTATGAAGCTTTAAATAAATGAAATTTCACTGAAAAAAAAAAAAACCAACAACAACAAGGGAAGGGAAAGAAATAAACAAGAAAGGAGAAAACTGAGGTGGTGAAAGGTGGGGCACCTTGTCTGAAGTGGCATGCTCCACCACACTACGAAATGGAGGGGAGTGGGCAGGGTACCCAGTATGAAATGGTGCTTCTGCTACCTAAGGTGGTGGTGGGCAGTGGGTCACCCAATCTGGGACAGTGCACTGTTATGGCCAAGGAGGCAGCAGGGGGTGTAGTACCTTGTCTGGGGCAGCACTCTCTGCCAGCTGCAGAGGTGGTAGTGCTGGTGGATGAGGCACTGTTCTGGGACAGTGCTTCTCCTGGCTGAGGAGGTGGTGGAAGGCCACTGCCTGGGCCACATGGTCCAGGATGGCATGCTCTGCCAGTTGTGGAGGCAGCAGGGGCAGAGCACTTTTGATTTGTGGGAGCTTGTGCCTCAAAATAAAGGAGTGGTGTTTGAGCTGCAAAGGCATGCCTCCTATCTTAGTGCAGGGGCAGCATGAGGATGTCACTGGCAGCTAGGTGGGTGACGTAGAGGGTAGCCACACTTCTGGTCACTGGGAGGGTGTTGGGAGTAAGGGGGAGATCACACCTTTCTGGCCACCAGCCAGTGGTTTGGGCGATGATGCACTCCTGGTTGAGCAGAGCTGGTTATCTTTTTTTTGCCCAAATTGGAACACTGCTTACAATAATTCAAAATGGCCACCCTGTGCTGGGCCAGTTGACATTTCACTGATCCATATGTCTCCTTGTTTACTATTTTCGTTCAGTTTCTTCTCATTGGTATTTGATCTACTTCCTTATCCTTTCCTTTGAAGCTCAGAGTTCCAGTATTATTGTTTCTATCTGTTTCATTTGGATTCTTGGGTCTTTGTTGTAGAGGGTCTAGGTAGCATGTCTGCCTAGTCTGCCATCTTGCCAAAAGCCCTCTATCTTCTTTTGATGCTTCCTACATCATACAATATTTTGCCCATAGAATCTTTCATTATTGCAAATAGAGGCTTGAATTTTTTCTTCAGTTTTTCCAGTTTGAGAAATGCTCAGCATGTTCTTCCCTTTTGATTTTCTGACTCCAGGTTTTTGCACATTTTATTATAATACTTTATTTTTTGTTCTTGAGCTATCATTTGAAGTCTTCTGTTCAGCTCTTTTATGTCATCATTTCTTCCATTCACTGTACTACTCTATATTCAACAGTAAGTTTCAGAGTCTCATGTTATATCTGTTTTGGTCTTTTCTTTCTTTCCTGTCTTTTTAAATGACCTTTTGCATTCTTTATATATGCTGTCCTTGATGTCATCCCACAACTCATCTGTTCTTCAGTCACTAGTGTTCAATGTGTCATATTAGTCTCCAGATGATTCAGGTGACACATACTCAAGGTCATATTTTGGCTCTCCTGGATTTGTTTTAATTTTCTTCAGCTTCAACTTGAACTTGGTATGAGCAACTGATGATCTGTTTTTGCAGTCACCCCTGGCCTTGTTCTGACTGATGATATACAGCTTCTCCATTGTCTCATTCCACAGATGTAGTTGATTTGATTCCATGTATTCCATCTGGCAAGGTCCAAGTGTATCATTTCCATTTTTATTATTGAAGAAAGGTATTTCCGTAAATAGATTGTTAGTCTTGCAAAATTCTATCATGCAATCTCTGGTGTCATTTCCATCACTGAGGCCGTATTTTCCAACTATTGATTCTTTGTTTCTAACTTTCGCATTCCAATCAGAAGTAATTATCAATGTATCTTGATTGCATGTTTGATCAATTCAGATTACAAAAGTTGCTAAAAATCTTCAGTTTCTTCATCTTTGGCATTAGTAGTTGGTGCATAAATTTGGACAATAGTCATATTAACTGGTCTTTCTTGTAGGCATGTGGATATTATCCTATCACTGACAGTGTTATACTTCATGATAGATCTTCAGATGTTCTTGACAATGAATGTGATGCCATTTCTCTTCAACTTGTCATTCTTGGCATAGCAGACCATATGATTGTTTGTTTCAAAATGGCTGGTCCTCCAAACAAAAGACAGGCATATGAGTTGAACATTTACCTGAGATAGATACACTCCTTGAAGAGAACAATCATGGGAGAAAGAAGGGCTGCTTATGCACAGGGAGACAGCTCAGGGGGCAGGAGTGCATGGAGGGATGGACACAGGGAAGAGGTAACTATCAGGAGGAAGTGGGAGGGGAGCTGCTGCATTGTGGTAAACTGTGGTCAATGTCATGAGACAAAGTGTATGTGAACTGCTGTATGGAAAGTGAATTTGCTCTGTAAATTTTCACCCGGATCACAATTTAAAAAAAAAAAAAGAGAGAGGAGAATAATGGGAAGGAAGGTTTATAAAGAGACCTCACGTTTATGAAACATTAGTGATGAATCAAGTGTTGAGCATTGAAGAAAATAAGAGTCATGGTAATTTAAATGTGGGAAAAGAGATCAAACCAGAAATGTAGATAACATAAGGAAAATAGGACAACAACAAAGTATACAGGCTGTCAAAAGGCATTCATTGTTTCACTTAGCATGCACTACTACATGCTAGAGTCTTTAGGTGGTACAAAAGGTTAGGCTACTAATTAAAGATTGGTGGCTGTGGTAGTTCAGTTTGTGTGCCAACTTGACTGGGCCTGGTTGAGTAGCTGGGCAGCTGGATGTAGTATTCTCCATGATGAGACTGGTAATCAACTCCGTGGTGGAATCTACTATGACCAGCTGAGTAGCTGCCTTAGGGATGTGGTCTGCGTCTTGTATATAAGGAGAAGCCTTGGAGAACAGTCTATAGCTTATGGCATGCTTGAACCCTGCATGTAGCTGTATCATTGTTCAGCAGCCTGCCATGCTCTGCTGACCTAAAGACTTTCAATGGACTTGAATTAATGGCCTCCCATATGGCTTGGTAACTTCAGGACTGTACCTTTACACTTGTCAGCATTGGGCTTGTCAGCCTCAGCAGCCAGCAGCTGAGTGAAGAAAAGCCTCCAGCTTCAGTGGGCTGGGAGCATGAGGCAGAGCTGAAGCCCAAGGTCAAGGGGCTTTCACCCAGCCCCTAGGGACTGGCACTTTGAACTTGGACTTAAAGCCTCCAAAGGTTAAGAGAATAAACTCCTGTTTGTGAAGGCCAAAAAAAAAAAAAGCTGGTCCTACTCCATTTCACCTCACTGAAAAAAAAAAACACTTAAAAAAAAAAACAAAAAAAACACCTCACTGCTATCAAGTCGATTTTGACTCATAACAATCCCTCCTTAGGTTTCTGAGGCAGTATCTCTATGGGTAGATTGCCCAGTCTTCCTTCCGAGTAGCGGCTAGTGGGTTTGAATTGCCAGCCTTCTGGTTAGCAGTCAAATGCCTTAGGCACTACACCACCAGAGCTCCCACTATACTTAAGTGTATAAGGGGTGAATTTTATGTCATGTATATCTCAATAGAAAGAAATGTGTAGGTGCTTTTCTTCAGAGTATCCCATGTACTGGAGGAGAGACTTGTAGCATGAAGGGCCTGCATTTAGGAAGCCATTCTCTAAGAGGGATCCCACAGAGGTTCCATTTTTGGATTTTTTTATTTAGGCCAGTAGAGTCTTCAACAACTTCTGTCCCTGAAATAGAAGGAATTTGGCTCTTGTACTGAAAATGTCTGTCTGTAAAAGATTTTGCTCCTGAGACATCCATTCATCCCAACTTATTTCTTCTCTTTGTTCTGAAACCATAAAGCTGTTTTCTAATCTCTGTGGTATTTATAGGAGCTCTGGTGGCGTAGTGCCTAAGGCATTTGACTGTGTGCTGGTTATGTTTGTGTATCAACTTGGCTAGGCCTGGTTGAGTGGCTGGGCAGCTGGATGTAGTAATCCCCATGATGAGACTGGTAATCAACTCCATGGTGGAATCTACTGGGAGCAGCTGAGTAGCTGCCTTTGGGTATGTGGTCTGCTTCCTGTATACAAGGAGAAACTTTGAGAATGGTCTCTAGCCTTTGGCATGCTTGGACCCTATATGTAGCCGTGTCGTTTCTCAGCAGCCTGCTGTGCTCTGCTGACCTTGGGACATACAATGGACTTAAGTTAATGGCCGGCCATGTGATTTGGTAACATCAGGACTGTGCCTTTTTACTTGTCAACTTTGGGGCTTCTCAGCCTCAGCAGCCAGAAGCTGTCTGAGTGAAGAAATGCCTCTAGCTCCAGTGGGCCGAGAGCAGGAGGCAAAACTGGACCCCAAGGTTGAGGGGCTTTCACCCAGCTCCTAGAGCCTGGCACTTTGAACTTGGACGACTTAAAGCCTCCAAATTGTAAGAATAAACTCCTGTTTGTTAAGGCCCTCCCATTCATGGTATATTCTTGTCAGAGCGGCGTTAGGTAGCCAGAACAGACTGCTAACCAGAAGGCTGGTGGTTCGAACTCACCAGCCATTCCTCTGAAGGAAGATTGGTCAATCTACTTCCATAGAGATACCACCTCAGAAACCCAAGGAGGGGTGACTATGAGTCGAATTGACTCACAGCAGTGAGTTTGTTTTTGTGTGTGGTATTTATGAATTAGAGGCAATTTATTCTCTGTTATCCCTAAGCCAAGCAAGTAATTTTTTAAAAAAATCTGGACCATTGCTCTTTCATAATGTTTTAGTTGGCGTAATAAGCTTTAAGGGCCTTCTTCCTAGTTTTTCAATGAGCAGATCATTTGACATTGTTGAAAATATTAGTTTTCAGAGTCTTT
>NW_006921628.1:8415997-8419520 GCF_000298275.1 Orycteropus afer afer
TTTCAATGGATTGGCTGCTCAAAACATATACATCTGATCCCATCATGGGAATAACCCACATCACAGCTGCTTAAACCACACAGAATTGTGGTCCAGCCAAGTTGACACACAGCTCCAACTATCACAACTTGGTTATGGAGAAGTCTTCGGTTCCTGAACCTGGCACTTCCTGCTGCCTTTATGGCCCCATCTCCCTTCCCTCTGGGTTCAGGTCATGCCTGGCCATTCCCATGTATTTGCCCCTGCTGTGTCCACCTCATGACACAGGGTCTCATTGTCTCTAGCTAATAGATCCTGACAGGCCAGGTGCCTCCTCAGATATCATCTTTTCTACAAAGTTCTTCCAGGTCCTTCAATACTTTGTGCTAGAGTTGTAGACAAGCTGAAGGTTATAAAAGGTAGCAGAAAGAAAATATAAATTACTCATAGCCATCTAATCATTTTTTCCAGTGCTGCTTTCTTTTTTGTCACATCTTTTTCTCTACTCCATGTGTGTATACTTATTTATTTATTTTTTTAACAGCATTGGAATCAGTGTTGTTGTTAGGTGTTGTGAGTTGGTTCTGACTCATAGTGACCTTATGTACAACAGAATGAAACATTGCCTAGTCCTGAGCCATCCTTACAACTGCTGCCATGCTTGAGCCCATCATCATAAACACTGTCCAAAAAAAAACTAACAAAAATGTTCAGAAATAGAAAAATTGTTATATTAAATTGTAATACATCCAGACAGTGGACCAATCTGCTGTTATTAGAATTGAAGTTTTGAAAGAATACTCAACAGTATGGAAGAATGTTTATGACATGATATCACATGAAAAAGAACACCATCAACAGTGGGATCAGTGTTATTGTTATAGTGTAAAAAGTTGGTGTGCTGTTTTTTTTCCCTTGTCATCATGTCATAAACATTTTTCTGTATTATTGAATATTCTTTGAAAACTTCACTTTCAGTAACTGCAAATTAGTCCATTGTCTAGATGTATTACAATTTATATAACAATTTTTCTATTTAGGAACATTTCAGTTAGCATTTTTTTCCTATTTTAAATTAAACTCTTTTGCTTGGAAATAATTTTTTTCCCCCAATTTCTTATTATTTCCTTGGGAAGGTTTTCTAGAAGTGTATGTACTGGGTCAAAGGGCATCAGGTTTTTAAAGACTCCTGATGCTTATGCCAAATTGTTTCTTAGAAAGTTTGAACATTCTATTTGGTTAAAAAAAATTTCTAATTTAGAAGGTAATACAAAGGACATCTCTTGGTTTGATATTTATTTCTTTAATTATTAGTGAAATTGAACATTTTTCCTATGTTTGTTGGTCATTGATATCTCTTCTACTCTGAGTTGTCTTTTCAATTCTTTTGTGCAGTGTTAAAATGGAGTTTTTACATTGTTTGTATCAATTTATAAAACTCTTTACATATTAAGGATATCAATCTGTGGTTGTCATATTTGTTGCAGATATTTTTCCCAGTTTTTATTACTTGCCTTTAAATTTTGGCAAATAGTATTTTTGAAGGACAGAATCTTTTTTCATATAATATAGTAACTGCCATTTATTAAGTACTTATGTGCTAGGCACTGAACAAAACTTTGTACATGGGTTATCTCATATGATCTATAGCCTCAGTATAATGCAACATTTCCACATATTATGGATGAGGTTCAAGGTCACCTAGTCAGTAAATGAATGAGGTAGGGATATGATGAACAAACTCATATTACAATGCCATGATTTTTTAATTATGCTAACTTTGTCATAAGAAGTGCTTTTAAGCTGGACAATTAATCTTATTATACTTTTAGTGTTTTGATTAAGCAATACTTTCAATAAAGGAACCCCGTGAAAAGCCTTCCTCCCACTGTTGTTCCCCATCCACCTACTTCTCACTTTATTTTCTACCTCCACTTCAGATAATCAGCTTAACAGTATCTTAGATACACTTCCGTACTTTCTGTATGCAGATACAAGTAAATGTGAGTGTCTACCCTTATCTCTCTCTCCTTCCCCTTATTTTATAGCAAGAGTTAAAAAATCAGTCCATTTAGAGTGTTTGTTTTTACATTTGCAAGACTTGGCTACTTCTTTGGTACAAAGTATACTACAAGTGGATCTCTGAATTAATTCCACCTTCGTCTTGGAGAGATTCTTCATGCAGATCATTCAATTTGTGTAGATAGTAATTTCAAATTGAAACCAATTTGGGGCCAAACTCCAGCACTGCCAAGTCTTATGTAATCAACAGAAGCTGAGCTTTCAAACAGCTGCCATACATTGTCAGGAACAAAGCTAGAAGACCAACGCAGATAGTTCCAAGGAACAAGTTGTTACTCTCAAAGTCTGTGGGAATACATATTAACATCCAATGATCCCAATTAATACTTCTTAAGAAAACACCTCCTTTCCCCTTCCTAGTTAGATTGACTAGTAGAATAGTTCATCTGAAGTGCTTTCTGGGATGGTTTTGTTTACTGCTACTTATGGGTGAAGCTCTGGGTAACTCCATAGACATACATGTAGGACAAGGGCTGAAAGAAGTGTTTGCTTTCCACTGGGTAAGACTTACAGAGAGGACCTGTGCCCCATCTCAAAGACACTTCCCTGGAGCTTGCTGATTTTGTTTTGCCATTATTTTTCTTTCCTAGGTACTGGCGGAGGACTTTGGGCATGCAGGTCCGCTATGTCAACCATGAAGACTATCAATTCTGTTATTCCTTCCGTGGCAGACCTGGGCACAAACCCACCATCCTCATGCTCCATGGGTTCTCTACACATAAGGATATGTGGCTCAGTGTGGTCAAGGTGAGGTTCTAGATTATTCTATTTTAAAGGGTATCTGTCAGTAAAGGGCTTACTCTTGGAAATGATGTCATCAGAAATGGTGGAAAACAAAGTGAACTGTGGGTCAAGTCATCTTACCAACTAGTGCAATGTTTAATTCAAAGTCATTTGTCAAACAAAAGTTTATTGAGTTGACTCATTTGTAAAATCTGTGCCTTAGAGATCATTTCATCTTAGGAATAATTCTTAGAGAGTGTTTCTGATGCTCAGCTTCATCTCTGAACTGCCATGGCTATCAAGGTTGAGCTTAAAAGAAATAATTTGTTCTTTTATGTTCCAAGTTCCTCCTCTTTCTTCTCTTCTTCCTCCCTCCCTTTTCTCCTTCTTGTGTTTCTTTCTGCTTTCTTCAACTTTTTTTTTTTTTTAGCCATTTAAAGAAACAGTCTTGATCTAGCAGCTTTCTGGGATAGTTTCCCAAATCATTCACTTTTTTGTCCTGGTTTACTAGGGTGTGGCTACTTGTTTTACTTAGTAAGAGTAACTGGTTCATGAGGCCAACGCTGGGAAAAGTATTGAGAGGGCAGCATCCCAGGCTCCAATAGAACAACATCCAATGATCCCAAATGATTATTTAAGCCAGGTGCAAGGGACTGACACATCCTCTACTTACCTGTGTTCTTATTTCAAATTTCACTATGAAGATGGTCACCCCTGTGTGTTCATGAGCTTCTTGCTT
>NW_006921628.1:8419620-8460959 GCF_000298275.1 Orycteropus afer afer
TTTTTTTTTTTTTTTTTTTTAAGTTTCCTGGTTAAAAGTGGTACATACCAGAATGGAAGAGGGTGGAAAGTATTTTAGGACAATAATCTTCTGTCATTAGATTTAATACAAAAAAAAAAAAAAAGCTATTAAAACCTGAATCAGACATGATTCTTAGGGAAAAGCACCCCTTCTAGTTCCAAGTCACTGGCTCTGTGACTACAGTAAGCATGCAAATGGTGTGAGAATGGAAAAGGGGCATCTCTGCTTCCTATGAGGCTGTGGCAATGCTCATTCACAACAGATGTTACTGGAGTAAAATATCAAGTGGCCCAGGCTCCTACCTTCCCTAAAGATGGCTGTCCAGGTCACCTAGAAAAGAGGGCAGACACGTTCCACATACCACATACTGAACTCTCTGGGTCTGTGTGTCCTCAGTTCCTTCCAAAGAACCTGCACTTGGTCTGTGTGGACATGCCAGGACATGAAGGGACCACCCGCTCCTCCCTGGATGACTTGTCCATAGACGGGCAAGTTAAGAGAATACACCAGGTAAGCAGGAGGTGCTACCAAAACTACTCAGAGTAGGTCCTACCCACCATTGCGTGCCCATCTGGAGAGCAAGCAAGAGCGTTCCATGCTGACTCATTGACAGTCCCCAGTACAATCTGTCTGCAAGTAATTTTAAACAAAATAGCAAGCAGATAGTAGCCCTGGTCAGCTATGGAGGGCCAAGGCTTATTGCAGACTGTCCTCCTATAAGCTGTTTCTGAAGAAACAGTCTGGGCATTTTCTCAGCTCTTTGAAAAAGGAGTTTGACATTTCTCAAGACGATTTCCTTCTCTGTGGGTCAGTTTCTCTGCTTATTAGCTTCATGATGACAGCAACACCCTCTCTGCCTAGTTCGGAGGATAAGGAGGGTGCTCTCTGTGTTTTGTCCTTTTTCAGCATCTGTCTGCAGCCCCTCTAGCTGGGCATTCCAGGTCTCATGGGCTCATGAGCCATTTCAGAATTTATTGGCCTGTGAGTTTCAGATTGACATTATTTTTCCCCCAGAGAAGGTTGTTTATTTAATTTCTGCCTCTGCCTTAAATTGTGTATTCTGATAAGATCAGCAACTCTATTTTTCCTTGTTTTTTTGCTGTATTCTTAGCCTGTGATCATACTTCCTGATGCATAATAGATATCTGATAAATATTTGTTGGATGGCTTACTGGATGGGTTGAGGAAAGGAAAGGGCTTTAAATTAGGGCAGAAGCAGCAAACTACGGCCTCTGGCCAAATTTGGTCTGTCACCTGTTTTTGTAAACTAGCTTCTATTGGAACAAAGCCATGTTCATTCATTTATGTATTTATTATCTTTGACTGCTTTTGTGCCACAACAGCAGAGTCAAATCCTGTAGTTGAAAGAGAGATTATATGGTGTACAAGTAGAAAATATTTAGTCTTTGGACCTTTATTTTAAAAAGTTTGCTTACTCCTAAATTAGGAAAGTCCTTGTTTACTTATAACTGACTCCTCAATAACTTGAGTCAGATAAAGAGAAATACTTACCTTTAAATGAATCCAGCAGAATTTCTGACCCCATTTAATTAATAGTCCTTTTTAATTGTCCCCAAAGTACAAGAGTTTTCTACTCTGTAATTGTCATTGTCTATAACTGTATAACCAAGCCTCCCTCTCATTTCCCTTCCTAGTTTGTAGAATGCCTCAAGTTGAACAAAAAACCCTTCCATCTGGTAGGCACCTCCATGGGCGGTCATGTGGCTGGGGTATATGCTGCTTACTACCCATCAGATGTCTGCAGCCTATCCCTTGTGTGCCCTGCTGGTAAGTTACAAGGCCAAACATCCTTGTGAGGGCTTGAGCACAACAGGGTCTGGAACTTTGAAGAAACAAGTGGCCAGTGCCTGCTATGACTCTTCAGCATCATCTTTTTAATGAGGCTTGAGGGATATGCAATGTCTTAGTGATAACTCTCACCAAACAATAGCTATAGAACAATAATTGTACCATATCGACTTTTAAAATTTTTAGCCAGCTTTGTTCCACAAGGAACTTGAGGTGATTAATTAAAATACAGATAGTATTTTATGGCACATTAACACTTTGCAATATAATTATGATACTAACATCCAACATTGATTGAGGTCTTAGGAGCTAAGTTCTTTACGTGAATTTAATTCTCACAATAACTCTATAAAGTAAAGGTATATTATTTGCCCCCTTCTTTTTTGCTGAAAACTAAGAGAGCTTAAAAAAAAAATCAATGAACTTTATTTTCTCTGTTCTTCTGTCTATACATGCCAACCTGAGCTGTAATATAACTCTAGAAATTACCATCTGAAAGCAGATTTTGTTTTTAAATTAATTTTTCTTGCATAAATCTTCAAACTTGGATTTACAATATGACAGAGAGGAAAATACTAATTTTTTCCCACTCTCTCTCCTGTTTCTCCTCCTCCCTTTTTCTTTAGTGCTTTATTGGAGTATAATTTACTTGTAAGTTGCCCAAATTGTACATCTCAATGACTTTTTACATATGTAATTACCACCAAGATCAAGCTAGCATGCTCATTTTATAGGTGGGAACCTTGAGGCATTAAGAGATTACATTAGTGCTGGAGCCAGGATAGGGACTGATCCCAGGCTATCTAACCCCAAAACCCAAGCTACAGGTTTTTTTGAAGTTGTTTCAGGTTTACTACCTCCTTTATATAACTCATATCCACTGGCTTCTCTAGAACCCACCCATAAGTTGAACATTTATGCTTTTTATTGAGACTTAACTAAATTGACCTTTAAGATCCTTCTGCCACTCTGAAAGTTAATAGTTTTCAGTTAATATCTGTTAAGGACATTGAAATTGAAGGTAAGCCCCTAGAGGGGTTTTGCCTTTTCTGATTATCATGTCTGAAATAATTTGTTCTTTTAATAATAGAGCTTAAGAATTGAAAGAACAACCCCTATGGAAGATTATTAGATTTAAAATCACTTACAGAAGGACAGCCCTAACTAGCCTTTTCAAGTGTGTGTTCATTTGCTCAGAGAAGAATTTTACACCTGCATTTCAACTGGAAATTTAAATTAAGTTTGTATGTGAAAATGAAAAAGTAGACACAAATTCAGGATAATATTCTGCCTAGATTTTGTTTTAAATAAACTTATTTTGAAATAATTAAAAATTTACAGAAAAGTTACAAAGCTAGTACAGAGTCCAGTATACCCTTCACCTAGTTTTCCGCATTGTTAACGTCTCACAGTATTTTGGTACATTTGTCACAACTAAGAAACCAGGATTGGTTTCTCCTGCTACCCAAAAGTAGAGTGCTCCTGTGAAACTTTCATAAGCCAAAGTGGTGTAAAGTGAAAAAAACAATTAACATTAATTCATATGGGAAATTCTTTTGACCATTCCCACAGCCAAAAAATAACCTGCTAAATCATACCAAATAACACATAAAACCTGAAATAACACCAACACATACGGTTCACAGAGAGTTCAAAGCCATGGTGGCTTGATGCTGAGATGCTGGTATAGTTCCTGGGGAAGGAGCTTGGTGGCGCCACTCTTGCTTCTCAGGGTTTGTGCTGCCTCTTCAACAGCTAGGAGCTCTGGTAGCATAGTGCCTAAGGCACTTGGCTGCTAACCAGAAGGCTGGCGGTTCAAACCCACCAGCCACTCCTCGGAAGGAAGGTTGGGCAATCTACTTCCGTAGTGATACCGCCTTGGAAACCCAAGGAGAGGTCACTATGAGTCGGATCCAACTCTACGGCATGTAACAACAATAACTTCAACAGCTTGTTGCCAAATAGCTGAACACCAGTTTTGCTTTTCACCTTTCTTTATAAAAGCAAAAATCCTCTTCAGAGTTCTTACAATCAGTGAAAACAGATGCTAATGTAGGTCTTCTGTGACATTGAAAGGTGAACTTCTGAAAAGTGAGGGATACCCACACTGGTACATCACTATTAACCAAACTCCAGGCCACTTCTCAGAAGGAAGGTTGGGCAATATACTTCCGTAGTGATACTGCCTTGGAAACCCAATGGCAGTGACTTTGGTTTGGTAGGCTTTGTTTAGGATCTCTGGTGGTGTAGTGAAAAAGGCATTTAGCTGCTAACCAGAAAGTCAGCAATTCAAATCCACCAGATGGTCTGTGGAACAAAGATAGATCAATCTACTTCTGTAAAGATCTACAGCTTTGGAGACCCAGCAGGGATCACTGTGAGTCAGAATTGACTTGATGGCTTTGAGTTTGGTTTTTCTGGTTTGAGGCTTTGTTTGGATTTCATGTGTTTTTCCACTAATATCCTTTTTCTGTCCCAGGATCCAGTCCAGGATATCACATTACACTTAGCCTGGGGTTATTTTCAAAGCACAAGGAGATAGATCATATAGTTTCTGCCATGGCATTGGGAAAGCCACAAACAATACCCCACATTAGATTAAAATGGTTTACTGGATATGGGAGATTTATAAAGTGTGGATTTCTGCAGCATAGCCAATAGTATTGACACCACTGCCTTTCTAAAATCTAACTTTTGGGCTAAGTTTAACACCTAGAAACTTGTTCAAGCATGAAAGTGAGGATAGTTTTGCAGTCCTGTGCAAACTCCTGGGCTTGAAGTAGACCATCTTGTGGCATGCTCCAGGGTGGTAGGAAATAATGGTCAGTCTCAAAGAGATTCACTGTCAGCAGTTGCCTGGTGCTTTTCTAGAGGAAAGGTGACTGTGCAGAGGGCAGTGGTGCTGCTGCCCTGATGCAGGTGCAGCTCAGGAGAGGACTCACATGCCCCCTATGCGTTGTGGCTTGACCCCAAAGGATTACAGGAAAGGGGTCCAGACCACGGGAAGGAGTAGTAAATTGCTCTAGTAATTTTTTTTTTTGTTTGTTTGCCTTTTCTCTCATGTATTTTATCTATTCTCTCAAAGACACAGACATGAAATGGACTCAAGCAAGTTCTCTTCTAGACTTGTGTGCTGTGGAGTCAATTTTGCCTCATAGCGACGCCACATGACAGAGTAGAACTGTCCCATAGAGTTTTCTAGGCTGTAATCTTTACAGGAGCAGATGCGCCAGGTGCTTTCTCTCGTGGAGCCACTGGTGGAGTTCAAACCACCAACCTTTTGGTTAGCAGCTGAGTGCTTAACCGCTGTACCACGAGGGCTCCTAGTCCTCTGGATTAGTGCTTCTTGAACTCTAACTTACATAGGAATCCTCTGGCAACTTGTTAAAATGCAGATTCTGATCCTAGAGATTTAGGGAGGAACTGATACTCAGCATTTCTCGTGAGCTGCCTTGCGATGCCAGTGCTGCTGGTCCTCACACCACAATTTGGTAACTAGGCTTTGAAACATCTTTAAGGATTTTTTTTTCCCTATGTTTCTCAGAGTTTGAATTTCATATTGAGTTAAGGGCAGAGTATTGATTTTTAAAATATGGTTAAGAAAAAAAAAAACTCTACTGGTGAAAGAAGCCTGAAACGTATTAGGTCTGGGCAGATCTTGGAAGTTCCCTACACAAATGGGAATATCTATAAATGGCAGATGTATTGCCAAACTGTTTTGGTTTGAATCCCACAGGCCTGCAGTACTCAACTGATAATCAGTTTGTACAACGGCTGAAAGAGCTACAGGACTCAGCTG
The DNA here is from genome assembly GCF_000298275.1 of Orycteropus afer afer. NCBI lineage: Eukaryota > Metazoa > Chordata > Mammalia > Tubulidentata > Orycteropodidae > Orycteropus > Orycteropus afer. The sequence continues at coordinate 8,425,250 of NW_006921628.1, forward strand.
CAGTAGAGAAGATTCCTTTAATCCCGTCCACCCCAGAAGAGATGAGTGAAATGCTCCAGCTCTGCTCTTATGTCCGCTTCAAGGTGCCCCAGCAGGTAACATAATCATGGCAGCAATCTACCTGCCCTCAGCCACAAGCCAGGCAGCCTGGCTCAGGTGACAAAGACCAGCTTTCTTTCTTCATGCTTTCCATCATTGGCTCCTTCATGTACTCATTCATTCATTTGCTCATTGAGTATCAATACAGTGCCTCTGCTGTGTCATGCACTATGTGGGCACAGGGGTGAATAAATGAGACAGAAGGTCCCTGGAAAGACAGTTCACACCATTTAGTGGGGGAAACAGACAATTAACTAATAGACAAATCATGCCAAAGTGTTAATAAATTTTATCAAGGAAAGGAAAAGTGATTAAAAATGGTGACATGAGAATCTTTGACAAGTCTCTTTGAAGGAACAGTATGTGCAGAGGTGGGAAAAACATAGGCAAGCTCAAGATGTTAGAAGGAAGCCAAAGTTGCTGGAGCTGAGAAGGCAAGGGAATGAGTGAGTAAGAAAAGGAGGCAGGGGCTAGATTAGAGATTCTCATTTTTTTTTTAAATCTCAGAATTTTTTTTTTTTTACATTGTTAAAAAGTATTGAGGATCCCAAAAAACTTTTGTTTATATCAATAGATGTTGTTGTTGTTATGTGCTGTCGAGTCAGACCCAATTCATAGCGACCCCTCCTTGGGTTTGTGAGGCAGTGTCACTACGGAACTAGATTGCCTCATCTTCCTTCCGAGGAGTGGCTGGTGGGTTTGAACCACCAGCCTTCTGGTTAGCAGTCAAATGCCTTAGCCACTATGCTACCAGAGCTCAATAGATGTAGTTGATATTTAAGGAGCTCTGGTGGCACAGTGCCTATGGCATTTTACTGCTAACCACAAGGTTGGCGGTTCATACCCACCAGCCACTCCATGGAAGGAAGATGGGACAATCTACTTCCGTAAAAATTTACCACCTCAGAAGCCCAGTAGGAGTTATTTGCATCATCAAATTAATGACACTGGCACAGAAGAGCAGACCCTATAGTTATTTTGTTTGTTTGTTTTTAAATTTTTAATTGTGATTTGGGTGAAAGCATACAGAGCAAATTCCCTTTCTGCACAGCAGCTCGTATACACTTTGTCTCATGACACTGACTACAATTTCCCACAATGCAACAGCTCCCCTCCCACTTCCTCCCCATAGTTACCTCTTCCTGGGTCCTTCCCTCCCATGCACTCTTGCCCCCCTAAGCTGTCTTCCTGTGCATACACAGCCCTTCTATTCTCCCATGATTGATCTCTCCAAGGAGTATATCTACCTAATAGAAATGTTTACCTCATATGCCTGTCTTTTGTTTGGCTGGAAGCCACAGGAGTGGGTTCAATTCCAGACCTGAAGGGCAGCTAGAGGCCATAGTCTCAGGGGTTCCACCAAGAACCTATTTTTTTTTTTTTTTTTACTATTATCCCACTTCTCATTCCCATGTTTTATTAACCACTCCTGTTTCCTTGCTCTTTTTTTATAATGTACACCTTAGCCTCTTAGCTTTTTGAATAAACGATATTTCTACATTTAAAAAAAAAAAAAAAGAAACCCAGTAGGGGTCACTATTCATTGGTATCGATTCGATAGCAGTGAATTTTTTTTTTTTTTAATGCTTTTTTTTTTTATTTGGGTGAAAATTTACAGAGCAAATTCACTTTCCATACAGCAGTTCACATAAACTTTGTGTCATGACATTGACTAAAATTTACCACAATGCAACAGCTTCCCTCCTGCTTCCTCCCGATAGTTACCTCTTCCCTGTGTCCATCCCTCCATGCACTCCTGCCTCTTGAGCTGTTGCCCTGTGCATAAGCAGCCCTTCTTTCTCCCATGATTCTTCTCTCCAAGGGTGTATCTACCTCAGGTAAATGTTCAACTCATATGCCTGTCTTTTGTTTGGCTGGAAGCCACAGGCATGGGTTCAATTCCAGACCTGAAGGGCAGTTAGGGGCCATAGTCTCAGTGGTTCCACCAGGCTCTTTATCAGACCAGCAAACCTGGCCCCCCCTTTTTTTTTCTCCAAATGATTTTGAGTTTTGTTCCACATTATTCTCCCTCTCTGAGTTTGATTTTTGAGGTTAGTTGATATTTACCATATTAGACATGAAAACTGAGAAAAATTAAAAACAAGAGAATTTACACAATGACTCATTCTATTAGTTGTCAGAGTGATGCTTTATCCCATATCATATAAGCTTGGGGCAATGGTGTACTTGAGAAAGAATGAAAGTAAAACTGGCAAGAAACAGTATTATGAAAACAGTTTTGACCTCATGGACACCCTGGTAGTTTCACAAGAAGAAAGAATCACTTTGAGAAGCACTGACCTAGATCATATAAGGCCTTCTAGGTTATAGGAATGTGTCTGGGTTTTTTCTAAGTACAATAAGAGAACCACTGAAGGGCTTAGGGAGCCAAAATAGAAGCAGAGATACTCACTAAGATTCTGTAGTAACTTGGACGTGATGGTGGCTTAGATTAGGGTGGTGGCAATGGAAAGAAAAGAAAGAGACAGATCTGAGATACTTTGGGAAGAAGAATGAACAGGACTTACAGGCAAATTGGAGATGAGGGAATGTGAAGAGTGTCAGGTGATTTCTGGTACTTTAATAACTGGGGAGATGAAGACTAAGTGGAAGGCAATAGAAAGCCAGTTTGGGGGACAAGCTAACACCTCCATTTTGGGTGTGTTAAAAATATCTGTTAGGCCTCCAAGTGGAGTTGTCAAGTAGATAGTTGTATATACAAGTGAAGCTGAGAGAAATCTGGCCTGGAGGTATACATTTAGAGCCATCAGCAGGTGGATGATATTGAAAGTCATTGGTCTGAATGAGGTCATCTAGGGAAAATGAGAGCCAAGAGAAGAGAATCTATGGCTGAGACCTCATTACACCAAATTCTCTCTATTGTAAGAATAAAGAGCTATCCCTGGTGGTATAATGGTTAAGCACTCAGCTTCTAATTGAAGGTAGTTCAATCCCACTAGCCACTCTATGTGAACAAAGACTTGATAATCTCTTCCCATAAAGAGTTTAGCCTCAGAAACTCAATGGGGTAGTTCTATTCTGTCCTATAGGACCACTGTGAGTCAGAACTGACTCAGTGGCATGCAACAACAACATTGTAGGTATAAAGAGTCCCAGGGAAGTGCAAATAGTTGAGAACTTGGCTAATGCAACACAACACACTGCCGCAGAGTTGGATCCAACTCATAGCGACACCTCCTTGGGTTTCCAAAGTGGTATCACTATGGAAGTAGATTGCCCAACCTTCCTTCTGAGGAGTGGCTGGTAGGTTTCAACTGCCAGTCTTCTGGTTGGCAGTCTAATGCCTTAGGCACTACACTACCAGAGCTCCTAAGGACTTGGCTACTAACCTAAAAATTGTCATTTTGAATCAACCCACAGATGCCTTAAGAAAGGCCTAGTGATCTGCTTCCAAAAGATGACAGCCATAACGACTGTGGAGCACAGTTCTACTCTGACACACATGGGTCACCATGAATCAGAATTGACTCAGTGGCAGCTATTTTTGTTATTGTTGTTTTAATTGTAGGTATTGAGCTCTGCCTCAAGATGTGTGTGTGTGGGGGGTCCTCCTAGTAGTTGAGAGAATGGGTTCTATTCCAAAGCTAGGAACACAACCCAGTTCATGGGTGTGACCTGTCTCTGAAGAAGCCCATGGGAGGAAGCACCCAGAATCTGATTCTCTGGTGTCAGATGAAGAAACAAATTCAGGCTTTGATAGGGAGAAGCTTTATCCAGAAAGAAAAGGGACTATTGTAGCAGTGGGAGAGGGGGGTGACAACAGGGAGAACACCCTGACCATAAGATCTCAAAGAGTTAGAGAAAAGGCATTTTCTTTATAAGAGACAGAGCAAACACAACTAGAAGAAACACAGGTGTGGGGGAGTAGCATGAAAGGCTGATGTCATTACATAGTAAATAAGAAGGTACAGTAAAACATGTGAAAGCTGGAACCTGTGCAAGGGAGCAACCTGTCAGAGAAGGAAAATTCAAATATTTTCCACTAAAAGGAAAGAGAGAGATGTGGCAAGGCTGCATCCTGTCAAAGGAGGAAAACTTTTGAGAACTGGAAAAACAAGGCAGTCCCATTGAGTTCCAGCTCTCACAACTTTCACTGTATGTGCTGAAGTCAACCTATTCTATGGAAGGGACCATTAGGTAGTATTTTGGCTCAGGCTGAAGGTGAGCAAAAGTGCAGGGACTTGGGTGAAGGAAAGAAGGTTAACCAAAGTTTGGTGAACAAACTTTGCTTCTAACTGATTGGTGGGGACAAACAAAATTCAGTTACTCATTTATAAGGCAAAGAATGGGAATTTGGATGTTCTGTGTCTGGCCTTGTCAAGAGTAATTAAAGGATTGTGTGTTAGTCTTATTAGCTACATCATATGGGAAGAGAGGTTATTTGAAGGAGTTCTTTAACCATCACTGTTTTCCAGTATCACAGAGCTGAGGTAAAATTCAACATCAATAGTGGTATTATTTTTCCCTGAAACCTATCCCTCCCTTTTTAGTGATAAAGTTGCAAATTGCCTCCTAGCTATGGCCCTTCCCCAAATTCAGAAACCAAACTAATGTTTGGAGTTGGCAGGGGTGCATGGAACGACTGAGAGAAAATAAATGGCAGCTCAGAAACCTTTCCCTCCTAAGAGAGAAGATGGCTTTGAACACTTAGCCCATAGTTGTGTTGTGGTTATCTACTTGTCTGTCTTCCACTCTAAACTCTGTAAGATCAGGGACTTTGTCTTAATTCACTGTTCTATCCCCAGTCTGTAGCACAGTGTTTGCATGAAATAGGTCCTATGTATAGATTGGATGGATATATATAGCTATATAATGGATGGATGGATGGATGGATGGGTGGGTGAGAGGATGCCTGGTTAATGTAGGAATGGAAAATGGATGGATGAGTACATGAAAGATAGATGGATGCATTTATTGATACATGTGCACGCTTTTATGATCCAGGAACATGGCATGGATGGTTGGTTGTGTAGATGGGTAAATGCTTAGATAATGTAGAGATGAGAATGGATGGATCGATGAGTGAATACCTAGATAATGCATAGATGATTCAGGAAAGCAAGATGGATGGATGGATGAGTGAATACCTAGATAATGCAAGGATGATGGTAGATGAGTGAATGAATGGAAAGATGGTGCTAATGGGGCACTGAGGTGGCATATTCTGACCTCCTCTAAATTCACAAGAGGAATACAGAATTACCATCAGCAGCCCAAGGCCTGTTCCTATGACGCCACACATGCCGCCACCCACTAGCCCTCTTACCAACCTTGACACCAATCATCCCTCCCACAGCATCCACCCCCTCTCTTTTGGGTTTGAAAATTCGCTGCAGTGGCCACACAGAACTCACAGATTATGGGGTTTATTGGAGAAGCAACAGGCTACAATTCAAATTCAGGAACATGCTCAGGATACATTCTTCAATCAGGACAGTCTCCCCTCTGCTGTGCCCTTACACATACCTCTCTGCCCTTGGCTTCTTGGCCTGGCGTCTGCCTCTGTGGCAAGGTGAACCTGCTGCTCTAACTTATGCCTCTTGGTTCCACTCCCACCATCTCTCAGCCAGGCATCTCTCTCAGCCAGGCATCTCTCTCAGCCACGCATCTCTCTCAGCCATGCATCTCTCTCAGCCAGCAGTCAGATTCCTTCTGCATCTAGAAGGGCTCATTTTGACCTTGGCAGAGTGGTAAAACCAACTAATCCCAACATCAGAGTTCTACACACCTGAGAGGGAAAGCAAACTTTCCCAGAAGATTACTTCATGCTGCACCAATAAAAATACCTCAGGTGGATGACTTTAACAATCAGGAGTTTAAATTGCATGGTTCCACTCAGTAATCTGATAAGAGTTACAAAGACTGTGGCTAGAAAAGTCATACCATGTAATTTACTATACCACAGATGGGTAGATGCAGGGCATACATAGATGATTCAGGGGTGTAGAATGGATAGATGGAGGGATAGATGAGTGGATAGATGGATGGATAGATTGATAGATGAATGGGTGGGTGGATAAACAAAGAAAATGTCTGATGCTGAGCAGAGTTGGGTTCAACATCTCTAGGCTTCTACTTCCACACTAGTCAGATTCTAATCATGCTTCATGAAGTTGATGTAGCCCAAACTGCCATGGATGGGCCAGGCCCACTCCCAGGTAGATGAGAAGACATTATTGCTTCTTTGAACCCTGTAATCTACCTCAGAAATCCTGAGGAAGGAAGAGGTAGAGGAGAATCAGTAGCCCCACATTCAAGAGATCTGGCCTGTCCTTGTTTGATACAGCCTTAATCAGCCTCAAAGAGGGAGGCAGAGATGATGTCAGATCATAAAGGACTACAGAACCCTTTTTGGAATGTTCTCTTCATTTGTTAAGATGCCCTTCATCTCCAATGGTTTAATTTGTATTTTTAATAGACTTTGTTCTGTATTTGGATAGTCTTGATTAATGATTTTTAAAATTATTTTCATCCAACTTGTGTCTTCAGTTAAGCAGAGAATTTCTCAACATGAAAGTGCTGTTAGGCTATCTCAGGTTTCTACATGTTGTAGGGAGACCTTTGGCTTCATATTATTACCCAAATTCCTTCCCATTTTAAAAAAAGAAAAGAAAAAAAGGCATCTTAGGAACCTAACTTTCAATTGCATTGTATAATTATAAATAAATAAATAAATAAATGCCACTGAGTTGATTCTGATTCATGGTGACCTCGTGTGTCAGAATAGAACTCTACTCATACAGTCTAATGGCTGATTTTTCAGAAGTAGATCAGCAGGCCTTTCTTCTGAGATGCCTCTGGGTGGGGTGGAAGCTCTAACATTGTGCTAACCAGTTACATTAACTGTTTGTACCACCTGGGCCTCCATATTGTATAATAAACCATAGGAATTAAAGGATCAGACCTTCAAAGCCTTGGCAGTATAATCATTTGTCAGACTTTATTTCCCATCCTTGTCCCAGAGGTGTGTGAGGCCTGGTGAAATGAGTCCTCTCTTGCTTTCTAACTTTGGGTTATCTGTCTTTAGATCCTGCAGGGCCTTGTTGATGTCCGCATCCCTCATAACGACTTCTACCGAAAGTGTAAGTGGCCCCACTTTTAAGTTTTGAGTTGGTTAAGAATGTTGCTTTGTGGTTGGCTGGCTTTTATTTCTTAAATTTCTGAAACTCAGAATGTTTTCCTGGCTACCTGGATAGGAAAATTGTGGCCTGGATTTGGGGATTATCCCTATGCCCAAAAGCACAGTCCAGTGTGCACTGACTTGGTTTTCCTTTTCTGAAAAGTGTTTTTGGAAATCGTCAGTGAGAGGTCGAGACACTCCCTCCATCAGAACATGGACAAGATCAAGGTCCCGACGCAGATCATCTGGGGAAAACAAGACCAGGTACGTGACATGTTCCCCTGGCTGTCTGCGCCAGTGATACAGGCCTGTGAGGAAAAAAGTCCTTGAGGAAAATCAAGTGTTCATCTATAAACTGAAACTTGCTGACTCATTTCTTGTATCACAAAGAGGTAGGATAAACCAGTGTCAGGTATACCTGAGTTTACAGGGAGTGAAATTCTGTGGGCTGACAGGAATAAGATCTATCTTTGAAGAAGAAAGGCCGTTTTAACTTCTTTTTGAAAATTAATTTTATCAATGGTGTATAGTCACATGAGAAAAAAAAATCAAAGAATACAAAAGAGTTCATAATGAAAAACTTGGTTTCTTTTACATCCCAATTCCCTGTTCCTCAAGCTACCTCTTTACCGCCTACCTGTGTCTATTTCTTACATTTCTAAGCCAGGGATTGGCACACTTTTTTCTGTAAAAGGCCAGATGAAAAATATTTTTGTTTTTGTGAGTCATATGGTCTCTGTTGCAACTACTCAACTCTGCTGCATGAAAAGCAGCGAGAGACAAGACAGACGCAAATGGGCATGGCTGTGTTCCAATGAGCCTTTCCTTACAAAACAGGCAGTGACCCTGTTTGCTGACCCTGTTCTTAGCACACACATATATGCATAGATTATATAAGTGTTTCAGATGTACTGTATATCCTATTTTGCACCTTACTTTATTTACTTAAATATATTTCTTAAAAATCATTTTATACAAGCCCTTAAGGATCTACTCATTCTGTTTTTTTTAAAATGTGTTATTCTGAAATACTTTCAAACCTAAAGAAAAATTTTAAGAATAGTCCAGAATACTCCTGTGTGTTCTTTACTAATCTCATAATTTATTTAACAGCTTAGTTGAGGTATCATTTACATACCATAAAATTCTCCCAGTCTGACATCGTTGGCACAGCCCAATTGTAAAGCTTCCCTCCTGCCCACTTACAGCCAGAAAGTTCCCTCCTGCCCACTTGCAGCCAATCTCCACTCCCACCCTAGCCCCATGCAACTAACTACTTATCTATTTTTTGTTTCTATAGTTTTGCCTTTTTTAGAAATTTCATATAAATGTGATTATACAATGCATATTCTTTTGTATTTGGCTTTTTTTTTTTTTTTTTTTCGCTCAGCAACATGTTTTTGAGGTTCATTTATGTTGTTGCGTGTATCAATAGATTGTTCCTTTTTATTGCTGAATGTTAGTTCATGATATGGATGTACCCCATTTTTACTTATTACCAGTTTTTAACGTTTTGGCACATTGGCTTTATCATTCTTGTCTATCTGGAAAAAAGTACTTTTGGATCATTTGGAGTAGGCTGTTGCAAAAGGGGCAAGGAAGCGGCATCTTCTGACCTCCTCTAACTCCACAAGAGGAAGCAGACTCACCATCAGCAGCCCAAGACTTGTTCTTATGAAGCCAGACATGCCACCACCCTCCAGCCCTCTTACTAACCTTGACACCAACCATTCCTCCCACGCCACCCACCACTTCTCTTCTAGGTTTGATAATTCATTGCAGTGGCCACACAGATTATGGGTTTATTAGGGAATCAACAGGCTACCATTCAAGTTCTGGAACGTGCTCAGTCTCTCTCAGCTGGCTGTCTCACTCAGCAGTCAGCAGTCTGTTTCAGCAGCACATCTCTCTCAGCTGGCAGTCAAAGAGACTCCTTCTGCCTCTAGGAGGGCTCATTTTAAGCCTGGCAGAGTAGCAAAACCAACCAATCCCAAGATCAAAATTCTACACACCTGAGAGAGCACGAACTTCCCGGAAGATTACTTCAGGTGGATGACTTTAACAATCAGCTACTCAGTTGATAATGGTAAAGTGGGAGTTACAAATGCTATGGCTAGAAAAGCCCTACCATGTAATTTACTCCACCACAGCTGCTTATATCATACCCTTTTACCCCTAAAATTTCAGGTGTATTCACTATGAACAAGAATATTCTATCACATACCCATGATGCATTATCACATTCAGGAAATTTAACACCGATGCCAATGCTTTAATATCTACAGCTCATATTCCAATTTCATCATTTATTTCAATAACATTCTACATTGCATCCTCTTCCCCTCTTCTTCCTACCCTGATCCAGAATCCAATCCAGGAGCACATAATAGATGTCTGTTTATTTTTTTGTTATTGTTAGTTTCCATCAAGTTGATTCCAACTCATGGCAACCCCATGAGTGCAGAGTAGTACTGCTATGTAGGGTTTTCAAGGCCGTGACCTTTCAAAAGCAGACCACCTGGATTGTCTTCCGAGGCCCCTCTGTGTGGGTTCAAGCTGCTAGCCTTGTGGCTGATAGTCCAGTGCTGAACCATGTGCACCACCCAGGGACGCCTCATACCTCTTTAGCCTCCTTTAATGGGGAATTATTAAAGTTCTCAGTCTGACTTTGTCTCTTATGACATCAACATATTTGAAAAGTACAGGGCAATTACTTCATAAAATGTTTCTCAATTTGAGTTTGTCTTCTGTTTCCTCATGATTCCTAACTAGAATATCTCATAAGTAACGAGATGTCATAGCCACAGACAGACAGTTGTTCCCCCTCTCATTAGTGATACTACTTTTGCTCACCTGGTCAAGGCATCGACTGATTTCTTCACTGTAGAGTTACTATCTCTTCCCTTGCAACCAATGAGCAGTCAAAAGAGACACTGTAAGACCATGAAGATATCTTGCTCCTTATCAGACTTTCTGCCCTTGATTTATTGTTCAGGGTGATTTTTGCCCCAAACAATTATTTACTTCATTCTTTCTAAGGGCTGCATCCAGACCAGTTGCATGGACTTGACTGGATCATAATGACTCCATGTGTGTCAGAGAAGAGCTGTGCTCCACAAGGTTTTGGGTGGCTGACTTTTTGGAAGGAGATTGCCAGGCCTTTCTTCTGAGGTGCCTGGGTGGGCTCAAACCTCCAACCTGTCAGTTAGCAGACACACGTGTTAACCATTTCCACCACCCTGGGACTTGAACCAGCTGCATAATATTCCGCTATATGACTCTTTCATCATTTATTTAATTAGTGTTTTACTGATAATCATTTAGGTTGTTTCCAGTTTTTGCTATTAAACAGTACTTCAGGGAGCGTCATTATGCATGAGTGTTTATGGAATATGTGCACATAACTGAAGCATAAATTCCTAGACATGGAGTCACTGGGTCAAAGGACATGTACGTTTTAAAATTTAATAGGCTTTGTCAAATGGCCCTCCTGAGGGATAGTGATTTACGTACGCCCCTCCTTAGTCTGTAGCTATTGGTTAGAATTCACATCTAACTCAGAGTTTTTCCTGAAGCTTAAAAGAAGAGGAGGCAATGAAACATGAAGCCTTTATAAGGCCCCCAGGCAAACCAAATTACAATCACCCTATTAAAAGTTGTCCAGGAGTCTTGTGCTGTTGAACATTATGGGAAAAGGAAATTAGAGAAAAGCTCTTCCTATTGAGACAATTCCCCAAAGGACTGCAAGGTGAAAGCCACCATTGTGAGCCCTGCCTGGGCAGGCTGTAGATCACCACTGCACAGGCAGGAAGTCAGGCCAAGGCCCACAAACAGCCACCACTGTGTGGGGCAGCCCAGTAGGCAAAAGACACCAGGCCTGGGCCCCGTGGCATGCGTTGGGAGGGCAGAGTAGTGGGCCCCAGCATGCAGCTATCTCAGTTTGGCCGAGGATGCCCCAAGCAGAGTTGTGGCTGTGCAGAGGAATGCAGTCTCATTTGGTCTCTTCTGCAGTGACCAAGGAACTAAAGGCAGCTTTGTATGTGCCTGAGTTAGAGAAGCCTGACCCAGGCTAGGCCAGCAGGGAATTACTCAATCATAAATCAGAATGAGAACAATGAAGGCCATTCTTTATTATCAAAATCCCAAAGGTGATTTGGGGCTCTTGGGGACTAACAGGGACAGGTGAGAATCTGCCATCCAGGAGAGACAGTTCAGTGTGAGAGTAAGAATAGCTTTGGCACCCTGAAGTCTGGATTTCCAGCCCTGCCTTTGTCTTCCTTCAGCCATGTGATCTTGAGCCAGTCACTCAGTGCCTCCAAAAATCGTAGGGTTATTGTGGGGCTCAAATGAGATAATGTTCATGCAAGGAATCTTTCTCTGATTTAAAAAAAAAAAAAAAAAAATTATTATGCAGAGTTTTTACCTCTGATAATTAGCTTCAGCCCATGCATGGCAAAGTCTCTGAAATCCATTTTATTCCAGAGAAAGTGCCTGCCATTGTTTGGTCCCTGCTATGAATGTGGTCAGATCCTCCTTTATCATTGGACAGTCACCAAGGCAGAGGCCAAATAGCAGAGGCTTCTGGGGCCCTTTATTTCATGGCCTTGTACTTGGCAAGCTTCTGGCTGTTTTCCTACTCTGTCATCAATGTTGTGTGTCATAGAAGCCACCCCCGCCTGGCTGCATGCAACCTCCCTCTTTTTTGGACCCCTGTAGGCTGGCCACTGTACTGCCCAGCTGCACAGGGAGCAGTGTGACAATTCACCTGTATGAATGATGCCCCTGGGGTTGTGCAGTTGTTGAGAATAAGGCTCACAAATAGAAAGGCCTTGATTTTGTTGGGGATTTTGCTTTTGCCATTAAGGAGGGAGAAGGAGTGCCCTCTTGTGTGGGATGAATTGAAGGTGAGGTCATTAAGAGGGGGGGAGTGAATGCAAATCCAAGTCCAAGGAAAGGTAATTTGGGAGAAAAATTACACTGGTGTGGAAGAATAGCAGGTAACAGAAATGAAAATGACCTTTGAATGAGTTGTTAGAGAAGTATCAGCCCTGGAAAAGTGGTGGGTTTCATGTTGGAAAAACATTCCCTGTTACTTACAAACTTTGGGGCTGATGATCACCAAGTTCTGAGACCCATAAAGGACCTTCAGGGAAATACCCCACACCCCCGTGACAATTAGTTTCACCTCTTGCATCTTCCCCAGGTGCCTATTCCACAGTTTGGGCTTGTGGCCCCCTCCTGCTCCAGCTATAGGGTCCATTTTCTTGTCTAAAGCCAATCCAGTCACTCTACTGAGCACAGGCACGTGGCTTCCTGCTGCCCTCAGGTTGAGGCTTGACCCCCACATAGCTGGAGTAGCTGGTTTCCTCCTCTGCCCCTGTCTCACCATCATGTCTCAGCCACCCAAGCTACTTGCTCTGCCCTGCACTAGTCATGACCTCCCTCCCTGGTGCTGTTCCTCTCCTGTGGGTTCTCCCCACTTCATGGCTTCCTCAGGACTCAGGAATGATGTTTTCCCTCGACCCTGCTCATCCCTGTATCTCTCAGCTTTCAGGATCCTTCCCATCACATTGTACTGCATTTTTCTGTTGTCCCGTCTGGCTTCCTGTAACCTCCCCTATTTACTATAACCTCCCCACAGTCAGGGACTGTGTGTTTTTCACCTCAGTATTCCTGGGAGCAGCACAACTCCTGGTAACTAATTACGGAATAATCCATGAGGTGTTCTAGTCATGTCCAAGCCCCAACCTTGACATGAGCTGGTCTTAAAATTTACCTGCCCAGGACTCCATAGAAGTTCTGTCCACAGAGCCCACTTAGATATCTGAATTACTGTGTGCCATCTAGTGTCCTTTCTTGCCCAACAGGTGCTTGATGTGTCTGGAGCAGACATGTTAGCCAAGTCAATTGCCAACTGCCAGGTGGAACTTCTAGAAAACTGTGGGCATACAGTGGTGATGGAGAGACCCAGGAAGACAGCCAAACTCATTGTCGACTTTTTAGCTTCTGTGCACAACACAGACAACAACAAGAAGCTGGACTGAGCCCCTGCCTGCATTCTGCACACAGCATCCGCTCCCATGTCCAAATTCTGACACGGCCACCACTTCTCAGGGATCCTGCCCCAAATGCAGTCGGAGCGCCAGCATCCCTGAAGAAGCTAGGCTCCTATCCCCAATACCTACAGTTCCACAGAGCTTCAGGAGCCCTGAGGAAATCTTCAAGGTGTTTTTCACAAACATCATATGGAACAGAAAAAGAAAACCCAGCCATAAAAATCTACCAAGAAGTCTTCGAGTTCTGTCACAGACAAGCCTGTGCAAAGCAGCCACCTTGGACATTTTCCTATGATGTTCTTCACAGCCTGATAGCCATGGTATTTCTGTTGCTTCAGTGCTCCCCTGCATGGTCAGTGACTCTTATAGGAGCAGTAGTGCACATTCATCAAGCCCTTCTCTTTTATGTCTAATTTAAGTTTTACACAGAGACTCATACATGAATGCAGCCCATCAGCTGCAGGACCAGGGAGGAAAATGGTGAGCTGCAGGAAACATTACATGCACCTCAGCCAGCCCTTGTAGCTGCTGGAGCAACGGAGACTACAGATGGTTGGTGTGTTCAGCACCCATGTGTCCAGTATGTCACCAGTGCACCCAGAAGAGTTGCAGTCTGAGGAACACTTGGTAGGGGGAGGTTCCTGGAATAATTTATTATTTTAAAAGTAGGACTAATAAAGCAATAATGTTCTAGACATCTATCTAAATAACTAAATTGGGGTTCGCCACAGAAGCAACTTGTGGGCTCTTTTCTATTTTGCTGTGCTATTGAAAATCTTTGGATGTAAAATACTAGCTTGTTAATGAATTCTGTGAATTCTGTGAACAGTAATGTGATTAAAAGTAAGTCTAAAGAGCTGTAAAAGTGAACCACAGTGACATGAAATAAATTTACTAAGTCTAGATCAGCCGCATGCGGATGGTTTCTATTTTGAAGCTCCTAATTAAGTGCAAGGAGCCCTGGTGGCATAGTGGTTAAGGCATTCAGCTGCTAGCCAAAAGATCTGCTGTTCAGATGGGAGAAAGATGAGGCAGTCTGCTTCCCTAACGATTTACAGCCTTGGAAACCCTATGGGGTAGTTCTACTTTGTCATATGGGGTCACTATGAGTCAGACTCAACTCAATGGCAGTGGGTTGGATTTTGTTTTGGAATTAAGTGCAATGGTGGCAGATTTGCTGTTAACTTTAAAAGGTGGTTTTTAAAGTAAGGCTAGATCTATAGGTAGGGGAAGATTTTTAATCAATTGAAAAATGCATATCGAAAATAAGCAAGAGCCATCAACCTGTTCCTTATGATCCTATTCTGCTGCATTTAATTACTATTTCTGTCCTAAACACCATATGAACTTAATTCTTTCAAATCCTGTTACGGAGAGGCTGTAACCAACTATTTCTGGAAATAAAGTAAGAACTTTATCATTTAACCTGGAATTCTAGGCTTAATACAAAAAATTTATCAGAGAAGAGTAGAACATATATCTTAAAAAAACAAGAAGATGTGAAAATATATCACACTTGTGTGATGCAGCTAAGGCAGTGCTCAGAGGGAAATTTATAGGCTTAAGTGCATAGATTGGTAAAGAAGAAAGGCTTAAAGTCAGTAATTTAGGTTTTCATCTCAAGAAACTAGAAAAGTAGTAAATCACATCTAAAGACAATAGAAGGACCTTGGGGATCAACTTTCAGCCAGAAACAGGCCTATAAAGTGAAAAATAACACCAGCGAGGAATGTACTCCTCATTACAATCAACCATATAAGACCTAAAGGGCAGCATTTGCCCAAAAACAAAGCTCAGAAGGCAGAAAGGGGTAGGAAAGAAGAATGACTGGAAATGGGGAACCAAGGAAGGAACTGGGATTGCAACCTATGTCATGAAGCAAAATGTGTATAAATTGTTGAATGGAAAACTAATTTGCTCTGTAAACTTTCACCCAGACTGCAATGTTGTTGTTGTTACATGCCGTGGACTTGGACCCAATTCATAGCAACCCCTCCTTGGGTTTCTGAGGCAGTATCACTACGGAAGTAGATTGCCCAACCTTCCTTCCAAGGAGTGGCTGGTGGTTCAAACCACCAAGCTCTGGTTAGCAGTCAAGTGCTACCAGAGCTCCCCCAAACTACAATAAAAAGTAAAAATAAAAAAGACTGAAAGGGGCAATAAAATTTGATGCCAATGCAAATAAAACATGCAGTGTTACTTAGTAGTGATGGATCAATAAATTGCTTTAAAATTTTGGGGAAAAAAGAGAAACTGAATGTGAGATACTGTAACATAATGGCTAAGTTAGTGGGGTTTGGAATCACGTATAACTTGGTTCAGTCTGGAGTGCGACATTTACTAGTCTTGTATCCTTAACAATTGCTTAATCTTTATTATTTTAATCTTTTCATCTATGGGAATTAAAGGGTACTTTGCTAACTTAAAGGAGCTCTGGTGGTTAAAACATTTAGCTGATAACCAAAAGGTCATTGGTTCAAACCCACCAGCCAGTTGGTGGGAGAAGGATGTGGCAGTTTGCTTCCATAAAGATTCATAGCCTTGGACCCCTGTGGCCAGTTCTACTCTGTCCTATAGGTGTCGCTATGAGTCAGAATCAACTCCATGGCAATGGGTTGTTGTTTTGGTTTTTTTTTTTTTTTTTGAGTATTTCACTTGGATGATGTGAAAATTAAATGAAAATTTGATACAAACACACAAAAAAAATAGATAAGTAGAAATCAATGAAATAGAAAGTAGATAGTAGATTTGTTCCAATCTCCTATATTCACAAGAATTCTGAACTTAGTGAGATTCTGGTACAAGAGGCCCGCCTTGGTGAGTTTGAGTGATGAGAGTTGATTTTATCTGGGCCTCTGAAGAAGCCACAGGCTGGGATAAGTACCCCAGATCAGAAATCCTGCTAGGGAAAGGAGTTATTATGACATAGGTTGAGTAACAACCAAGGGGAACATCAAAAGAAGGCCTTCGCCTGTCCCTACAGAGGGGACATTCAGGCAGGTATGCTGTCTGTCCCAGCTCTGGAAGAACCATGAGCAGGTCTGCAGCAGGCCTCCCACCTCCTCCACTGTCACCAGAGAGCACTGACTGGAAGTCAGGGGGCAGAGAATATGGAAAAGTCATATTTGGTAAGTTTTTAAAGTGGGTTTTCAAAGGTCTTCCTTGCCTCTGCAATTCCAGCCCCACTGTGTCAGGAAGACTTATACAGAAAAGCACAGCTCTCCCTTTCCCCCCATTTCTTGCCTTTGTGATTATGTTGGTTACTGCTGGCTAGTTGCCCACCCCCTGCCTCCCCTACACACATATCCCACACCCTGTTGGGCCCTGTGGTATGTGCCTTTAAAGATAGCCTTAGACTTCATCCCTCCCTGAAGACTGTCGGGAGCTTCCAAAATAATAGTGGAAAGCCCCAGGAATCACAACTGGGTTCTTGATCACTCTACCTGGAGTTGGGGCCTCCTAGGAGATGGGCCCACTTGGGCAGGTATTGAAGAGACCAAGGGATAAGCTGTGGTTAGATCAATTTGCCATCAGTGTGGGCTTGTCCAGAACAGAAGTGATGCTAGGAGTGGCAGCTTAGCTACCCCTGTTCAGCAGTGATGCTTGTGCATGTAAATCTGGGCCTTCTGCTTAAGCCCTAGTGAGTATTCCCTATCCCAGGGAAACTTCCAAGTTGCTCTGTCTAGAGGAAGTTCCCAGAAAATTCTGGGATTGCAATGCATGTCAGGCCAGGCTGGAGAACTGAATCACACAGCTATGTGCCAGTGCTATTGTAAGTCTTTCCATGCCTCACCTCACCAAGCTTTCTCACAGCCCTAGGAGGTAAGTGCAATCCTGTGCCCATTTTATGACCAAGAAAACTGAGGCATGGAGAGGTGAAGTATCTTGCCCAGGGTCACACAGCTGGCAAGTAGAGAGAAGGTTCTCTGTTTATAATTGAAGGTGGCATACAAAAACAATACTTTCGCCAGTTCAGGTCAGCACTCTCTTGCCCATCTTACCAGTGGAGCCTGAAGCACTGCTGACAAGGCACACAGTCCTCCAGGATCACCAGGACCAGGCCACACATCACCAAGGCCATGCCTCTTGGTGGGGCTCTGGCATGTGCTGGGAAAGGCAACCCAGTTGTTCATTCTGCAAATACTTGAGGACCTCCCATGCCTAGGCAGGAAATGGAGCTTACCTGGATTCCAGGATCATACTGGTAAGGGGACTTAAAGGGAGCCTGCCCTTTTCTTTCAAGCCTTTCTTATCACCATTATTGGTATGGTTTGTTCCGCCCCCCCACTGGTACCCTAGAACCTTACTCCATGCTCTGGAAATTATAATCAGTGCTATTTGTCTAAAGCAGTTTCCCTAGGAAGAAGTCTCAGTGGGTTCTCTCATGCCCCTCAGGGGGTCAGGCCTGAAAGTACAGTTGGAGAGATGTGACCTTTGAAGAGGAAGGTCAACACCCTGGATTTCATACCAATGGAGTGCTTTTCCACAGCCTCCAGGCAAATTGGAGGCTTACTTAAACATAAATGCTGAACTTAGACCACCTTGTTTGCTTTTCAAACCCTGGACATTGATCTTGACTTAATAACATCTTTCTAAAATGATGAATGGGGATTTTAACAGGTAACTGCTGTGCTTTGGGGGACTTCCTTGCTTTGGGCTGATAAGCCTTTTATTAAAAACGGCAATTCAGTGGGTTTGTGTCAGAACTGAATGTGCTGAACTATACTTTGGTAAGATTTGGGAACATATTTTTTAACTCTCGGTCTCTCCATCTTTGTTTCTCTCTGTCTCTGTTCTAATAGGCATACTTCTCCCAACAACGGGAAGCCTTTTATCTCTTGTAGTGCCACTCCTTTGACCCCACAGCCTGGATTTCTCCGTCAGCATCCCCTCCACCCCATTTGGATGCTACTTTCAAAACCCTTCAATTCCCTTTAATGAGGCAAATAAAAAATATATATATAGACACGTGGTTTGTTTTTGTTTTTGAGGGAGTGAGAGTGTAGATGGAGCAGTGGAGATGTCATTGAATTATCTGCCAAAGTCAGGACCAGAAGGTGAGAGTCCTGGGGCTGCTGTTCTGGTACCCCTAGCTGCCCCTGGGGTCTAGGACCCAATGCCACTGCTCTCTAGGGTGGAAATAGCCATTCTGTGGGCCTGGGGTACCAGTGCCTGCACTTGGATGAGGTTCTTGCCTTGTCAGGGAAAAGAGAGCATGGCTGACTGCCAGCTTAGCTCTCCTTTTAGCAAAAGGATGGTCTTCCTCCCTTGGCTCTTGATGGAAATTTTCCTTAACTGGTTTCTGGATCTTTGGTCTCTAAATCCTCAAAGCAATGAACAGGAACGGTAAGCCCACCTAGGAGGCCGCTGAGCACCAGCAGGGAATGGGATGAGAAGAATGGATTCTGAAGGACAGAAAATGGCACTAAGGTGATAGTTCCAAAGACTCCAAGGTCAAAGCTGGCTGGGGAGTGGGTAACTGTCACTGAGGACAGCTCCTGGAAAGGCAGCTGCAATATGTGAACTTTGAGTTTAGGTCCCCAATCTCTTACCAGAATTCTCAGGACCAGATGTGATTCAGAATTCAGAAATCTTTAGAAAGGTATTATGGTATGTGCACCATATATTATGTAACACTCCCAGTGGGGTCTGGACAGCCTTACGTGGTCAAGAGCATTCTTATTTCTTCTGTGAAATCTATGAATATCCACAGTAAGTAGAGCAAAAGCTATAAAAAGTCTCCCTCGGAGTTCAGAGTAAGTATTGGCGCTGTCTTAGTTATCTAGTGCTTCTATAACAGAAATACCACAAGTGGTTGGCTTTAATACATTTATTCTCTCACAGGTTAGGAGGCTAGAAGTCTGAATTCAGGGAGGCAGCTCTAGAGGAAGTCTTTCTGTCTCTGTCAACTCTAGGGAGAAGATCCTTGTCTCCCTTTAACATCTGTGGACCCAACATTCCTTGGAGATCTCTAGATGTCTTGGCACCAATCTTCCCCTGGTTGTAGGAGGTTTTCAGGGCAAGAAGCCCAGCCTCAAAGGATGCACTCCACTCCCAGCTCTTCTTTCTTAGTGGTGCACTTACTCCTCACTTATTGATATTTCATTATCCAATATTTCACATGTATGACAATAGTGAAGAATCTATTATCCAACTATTTTGAACATTAATGATGCACATCTGGCATTAATGAATGCTGAGGTCCTTGATGGAGTCCCTGATGAGTGGCCCCTGTGTGCACATAGAAAGGAAGCTCGTGTTGCATAGTATTTAACTGTCCAGGAAGGGAGAGGCAGTGTGATCTCCCCAAGCCATCAGGGTGCCAGTGGAGGGGGAGAGTGGCTAGAGTGAGGCTGGTAGGTCCTGGGTGGCCACAGGGGGCTGAGGCCAGAGCAGCAGCGGTCAGTGTTCTGAAGGTAGGCCACCCTTGGGGCTAGGGAGGAAGCAGGACCCTGTTGTCTGGCCCCAGCTCCCAGCCCTGAGGGGTGGCATGGCTGGGCTGGGTTATGGTCAGAAGGAGCTCAGAGATGGGCACTTGGGTGCAGGGGTCTCACAGGACCCTACATCAGGTGATTGGTACCTGTTCAGTTTTTTACACTTCTTTGATGCCCCCTCCTGGGTGGGCACATTGATGATAGGGCAGGCTACTTAGATGGAGGTGGGGCCAGTGGGTGAATGGCCAGAGTCTGCTGCAATTTAAGGTCAAAGGCAGAGGCCAGGCCAGGCCTGGCCTTCAGAGCCTGAAAGGATTCTCATGGGGACATAGGGGCGGGAGGGGGGGCAGGGCTGTTGAGTGAGAGCTGGAGGTTGCTCAAGTGAGGGGCTGGCAGGGGGAACCTATTGGGCAGCGTGCACCTCCTTGTGGCACCCAGGCCCTCCTGCCCATGGACAAGGAGCCCTTGTCCCCAGCAAAGCCACCAAGGGTGTTTTGGGGTTGTTGAGGGGATAAACCAGCACCACATATCCTGAAAATACAGCGAGAGGAAGAGAGAGAGGGGACCCAGGGATGGAGAGGGGGGCAGCGCTTGGGCCACCCTGGCTCTGTGGCTCTGGAAGACTGGGTGGCCCTCCCCTGTGGGTGGTGTTGAGAGCCAAGCTCTCCTAAGGTGACATGGATGGGGAGGCAGCAGTGACAGGTGACCTCAGCAGGGGCTGCCAGGATGTTCACAGGGGAGAGGATGAGGTGATGTGGTCATCCTCAAATTTTGTACAACAACCTGGTGTTTGGAACTTAACTATGTTGGTGAGGAGTGGGTCCCTTCTCTCTCCTTTTATCTCTTGTAAGATAAAAGATGTGACTTGAGTAAGAGTGGTGACTTGAGTCATGCCCTCTTATAAGGCTGTGACTCAAGATACAACCCACCCTAATCCTGCCTCATTATTATATAGGATTTACAACACATATCACAAAATTAAGGATAATCACATCAGATCACAAAATGGAGGACAACCAAGCAACATTTGGAATCACGGCCTAACACAATTCAATCTGTGACAGATGCCAAATGAAGAAAGCTTTGTTTTGTTTTCCAGGGTTTCTTTTTTGGGGGTGGGGGTGGGGAGGAGAGGGGAGGACTTCACACTTGCAGATAAGAGCTGGTGAGCCTGCATTCCCAGTCCCCTCTCTCCTGGCATCCTGCTAAAGAGTGTTTCTTGCAGGTAGAAGGAGGGCATACAGGCATGTGCCTTCTTGTGACAGTAAGGGACAGATCTTGATTTTTATTTGACATTATATTATTAAAATGATGCTCTCTCTTTGAAATAAATAAAAGAAATGCTAAAAAAAATGTGCATTCCCTACACCCTCCCCACAACCCTACCTGTTTTCCATCAGTCCATTGGGAATCCTATCTATTTTTGTGCATTTACACACATACATATGTACATACTTGTAAACAAGGAACACCCTACAGTTGTTTTGGTAGGTTGTTTATGTACTTATTTTCACAAATGGGGTCATACTGGACATTATTGTTGCCCCTTCCCTTTGCTTTTTTACCACCTCTATCTGGTCTTCTAATTCAGAACTGCTAGACCCACTAGATCTCTGTAAAGGGGGTGCAGTGTCCTCCAGGGAGAGGGTGAAGGGGGAGGAGGGGAGGACATGGACATCTTTATAGGGACATCTCTGAACCCCTAGGAGAAGAGCTCTGAATTTTAAGAAAGGATCACAAAATGGAGGATAACCACATAACCACACTCTTAATTATAGGGTGGTTATCCCCTCCCCAAATTCTCTCTTCTTGGGACACTGGAACCATTTTTTTTAGGGGAGAGCCTTCTAAGGTCACTTCTAAGGAAGGCTTCCTCCATTATTTAAGTTTCAGATCCAGCTCCAGTTCTGATATAAGCCCGGGGAGTGACCCTAACAGAGAAAAGACATCCTTGGGGGACAGCAAGGAATAGGGTGGAGGAGGACTAGGGCATCCTGCTGCTCCCCTGGGTGACAGAAGTAGTTTGGAATTGATGTCTGGTAGGAGCTCCTGATCTTTTTCTAGCGTTGACTGGTGAGCTGTCCCCCAAAGTACCTCCCTGTCTGTAGCGAGTACTGCTGGTGCCTTCCCAGACCCCTTTCTTGGACGACTGCACCCAACTCCTCAGCTGCTGGAATGTTGGCTGCTGATGGCTCATGGCTGCTCCTTCCCCCAGAGAACTGCCCTCAGACTGGAGGTGCCTGAGCATTTATACCCCATCCTCCTTTTCCCCCTCTCACGGTTGCCAGATAAAATACACAATGCTTGGTTAAATTTGAATTTCAAGTAAACAAAGTATAACTTTTTAGTGTAAGTATGTACATTCATTGTCTGAAATTCAAATTTAAGTGGGAGCCCTATATTTTTATTTGCTGAATCTGGCAAACCTGTCTGGCAGGCAATGACAGGGGACTATGAACTTACAGCTGGCAGGGTAAGAAAGCTTGGACCCTTGCCTCAAAGGCAAGCTTTCTGGTATTGTTTGTTCCAGGTCTCCCCTGGAACTCGGCTGGAGCTAGACTTCAGTTGAACCCACACCTTTGTTGAGCTTCTTTCCCTGCCCTATCGTACCTTGCTTCCCGCCCCCTCCCCATATGTTTCATATGAGAACTCTCCCCGATAAATCACTAACACAAAGATCTCTGCTTCAGGTTCTGTTTCTAGGGACTCTAACTCAAAGAACTACCTGCTTTTCAAAGTTTCCTATTTGGAGATGCTGCTCAGAATTGCGTCAAAGGAGCCGCTCCCAACTTATCACCTATGTGGGAGGGATGGAATACTGCCTTTGCACACACTGCTTTTCCATCGATGGGTGCCAGGGGGCGCTGAGCTCTGCCTTGGCAGCTCTTGATCAGAATTCACGCCTGGGTCCTTAAGATGACGTAACAGATTGCGTTACTTCCGCGCCAAGACCGTGCTCTTCCGGGGAGCTGGAGGGAGAAAAGCAAATGTAAACACACCCGGAGTTTCCCCGGCCTAGGCTCTGGCCTCTGAGTGGAGGGTCACAAAATCTGGCAGATTCTCGCAGGAAAAAGGAAGAGTCAGTGTAGGCGTCAAGCCAGGTCGATGGAGAGCGGGTAGGCGGAAGCCCATGGGAGAGCGGCCAGTCTTCGGGCGCGGGCTCAGTCGGCCGCACTGGTGACGCATGGACGCGCGCGCCAGGTGCGGATGCACTAGGCGGGAGCGACGGGGTGGATGGGCAGGCGGCGCGGGGCAGCCTGTGGTACAGACCCATCCCGGGTCTAGAACGCCGCGAGGAGGTGGGCACGAACCTCCCAGCTTTAGTACAACGTACCTATGGTCTCGGTCGCAGAGGGTCGCTGCTAGGATTGAGCCGGACCACACATGTGCAGAGCACGCTCCATGCACCTAGCGCAAGGTTGGCGCTAATAAGTGGCCGTTAGTCGGAAAAAAATAGGGGATTGGGTTTCTCTCTTTCTCTCTTTTTCTTTTAAATCATCGATTTATACCAAGAACTGTATATTGATCTTCCGCTGTTGTATACTGCACACTGTTTCAGGTTTTTGGGAAACTTTAGTGAACAAGACAGACAGATCCTTGCTTATCTTGGAGAAAGAATAATAAAGAGAGGAAGTGAGTTACATAATATTTGTTACGTGGTGGTAAGTGCTATGAACAAAGAAAAACAGAGCAAGGACAGAGGCATAGGGTGCTTGAAGTGTTAGATGGGATGGTCACTAGGCCGAATTGAGGAGTGAGATTTGTGCAAAGCTGTGAGGGTGGGGAGGGAGTGAGCCATGTAGCCACCTGGAGGAAAAGCATTCCCCAGCATGGGGAAAAGCTCAAGCAAAACCTAGAGGGGCAGCAGGACTGGTATGTGAGAAAGAGCTTTGAGGCCACTGTGGTGGAAGAGAGGGAGCAAAGGGGAGAATGATAGAAGGTGAGGTCAGAGGTGGGGGAGTAATGTGCAGTTCAGGTAGGACCATGCTAGGCTCTGTAAAGATTTTGGCTTTATTTGCTCTCGAGTGAAATGGGAGCTACTGCAGGTTTTTGAGCACAGGAGTGAGTGGTGTGAGTAGGTTTTAACAGGCTCAATTCTGACTCCTGTAGAGACTAGATTGGGGAGGAGGGCAGGGATGAGGCAAGGGCACACCTATTAGAAATAGATCAGTTAAAAAGCATCCCTGTAGCCATTAAAAAGTCTGATTTTTAAAGATGATGATGACAACCACTATAGGAGGACCCACATTTCCTGGTGAGCTCGGTATACAGCTATAAGGCTGTATAGAGCACTTTCCAGGCATCATCTTACTTTATTTCAGGACAGCCCTTAGAGGTCAGTGCTGTCATTGACACCATGGACTAAGGCCTATGGAGAGGTGACTGCTCAGTAAACATTTACTCTTTAAGTTTTACTGTTATTGGCATTCTAAACCCCAGGCCCATTCTCATTCCCTACTATGGTCAGGCATCTCTGTCAACGCGGTCTGTAAATGCTTAACAAACACCTGTTTTGTGCCAAGCAGTGCAGTAGGTGAGGTGCCCATTCCCTTTGATCATCTAGTCAGGGGAGACTAATGACTGGGAAAGAAGCATTAGGTAACTGTTGCTGTTGTTCTGAAACCAAAGACTCTTGAAATACAGACCTACCACTACCGTCATTCACTCATTCTGTCACAAGTGTTTGTTGAGTACCTATGTTGTGCCAGGCATAGTATATTTGAGTGTTTGTTAAATGGATGGATGGGCATAGTTCTTTGACCTTGACTTCTCTTTTTTCTCTGGAAATGATTATCTGAGAGTGATTGTAAGTGGGCCTGACCTGGAGGGGTTTTGTGACTGCTGGTCCATAAGGGTAAGGCTCTTGGTGGGCCTCAGTTTCCTGGTCTACAAAGTAGCAATTTCAGCCTAGATGATAACTAAGAGCCCTTCCAGTCCTTGGTATTTCACATGGTTGTAATTTTATTAATTCAATGTAAAGGGCAAAAACAGGTCTTGGGAAGGGAAGAACCAGTCTATTGTCTGTTTCCTTCACTCAGCAAACATTTGTTGAGATCTCGTGGTGCTGGTAAAACAGTGAAAAAGCAGGGTTGCTGTTCTCTGGGAGATGACATTTTTGTGGAGGAGCCAGGATTTAAACAGGCAATGTTAAGAGATTGAATAACCAGGGAACCCAATTCAGAACAGAGTGTCAGAGAAGGCTTCCCTAAAGAGAGGACATTTAAGCTAAAACTAAAAAGATGAGTATGAGTTATCCAGGTGGAGAGTAAGGTGGGAGTGGAGCCCAGAAGAGGGAGTCTCTCCAGGTAGACCAGCATGCCCAAGCCCTTGAAAGTTCTAAATTCATTACAAATGGCATTGAGTTACCATTCCAGGATCCCCTCTTCTCAAACCCCTTTCATGGGCCTGCCAAATAGCCCTTCACAGACTGGCCCTGGGGCAAACTGACTGAAAAAGCAGATGGACGCAGGATGGACAGGGGCAGCACAACTGGGACCCCTCATTCTGCTCTTTATTGTCTGTGTTGGCTGGGAGTAACAAGAAGAAGGTCTTCGGAGTCCCTGTTTTACCTCCTTATACTTTTATTTTAGACTAAGAGGCATTATATTAGAGTGGTCCTGAGAGGGCTCAGGAGTGGTTGGAATCTCTGCTTTTGGGCAAGTATTACCTAAGCTTCAGGTTCCCTTTCTCGAAATGAGAATGGTAATAGCTTTATCTTACCGGGTCATTTTGAAGGAAAATGAGCTAATAATTTAGCACAGAGTTGAGTGCTCAGTAAGCAAAAGTGTTACTAGGATTTAAGTCAGAGTACAGAGCTCTGGTAGTATAGTGCCTAAGGCACTTGACTGTTAACCAGAAGGCTGGCGTTCAAACCCACCAGCCACTCCTCGGAAGGAAAAGGGCAATCTACTTCCGTAGTGATACTGCCTCGGAAACCCAAGGAGGGGTCACTCTGAGTCCAACTCGACGGCACATAACAACAACAACACAGTGGTCTGATATCCTTAGTGTCTCTATGCATAGCCCTGTACTGGAAGGTCTTTTAAAAACCAAATAGGCCAAATTCTCACTGAAAAATGTGGAAAATAGCTCGTACCTTGATAATTTTTAGTTCTCTTGACTCTTATTGTAGGTGTGATCAGCAATGGAAAAGATACCAGTCTTACCTGCCACATATGAAAGAGTTGTTTACAAAAATCCATCTGAACACCACTATATGAAAGTCCGCCTGTAAGTGCAGTTTTCTAAGTTCTATTTAAGATTGACTTTTTGAGTCTGAAAATCATGAAATCTTATGTATTTTTTCTTTTCCTTTTTTTTTTTTTAACAGAGAATTTCAAGAACGTGGGATTGGACTGAATGCTGCACAGTTCAAACAGTTGCTTATTTCAGCTTTGAAAGACCTGTTTGGGGAGGTATGGAATGACTTTGTAGACTGACCAATCCTGAGATCTTTGTAATAAATATAAAAACAATACTTTTCAAAACATGAGTTTAAAACAGTATTTGGAACCAGGCTTTCTGAAATGATCTATTTTTGGTGAATTTGTTCTAATATACTTTCTATTTAGACAAGGAAGCTATTAGACAAATGCTTGTCCTAGCACCATGTTACACTCAAAAGTATGATCTAGACTTTTAAAAAAAGAAAAAAGAAAAACATAGCTCACTGCTGTGGAGTCAGTTTCAACTTATAGTGACCCCTGTTTGGTTTCCAAGGCTATAAATCTTTACAGAAGCAAACTAACTCATATTTCTTCCATGGCACAGCTGGTGGAATCGAACCACTGACCTTTGGGTTAGCAGTCAAATGCCTTAACTGCTTCACCACCAGAGCTCCTCAACTAGAAACCCACAAACAATTTATTGCCCATCCCAAAGAGAAAAAGGGCTTGCCCCAGAATGTAAGTCAGTGCACCGCTTCCTTTCCTAAGAAAGTCTTGTTACAGGAAAAAAAGTACTAGGTAAACTTAACAGTACTTGCTTAGTGACATTGTTGATTTACATTCTGATGACAAGGTCCTTCTCATGGGCAAGCACTTTGAGTATTATTGTTCTAGCATTCACTTGAAAACAAAAGTGGAGTTTTGAAAGTCTAAGCAGAAAACAAGGAGCTGTTGTGGCATGGTGCCTAAGGCATTTGACTGCTAACCAGAATGCTGGTGGTTCAAACCCACCATCCCTTCCATGGAAGGAAGATGGGGCATTCTACTTCTGTAAAGATTTACCTCCTTGGAAACCCGATGATGGTTGCTATGAGTTGGAATCAACTAAATGGCAGTGAGTTTTTTGTTTTTGAGACAGAAAACAGTGATGGGGAATTCTTAGGAAATTATTTCCTGATTCATACAGTCAATCAAATCTGCTGAGCACCTCCTCAAAAGTAGCAACTTTTACTCTGCGAAAGATTGTTAAGGGGATGAGAATATTTATAAACCACATATTTGAAAAAGGATTAATATGTAAAATATAGAAAGAACACTCAAAACTCAACAGCAAAACAAACAATGAAACTAGAAAGTGGGCAAAAGACATGAACAGACATTTCATTGAGGAGGATATACGTATAGCAAAATAAGTGCTTGAAAAGATAGTCAATGTCATTAGTCATTAGAAATGCAAATTAAAAACAATAAGATATCGCTACGCACCATTAGAATTACTGAAATACAACAATGATAGCTCAATTGTTGGTGAGGATGTGAAGAAACGAGATCACTCATACGTTGCTGGTGGGAATGTAACATGTTATAGTCACTCTGGAATATAGTTTGGCCATTTCTTTACAAAGAAAAACTACACATACAACCACCATATTACCCAGCAGTTAGACTCTTAGGCATTTATCCCAGAGAAATAAAAACTTATGTTCACAAAAAATCCTGTACATAAATGTTGATAACAACAACTTTATTATAGCTAAAATCTGGAATCACTCCAGATGTCTTCATTGGTTAATGGTTAAGCATTAAGCAAACTTGTTAAGGAAACATCCATTCCGTAAAATATTACTCCTCAGTATAAAGAGATGAACTATTGATATACACAACCGCCTAGAGAAATTTCTAGGGAATTATGTTGAGTGAAAAAAAGCCAGATTAAGTACTACATGGTACCATTTATATAATACTCTTAACATAATTTATATAATTTGTATAACAAATTAGTGGTTATCAGGGATTAGAGAAGGAAAAAGGGGTGGTTGTGACTAAAGGGGTAAAATAAGGGAGCCTTGTGGTGATGTTACAGTGCTTTTTTTTTATTATTGTGGTAGTAGTAACATGAAACTACATATGTGATAAAATTGCATTGAGCTACACACACAAACACATAAATTTGAGTATGTGTATAACTGATAAAACTTGAATAAACTGTGGATTATACCAATATCCATTTCCTGAGTTTGATACTGTCCTGTAGTTATGCAGCATGTTATTGAGGGAGGTAGGCTGATGGGAGCACTGGATCTTCTTATGCATTTCTAAACAAACTCCTGTGACTCATTTTTCAAATAAAAGTTAGGGGAAAAAAAACCCTCCTATGTACCTTCTGTGTGCCAGGAATAGAACTTGGTCCCTGGAGATTAGATTATAAGCAAACAGATAGAGCCTCTGCCTTATAGGACTAATGGCCTTGGTTCATTTACTAAGAAAACTAACATGTTACAGGGTCCTTTTGGGATTGATCTTAATCTTGGTGGTAGGGAAAAGAATTCAAACAAAAATGGGAAGGGTGAGGAGACATTAGCAATATGAAGAAGTATGGGAAGGACTTTCTAGAGAGGGGAGCTGTAAATAACCGGGCACCTCAGGCCCAGTACTAGCACCATTAAATAAAATGTTTTTTGTCGGGCAAAAACTGAAGGTTGATTGGATTTGTTCAAGAGTGGTGATGGTACTAGTGTAATGATAGCATTATCCATGTGTAGGTTGGTGCTGCCTTGCCCTTGGACATCCTGACATATGAAGAGAAGACCTTGTTAGCCATCTTGAGAATATGTAGCAGGTACAGTAAAACAATCTAGTACAACAAGGCAGAAAGAGATGCGAAAATAGAGCAAAAATATCTTCTTAGAATGAAAAGAATTTTGTCATTGTGAACTCTGAGCAGCTTTAAGATATTTAAATGGGAGGAAATGAGTATCACCCACTAAGAGTTTATACTCTAAAGAGGGCAGAACTTGTGATTTGGTTACATCTGTAGAGTTTTCTAAGAAGCTCTATTGATGCAGTGATTAAGTGGTTGGCTGCTAACTAAACGGTTGGAGGTTCCAACCCATGCAGCAACTCTGGGAGAAATACCTGATGATTTGTTTCCATAAAGATTATGCCAAGAAAGCCCTATGGGACAAATCTATCACACAGGGTTGATGGTTATGGTTGGAAACTCAGAAATGTATATTTTAAAAACATTCCTAACTGAGGTTCATTTTAATCTCTGCCTTTGATATACTACGATCTCTGGTGGCATAGTGCCTAAGGCATTTGACTGCTAACCAAAGGCTGGTGATTCAAACCCACCAGGTACTCCTTGGAAGGAAGATTGGGCAATCTACTTCCATAGAAATACTGCCTCAGAAACCCAAGGATGGGTCACTATGAGTCAGATCTGACTCAATGGCAGTCAGGTTTTTTTGTTTGTTTGTTTTTGGTTTGCTGCACTGTGCATTTGCTTTTAAGACTTTCTTATATAAATTGGATTTTCTGCTAAAAAGCAGTCATTTTCTGGACCATCGCGAACAAAAGTATCACATGTTGCAGAGATAAATCTTTATTTAACTTTATGCTTTCCTGGTCTTTCCACAGTGGTCTTGTCAAATTGTGGAGTTCTTTGACCCTGTTAGGATCCTATCAAGGCAAAAAATGTGCTTTCAGAGTGATTCAGGTAAAAACTCTTCCTTTGTGTATTCCAAACAAGGCTGAGATTAGCTGGTTTTTAATATGTGTCCCATTTGTATTTGCTTGCATAAATCTAGTATGTGTAACATCATCCAGCTAGGGGGAATAAATCCAGGATTTCATTGCTTCTAAGAATATGAGACAATGTATTTAGATTTTAAATTGTATGAGAAAAGTTTGGGGATACAACATGGGGCTCTTACTATAATACATCTTAACTTTTCATTTAGTGCCTAAAGCCTAGTGTAGTGCCTGATGTATTGGAATGCTTTTTCTGAGCTTAACATGATCACTTATTTATCTAAGGTTTCCTCCAGGGATGCTCTGTCAAATGGTACTACTGTGTCAGCTTGGTTCATCCTGTAAAAACTGGGCATGTTTCTCCTACTCATCTACCCATTGCTCTATGTCAGTACAGTTTTCCCCCAATACTGCATTAACTTTTTTCCTTGTCTTGTAGGTTTCTCCATTTCTTCTTGCATTATCTGGTAATAGTAGGGAACTAGTGTTGGACTGAATGGTCTTCAATTTTGGAAGTATTCATCTACTCCTAAAATGATTTTTGGTGCCAGCATAATGTTTGCAGACTGAAGCAGGCCAAAAGCCCCTGCTTATGGAATTGTGGGTGCTGAAGATGTTCTCAGTAATCTCTAGCCATCACCTCTGGAGGGGTGGGCTTCAGAAGAGAATCTGCCTGAACCAGCCAGTGTTGAGAAGGCAACACTTTCAGCATGTGCACGTCAGAGTTGGGGACCGGGCTGGACTCAGCAGGGCCTTCACACAGAGGGACGTGGCTCTCTTCGCAGAATTAACAGGGGATGTCAATCCTTTGCACTTAAATGAAGATTTTGCAAAACAAACCAAGTTTGGGAAGACAATTGTGCATGGAGTTTTGATCAATGGGCTTATTTCCGCTCTCTTGGGTACTAAAATGCCAGGACCAGGCTGTGTATTTCTTTCCCAGGAAATTAACTTCCCATCCCCTTTATATGTTGGGGAAGTTGTGACAGCGGTTGCAGAAGTGAAAAAGCTGAAGCAGTTCATTGCTCTTATTGCAGTGTCATGTTCTGTAATAGAAAGTAAAAAAACTGTTATGGAAGGCTGGGTTAAAGTTACGGTCCCAGAAGCACCCAAACCCTGAAGTATGTGTCTAAAGATGCACAGGCATCAATGCTGTTGTTACTACAGAGCCCATAGGGACAACAGGGACTGCTTCTCTTTATCAAGAAATGACTCATAGGCCCAGAAGTCTGTATTATGGGGCAGGAGAGTAGGTAGGAGAATGTTCAAATGTCCATGTCAGTTTGGCCTTAACGCTTCTCACCGACTTGAGTATACCCATGATTCTATCATTTGGGTTTTTAAAATTCAAAAATTTAGAGAACATCCTTTAGCCAAAGGTTCTACTTTAAGAATTTCAAACCTAGTTTAATTTGCATTTGGATAGCCAACTTAGTTACACCTATGTAGAATAAATTTCTTATTGAATTTATAACTAACAATTTTTGGAACTTTGAATCGAAGCTGGATCATCTTTGAACACCTACCCTTTACCAGTAAATATTCTTAGGACATGTTTTTCAGCAGTTTTTGGGTCAGGGTTTATTGTAATTTGTTACTCTTCAATCCAAGATAGTGTCCTGCTCAACCTTCAGTGGGACTTGCCTTTCAGGTGATTTTTCTGTTAGTGGAGAAGGCTTATGTGCAGACTAGGACTCAGTTGTGTAACACTCTCTGGCTCATCTTAAAAATGGGGATAGTAACACCAACTATTACTGATTGTTGTTGGAGGTGATGAAAAAGCTAAGCACAGGCATGGCCTTTAAAGGGTAGGTACTATTATCCTTTCCTTCTGTGACTGAGATGGGAGTTTTCTTGAATTTAAAGCCCACATTTAAACAAATGAATCAGTCTTTCAAGGTCTTTAATGATTGGTATTGCAAACCTGAGATTGATTTTGAATGCAGAGTTTCTATTTAATACTCTGGATTCTTACTGCCCTCCCTTAAAATAGTACTTTCCCTTCCCTCATTGTATAAATAAGATGTGCTTATTATAAAAGACTTTAAGGAAGAAAAGTGTTAAGAAAGACTATGGAGGCCAAGTTTTAAGAGTTGGGGATATTGAAGGGAAAATGTGCCTGATGTGTTAGTACTAAATGATCATCTACAAAACAGCCAACACCTTTAAGACAAGAATTTCTAACATATTCATGTGGCCCACTTGTGCTCTGGGTTTAGATGGTGGCCCTGACCAGAGACAGCTATATATTTTGATCAGGAAGATAAGATCAAGTGTAACTGGGTCAATGCACATTTGGGGGGTGGTATGTTTTTCATGCTGATTGTGGATCAGTAAGTTGATTTAAACTTTGTTATGTTTTGCATGAGAAGCACTTGAATTGATTACTACAAAATTATTTTCAACACTAGAGGGCAGTGATATGCATAAAGTGCTTTAAAACTGTTTAATGTCCTGGTGCCTAAGGCATTTGACTGCTAACCAAAAGGTTGGCGGTTCAAACCCAGCAGCTGCTTCACAGAGGAACAATGGAGCAATCTACTTCCATAAAGATATATTGCCTCGGAAACCCAAAGGGGGCCTCTTTGAGTCAGAATCAACTTGGCAATGAGTTTGGTTTTGTTTTTTGGTAGTTTGTGAAGGTGGGAAGAAAATACCAAATCAATGTAAGAAACAAGGATACTCTTCGATGGGTCTCAGAATGGGCAGGCAATGTGCAGGCTCAGAGCCATGTGAAGAAGGCATATTTGTAAGTGAAACACTAGACATGCCAAAAATTTGATGTAAGGTTAACGTTGAAAAATGAAATGGAATTTGCCCAAAATGTGTAGACTTGAAGCCAAGACTGCCTGTTCCTGCAGAACCCATTACCTGGAACTTAGCAGCAGTGTATGGAGCTCTTGTGGTATAGCTCCGAAAGGTTGGTGATTCAAACCCACCAGCTGCTCTGCAGAAGAAAGATGAGGCAGTCTGCTTCTGTAAAGATTTATAGCGTTGGAAAGCCAATTGGGGTTGCTGTACATTGGAGTTGACTTGATGGCAGTGAGTTTGGTTTTTGTTTTGGAGCAGCAGTCTAGAAGTGTGGGTCTGTAAATGGAGTATGATTTGACCATTGACATGCATTGTTTTTGTTGTGGAGTCGGACCCGACTCACAGCGACCCCTCCTGGGGTTTCTGAGGCAGTATCACTATGGAAGTAGATTGCCCCATCTTCCTTCCGAGGAGTGGCTGGTGGGTTTGAACCGCCAGCCTTCATAGCTACCATATTTTGAAAGCCTTATGAGCCAGACTCACTTTCTACATTAATCCTTGAAACAACTTTGCAAAGTTAAGTAGTAGTGCCCCATTTTATAGGCAAAGAAACAGATTAATGCCTTGTGACATAACCAGTGTTAGACACACTAGCTAGTACACAGTAGAGCTGGGATTCAAACTTGGGCTTGCCTGGCTCTAAAACATTTCCTTTTCCATCACCTTATAAGTTTGAGAAGACCTAGGTGGTCCAAATGGTTAAGTGCTTGACGACTAACCCAAAGGTTGGTGGTTTGAACCCACCCAGAGACACTTAAGAAGAAAAGTCTGATGATCTGTTTCTGAAAAGACAGCTTTGAAAACCCTGTGGAGCACAGTTACGTGTAATGTGGGGTTGCCGTGAGTCAGATTCTACTTGATGGCAACAGGTTTGGTTTTGGTTTTATGGATCTTATTCCCATTACTAGAGTCCTATAGTTTTTATAATGTTATGTGACATTACTTGGCACCATCATTCTGTATTACTCTTTTTATATTCAGAATGTTCTTGATCTTACTCCTGCTGCATTTGTAGCATGTTCATATATACTGTTACTTGATGGCTTCCAACTATACCTGTCACCTCTGTATTTCTAAGTTGACATTCAATGATTATTTGTCTTCAGAGTAGCTAAAGGGTTTACTCTGAAGATGAAATATTACGTGCAGGCCAAATTTGAGAGGAAGTGTCAGATCTGGTTGATAGCTGATTTATATTGTATAAGTTCCAAAAATAGCTTCTAATATCAGCACTTCCACTTTGTTAAGCTCCTAGGTGTCCTGGTCTTTGATCTCTGTAAATCAATAGAAAATTAGAATAGAGAAATAAGAAGTTACTGACACTTCTTTGTAAATGATGACTTGTCATTTTTACCCAGAGCCACTATACTCAAACTTCATGCTTTGTTAAAGCCATTGCAGGGAAAACTGGCAGTTGTCTTTGTCCTTTTGAGCCCTATACAAGCTGCGGGAAAGAATGACTCTTTCCTAATGAAAGTGTGAGTGACCCTGAAATTAGGAAATCCTCTCCCAGATCACTGAAGGGGAGTCTTGACTGTTCTGTATCTCAGAAAAATTACCAAAATAGCAGGCCAAATTGTTCTAGCACTTTCCACAGGAGGGCTTTATAAGACTGCAGTTTATGCAATGTTTGATTACCACAGAAAGAAATACCTATCTTAAGCAATTTCAGCCTAATGTACTGGAGAATTGCTTAACAGATTTTATATTTTATTAGGAACATTTGCCATGTTGGTGAAATGCCATTCATTTCTTTTTCTAAGCAAATCTTAAGTAGCAAGGAGAGAAACTTCAGTACAGGACCATTCATTTTGTAGCTCTGACTTGTATATTAATCTAGAAGAAATTTCTAAATGCACATTGGTACCTCTTAGGTAACCACAGGTTTTCATTTTGTGCTGAATTATAAGTCATTTTTCTTTTATGTTCTTTGAGTATGAGTCAGAGACCAATTTACTCCCAAAGAAAATTGCTATTGTATCTGTTTTTATATTAAAACATACCCTACCAAAGGCTGACTGTCACTCTGAGCTGCTATGCCGCTCTGAATGCCTCACATGTTGGCATAATTTATCAACTAGCTTTATCTGAGCAGAATGGGAGCTCTCTGAATTACTCTTGGACTGCACTTGAGTATCTCCATCCTCCCAAATGTTTCACTTTCTTTGTTCTTTTCTTTGCCTTCATTTGGATTGCAAACAGCAGAGATGAATTCTCAGCATCTTCAGAGAGATTTTGCTTCAGAGCAAAATTACCAGTTAGAAGAAGCTATTTAAATTCAAAATTATAATGTTAATACTGTATGAATAGAACAGGGCTAACAGGCCCCACAAACAGTTCACTTCAGGATGACTCTTAGACATAAATGCAAGTCAGATGACCATCATAAATGCCGGGCAAAATTTCCATGTGATGTGATGAAAAATATCAACACGAAGAAAAATAAAAATGATTAAATGTGAGTTGAATTTTGTTACTTTATATCCAGCTCTTGCGTATGTAAAGAAAATCATTTTGTGTTGGAAGGCCAAGCTGCTTGGGAAACACCGAGTTTTTTGCAAGCTTCTATGATGTGATTTGTATAACAGTTGCCAGGGCTAAAAGCAACCTCACTGAAACTGATTATCTTCATTCAATCTGGCCCAAAGTCAAGTTGTTAGATAAAAAAATATGTAGTCCGTCAAAACAGTTGGCAACATAGGAGGATTTAAAAAAAAACCTGAGGTATCATTTCTTTGCTTTACCTGGCCTGAGACTGTGGAAGCAAAGCGGATCTGATTCAGGTCAGCTCAAGCCTGGGAAGGTTTCCCTACATGCTGCAGGAGCCTTGTCAAAAGCCAAGTGGAACACCACTTCACCCTTATTAGAATGTTGTTGTTGTTGTTATGTGCTGTTGAGTCAGACCCGTCTCATAGCAACCCCTCCTTGTGTTTCCGGGCCAGTATCACTACGGAAGTAGATTGCCCCATCTTATTAGAATGGCAATGATTAAAAATAAATAAATAAAAAGGAAAGTAGTAGATGTTAGCATGGGTATGGAAAAACTTAAATCCTCATCCATTGCTGGTTGGAATGTAAAGGGTTCAGCCACTGTGAAAAACAGTTTGGTAGTTCTTCAAAATGTTGAACATAAAACTATCACATGACCCATTGGAATTCCAGAACATGAAGAGAAAAACAAAACCACTGAGAAAATTGTCCAAGATTTGCTGGAGGAGAACTTCCCTGAAATGATGAAAGATGAGAATG
>NW_006921628.1:8462579-8467944 GCF_000298275.1 Orycteropus afer afer
CCCTTCAGGTCTGGAATTGAACCCACACCTGTGGTTTCCAGCCAAACAATGTACAGGCATGTGAGTTAGACATTTACCTCACGTAGACACACACCCTGGAGAGAACAATCATGGGAGAAGGAAGGGCTGCTTATGCACAGGGAGACAGCTCAGGGCGCAGAGAGTTTGGAGGGATGGTCACTGGGAAGAGGTAACTGGGGAGGAAGTGGGAGGGGAGCTGTTGCATTGTGGTAAACTGGTCAATGACATGTGACAATGTATATGTGAACTGCTGTATGGAAAGTGAATATGCTCTGTAAATCTTCACCCAAATCAAAATTAAAAAAAAAAAAAAAAAACTATCACATGACCCAGCAATTCCAATCCTAGGTATATACCCAAAATAACTGAAAGCAGGAATGCAAACAAACCTGTACATCAGTGTTTATTGTAGCACTATTCACAATAGGCAAAAGATGGAAACAGCTGAAATGTCCATCAACAGATGAAATGGATAAACAAAATGTGTAATACTGTTCAGCTGTAAAGAGGAAGTGCCCATGCATATTGCAGCATGGATGAGCCTTGAAAACATGCTGAGCAAAATAAGTCACAAAGAGACAAATATTGTCTGATCTCATGTATATGAAATAAGCAAATAAATAGAAACCAAAATTATTAATAGTTACCAGGGATGGGAAAGGGGAAAATGGGGACCCCTTGCTTAGAAGTCATTGCGTGTATGTTAATGGTGGCGGAGTGATTTGGAAAAGAGTAGAATGATTGCACAACTTAAAACGATGTAACCCATGTCACTGAATTATGCATGTAGAAATTGTTGAGATGACCTAGTTATATTTTCACCACAGTTTTGAAAAAGAAGCCAAATGACTATTGAGGCTGTCCTGGGCCTTGGAGCCGGTTCTCTAGTAGATCTAGGGATCACTGACAATGCTGACTTCCAAAGCCCAAATTCACTGCCATGTTGTTTCCGACTCATAGTGACCCCCATTGGGTTTCTCAGGTTGTAAATCTTTAAGGAACTAGATCTCCCTGTCTTTTGCGGAGTAGCTGGTGCATTTGAACCACTGACCTTCCAATTAGCAGTCAAGTGCCTTATCCACTGTACCACCAGAATTCTGAGGCTCATTATAGTATTATAGGAGAAGCTTTTACTCAGAGAAGAATTTCCAGGGGAAGGGAAAGGCTAGCTTGAAATATTGTCTCTGGTTTCATTTCTTCAGTACCTGATCTATCGCTTTCACTTTCCTTTTCCTAGTAAGGAACAGTAGACAAGGTGGTTATTTTTCAATCTTTGCAGCTCTAATCTTTCATTCTAATTCCTTTTCGCATCTCTTCTCTGCCCTACCAGAAAAGTTTTAGAATTCCTTTCAATTTATCAACTTTCTTTTCCTGTATGTTTCTTCTGCTGATTTCTCTTTATACTGTAAAAACTAACACCTAAAATCAAAATCAAATCTGTTCAAACTCCCAACCTTTTCGCAGCTGAGCGCTTTACCACTGCACCACCAGGGCTTCTACAAGCTAACACCTATTGTGTATTATCTATGTCCCAGGCTCTCTTCTGGGTGCATTTGCTGCATAAATGTATTCAGTCCTAAGAATCCTTGGGGTAAATACAGATGAGGAAGCTGAGGTAAAGAGAGCTCAGGCTGCTGGTAAAATTGTGGAGTTGGGATATGAATCCACAATGTTTATCTCCAGAGCTTGGGACACTTAACTACAACCAACACTCTTTATCTTCCTCGTCTTACTTATGAATTTCCCTTTCATGGCAAACGTATTTCGTCTTCCTCCTGCCAAACCCCACCAATTGCTGTGGAGTCAGTTCATGGCCACACCATGTGTGTCGGAGTGGAACTGTGGTCTGTTTTCAGTGGCTGGTTTTCCAAAAGTAGATGGTCAGGCCTTCTGAGGCACCTCTGGGTGAACCCAAACCTCCAACCTTTGGGTTAACAGCCAAAAAATGTTAACCATTTGCACCACCCAGGGACTGCTCCCACTCCCACCTCCCACCTTACCTTTATCTAATTGTTGTGTTTCTCCTTGAAGTCGCAGCAGAGCAGAGGCCAGAAGTATGTGTTAGTGGCCACTATTGTCTCAGAGTGGTTTCCCAAAATTGTCCAAGTCTTAGAGCTATCTATCCTTAACCAATTATCAGAAGATGTAACAGAGCATGGGAAATAGAAAGGTAGGAGAGGGGTCCCATTTTCAACTTTCCTTCTAAGCATTTCCTGCCCAACCCATCTATAACAACTTCTGTGGTCCTAGTCTACATGGCTCTGCTCTGCCCAGAGCCTATGCCTGTAAGCTCCTGGGTTAGTGTGTCACTGCCCTTCGGTGGTGTGTTTTCTAGTTGTTTATGTGGCTGAGCAGCTTGATAGAAAGTGGCATCTGTCTTGTTTATCTTTGACCCTCCAGTGTCTGTCTTCATAGAGTCTGGTATCTAGTACAGGTTCAGTAGGGGACTTGGTAAAAGAATGCATAAAATGTCCTTTCTCCACTTCCCTCTGTCCAAGTCCCACCCATCATTAAAGATCCTGCTCAAATCCCAGCTCTTTCGCGGGACTGTCCACAGTGCATTCCAGCCTCCATTAGTCTTTTTCCCTTTAGCCTCCATTGTGCTTAGTTCCTCAACTTCAGTACTCATTGCAGGCTGTCTTGGAGTCTTTGTTTCTGTGACACTCTTCCCTACTTTCCTAAAACACTGGAAGAAAAAGACCCTGCTTATTCTTGATTTTGTCCACAGAACCTACAACATACAAAGTCCTCAAGTAATATTTACTGAACAAACACTACTATCATGATATGACTGAAACACACACAGAAAAGTGTCATCCAATAGTATGATCTTAAAAGAAAATGTAACTTAGCAACACAAAATATAGAAATGTCTTTCTCAGAACATTGTTGTAATCAAGAGAGAGAAAGTATATGAAAGTGTTTGTAAACTGTGGACCTAGAGATAAATTGGTTTTTATTATAAAAGCTTTGAACTGTACATTGGAAATGGAGCAAAGCCCCAGCTGGTTGGTTCAGAGAAGACTTACTCTAATTCTCTGGAATTTACCTCATGGAACCATTGGCTTCTCAGGGCACTGGATCGTGGTTGTATGACATCATTATCTTTCTCTAGTCATACAAGTAAAATATTTTTATTATGTTGTGTTGTTGTTATGTGCCATCGAGTTGGACCCAACTCATAGTGACCCCTCCTTGGGTTTCCGAGGCGGTATCAGTACAGAAGTAGATTGCCCCACCTTCCTTCCAAGGAGTGGCTGGTGGGTTTGAACCACCAGCCTTCTGGTTAGCAGTCAAATGTCTTAGGCACTACGCTATTTTTTTTATTATAGATTTTTGAAAAATACAAGCATAAAAATAGAAATCATCATGATCCTGCTTCCTAGAGACTCAGAACTAATATTCTGGTGTGTCTCCTTGTATTTTTCCTATAAATGTCTTTTTAAATTTTGTAATCATACATACACATACATTGCTTTTTAAGCTTCCTATTATTAAGAGCATTTCCTAACATCATTAGATATTCTTCAATAGTCTGATACTCAATCATTGCAAGATACTCTATTTATAACATGAGTGGTCCAATCCCCGACTGGTAATTACTTACCCATATGTGCTGTATCTTTACCCTGATCTCTGATTATTTCCTTAGTATATCTTACTAGATGTGGAATTACTGAAGCACAAGGTGTGAACATTTTCAAGTCCAGAGACATTGTCAAAGCCCAGCTTCTAGCACAAGGCCTATTACATACTTCTTGTTATGTGCCGTCCACTCCGACCTGACTCATAGGGACCTCTCCTTGGGTTTCCCAGGCGGTATCACTACGGAAGTAGATTGCCCACATGATTGGTACTCAGTAAATAATTGTTGAATGGATAAATGCTATCTTATCTAGTTATCTAGTGCTGCTGTAACAGAAATACCACAAGTAGGCTTTAACAAACAGAAACTTACTTTCTCACAGTTTGTTGTTGTTGTTGTTATTTGCCATGGAGTTGGACCTGACTCATAGCGACCCCTCCTTGGGTTTCCGAGGCAGTGAGGCAGTATCACTACGGAAGTAGATTGCCCAGCCTTCCTTCCCAGGAGTGAGGAGGCTAGAAATCTGAATTCAGGTGCTGGCTTTAGGGGAAGGCTTTTTCTTTCTGTTGCCTCTGGAGGAAGATCCTTGTCTCTTCTGAGCTTCTGCTCTTGGACACCCTTCATATAGCTTGGCATCTCTCTTCCCCCATCTCAGCTTGCGCTCTTGCTTTTTTATTGTTGTTATGTGCCGTGGAGTCAGACCTGACTCATAGCGACCCCTCCATGGGTTGCCGAGGCAGTATTACTACGAGTCAAATTCGTATAGCAACCCCCTTTGGGTTTCTGAGGTGGTAAATCTTTACAGAAGTAGATTGCCCAGTCCTCCTTCCACAGAGTGGCTAGTGGGTTTGAACCACCAGCCTTCTGCTTAGCAGTTCAACTGCCTTAGGTACGATGCCATCAGAGCTCCTTTTAACTATAGGCATAAGTATGGATTTACAACATACATTTTTTGGGGACACAATTCAGTCCATAACAAATGCCCTTCAGAAAGGCTGGACCAATTAATACTCCCACCAGCAATATGCTGCCACTCTCCCACCAGTTTGTCGTACTGTGGTGGCTTGTGTATTGCTGTGAGGCTGGAGGCTGTGCCACTGGTATTTCAAATACCAGCAGTATGTGAGAAGAGTTTGTCTTGATCAGTGATAAATTGATAAAAGGAGGAATTTGGTTTCTGCGATTCTGGCCACAAAATAATCCATTTGCCTTAAAAGAAAACAAACAAACAAACAAAAAGTTGAATCTTCCCTAAATGACATATGGTTTTAATACACTCTGCTGCTTTTAAGCACACTGAGAAAAAAAATGTAGTGTAGAAAAAGTTCTAATGGTTGGAGGACTCCTTCTAATGGGTCTTGGCCACTTGAGGTTGCTCAACAATCCCATTAGCTTGAGAAGCTGGAGAAGGGATCTTTGCATCATAGCCTTTTGCTATGATGTCAAATTTTGGTGTGTGTGTGTGTGTGTATGTGTGTGTGTGTGTGTGTGGAGGGGCTACCAATAAATTTTGTTCCCTTGTCTGAAATGTAGATACTTAGGGGAGACAACTTTAAGAGCAGAAACCCTTATATAAGTTCCTTCCTTCCCTTACAATTCACAGAATGGAGGGTTTCTGCTCTTAAAGTTGTCTCCCCTAAGTATCTACATTTCATATATATGGTAGCATAGTGGCTAAGACACTTGCCTGCTAACCAGACGGCTGGCGGTTCAAACCCACCAGCCACTCCTCGGAAGGAAGGTTGGGCAATCATACTT
>NW_006921628.1:8468104-8468752 GCF_000298275.1 Orycteropus afer afer
TATTATTATTATTATGTGCTAAGCCCTTTCCCATCCCACTGCATTCCTTATATCAACCTTTCCAGACAGGTAGTAATCTCTTCATTTCACATATATGGCAGGTGGTGCTCAGAGAGACTGGCTAACTTACTCAGTTATACAACTGGGGAATGCCAGAGCCCTTGGGATTTGGTCATCCAATTCCAAGTCCAACTTTCCACAGTTCTGGCATGCTGTCCTGGGAGAGGCAGTGAGGGTGAGATTTTTGTGTTGGGATGGGAGTGGGGTGAACCAAGATCATGGCCTGAGGGTCTGGTGAGTGAGCAGATTTGAGTGTGAGGAGTTGATTGATTCCCTAGGATGTCACTTTGAAGACTGAGATGGACCTGACCCAAGTCGTTGTTTTTTCAGTAGCCTCAGTCAGCTGCAGGGATCCAGGTGAGGAGAGAGAACTCAGACACGCCCAAAGCAACCGGGCGGGAGAGCGGGAGAAAGGGGATTAAAAGGCCCAGGAACCAAGACAGAGGAGCAGTCAGCCGCAGGGATCCAGGTGAGGAGAGGGAAATCAGGCACGCCCAAAGCAGCAGGACAGGAGAGCCAGAGAAAGGGGATTAAAAGCCAGGAACCCGGACAGAGGAGGAGTCAGCCGCAGGGACCCAGGTAAGGGTG
>NW_006921628.1:8471612-8483682 GCF_000298275.1 Orycteropus afer afer
GAAGCAAGAATGGCCAGACTTCGTCTCACCTATTTTGGTCATGTTGTCAGAAGGGACCATTCCCTGGAGAAGGATGTCATGCTTGGTAGAGTGGAGGGTCAACAAAGAGGGGGAAGCCTTCAATGAGATGGATTGACACAGTGGCTGCGATGATGGGCTCAAGTATAGCAGGGATCATGGAGCTGGCATGGGATTGTGCAGTGTTTCATTCTGCTGTGCATGGGGTCGCTATGAGTTGGAAACGACTCGACGACACCTAACAAGAAGAACAACTTTTGCATGTGAAAGCTGAATAATGTGTAAGGAAGACCACAGAATTGATTCATGTGGATTGTGGTGTTCATGAAGAATACTGAATACATCATGAACTGCCAGAAGAACAAACCAATCTGTCTTGGATGAAGTACAAGCAGAATGTTCTTTAGAAGCAAGAATGACCTGACTTCGTCTCATACTTTGGTCATGTTATCAGTAGGGACTAGTCCCTAGAGAAAGATACCATGCTTGATAAAATAGGGTCAGTGAAAAAGGGGAAGACCCTTAACAAGATGGGTTGACACAGTAGCTGCCAACAGTGGGCTCAAGTATAGCAATGATTTTGAGGATGGCAAAAGATTGGGTAGTGTTTCGTTCTGTTGTATATAGGGCTGCTGTGAGTTGAAACCAACTTGGTAGCACCTAACAACAACAACAACATGGCTTCATTGTTGAGGTTTTTGGGGCTGTTAACGGGATTGGGGACCCCAAGTCTGTGGGATCTTGACTGATAGTTCTAGGGGTTGAAGGCCTTGTGGGATGAGCTGAGAACTGGACCAAAGCTAGAGATTGAGTCTCTGGATCAAGGCCCACTGTTTTGGGTTCTCAATTCTGAGAGTTTGGGTCTGGGGGTCTGGGATCCAAGGGCTCCAACTGTAGGGTCTAGTTCTGAGGGCCCAGCTCTTATGTTCTCAAGCCCAAGAAGCCAGATCCAAAGGTCTCGGTAAAGCCTGGGTATGAGAGGCTGTATCAGAAAGTCTCTGGGACTTCAGAGCTCAGAACAAAGAGTCTAATCCTGAAGGCCTTTTTTCTGGGGCACCAGGTTCTTGAGCCTGGGGAGACTGAGTGGGAGAGGTCCAGTTTTAAGGGTCACAGGTCTGACGTCCCAGCTTCTGAGGCTTGGTTTGGGTGTCTGTGAGCGTCAAGGTTCCTGTATTTCAAGGCTGGGGCAAGTTGTCTTCAGATTTGAGGATCCGTAAGGGTGACTGCCGAAGCTCTGGTAGCATAGTGCCTAAGACACTTGACTGCTAACCAGAAGGCTGGCGGTTCAAACCCACCAGCCACTC
This sequence comes from Orycteropus afer afer, assembly GCF_000298275.1. Classification (NCBI taxonomy): domain Eukaryota; kingdom Metazoa; phylum Chordata; class Mammalia; order Tubulidentata; family Orycteropodidae; genus Orycteropus; species Orycteropus afer. The sequence goes on from NW_006921628.1 coordinate 8,472,935, forward strand.
CTCGGAAGGAAAATGGGGCAATCTACTTCCGTAGTGATACTGCCTCAGAAACCCAAGGAGGGGTCGCTATGAGTCCGTCAGACTCCACCACACGTAACAGCAGCAACAGGGGTGACTGCCTAGGGGGGAGCGTTCCCGGGTCCGCGGCCTGATGCTAAGAGCACCGGATCTGCGGTGTGACTGCAAGAAGCTGGGCGGCTGGGGCCCAGGACAGAGCCAAGACGGAAGTTGTCGCTAGGGCCCTGCGTACGTTTCACAGTTGATGCTTCGGTGCTAGGACCCGGCGGGAAGCAGCGGCGAGTGTTGACAGCAACGGCGGCGGAATGGTCGGCACTAGGACCTTGCGAACCCGGCGGGCGGCGGCGGCGCACAGGGCGGCGCGTGTTGACAGCGGAGGCTGTGGCGGAGCCCGGCGGGCGGCGGGAGTAGGCGCCTCCGGTTCCTGCCTGTGGTCCCGAGGCGTCGACGGCTGGGCGTCCCGGGATGGCCTTCATGGAAAAGCCGCCAGCCAGCAAGGTGCTGCTGGACGACACAGTGCCGCTGACAGCAGCCATCGAGGCGAGCCAGAGCTTACAGTCCCACACGGTGCGTGGCCCGCCGGCCCGCCGGCCCGCCAGACGACGCGGGGCGGTCCTGGGCCGCGAGGGGGCTGCAGGCGGTGGGGCGCGGGTCAGGCAGGGGTGCCCGGCGGAAACTTGGCTGGAGTAGGCGGCTCTGGCCGGGAGGGCTCTGGCGCAGCTGTGGGTCTGGGTTAGGGCCCCCGGGGCCCAAGCGAGCGCTGAGATCCAAAGGGGCTGTTGAAGGTACCGCAGCCCTCAAGGCCAAGGGTGAGAGGTTAAGCAGTACCTAGGGCCACACCTGGAACTTCCAGCCCAGGAAAGGGACTCGAGTCGGGCAGAGCTGTTGGATTCCCAGGCCCACCTCGGGCCGGGGCAGGAGTTCAGAAAGCGCTTAGGAGCTTCTTAACCAGTTCTGCTCGCCACTAACCTTCTTTTGGGGGCTGTTCAGTCTTCCTCCTTGCAGCTGGTGGTCTGGGAGGTGGGAATGAGAGTGTGCCGGGCCAAAAGGAAGTATGAATTTTGAACTGCTTCGTGGGACAGCAGAGGGAAAGTGACCGGGGTCTGCAGCCCCATTTCCTAGCCAACTACTTGGCTGAGGCAGGTGAATTGGTGAGAGAGGCCCTCCGGGTCCTGCTGAAGCAGGTGTTTAAATGGGTTCCTTACCTCTTCTCGTGGTGGGGCAGTGGTAGCATTCATTTGAGTTTTAAATTCACTGGAGTAGCATAAAGGAGTAATAGATCCTTATAGTAAAGGCGGGCAGAGTTCATTTTTGTTGCATTTACTGGCTTTTATGGGGCTTTAAAACCATAGTTGCTTTCATTTGCCTCTGCCTTTTTTTGAAAGGCACACTATGCCTCATAATTTACAAGCAATAAACCTACGAACCAGCTAAATAAATAAATAAAACCTGGAGCTAACAGCCAGTGGGACTCTGGGAAATAGTGAATGGAGAGAGATTTCTTAGGTTGTAATGTTTTGTCAGGACACCATATCAGTCACTACTTCAGAGGCCTGTTTGTTTACTATACAGTGTGTTTGGTGTTCATCATCTGGAGGCTAAAGCCCCACAATAACCTTCTGTTTCTCTTTTGGTTCAAGTTGTTCTGGTGACTTCAAAAAAGATTTTTCGTTCTGTTGCATTAAAGTGTTTTATTTATTTATTTTTGAACCTCAATGTCCTCTTGCTATGGCCATGCTTTGTAGGACTTGGATTGTTCAGTGTTCGTTTCCAGTTAGAAGAATGATTATGTTTTTTAAAAGTGCATTTATTTCATTTAAACCTATTCTACAGACATATGAGAAGTTACCATATAGGACAGAATTTGCTGCACTCCCTAAAACTGGTGTTTGAAAGGAGCATGTGTTAAGGGTGGAAATTTAGGACAGGGAGTGAAGACAATTCTTCTATGAAATGAGACTTTTGACTTGACTGTTGGCGAGTAAAGCTTATAACCTTTCAGGGAGTGGGGCTGAGTCTTTTGGGTTTATTCTGTACTAAAAGTGAAAAGAGAGACATTTATAAATGTTCACAAATCACTTCTTCCAGGAAGCATTTATTTCATGATGGCCACTACCCAGGCCATGTGCTTACCTCCATGGTAATCTCGATCAGTTTGTTCTGTAATTATTTCTTTACCTTTTCTCCGCCAGCCTATGAGAGAAGGAAAGCTTCTTGTTCACTTTTGGGTCCTAATCCCTGGCATCTGACAGGATTTCATTTCTGTGTGTTGATGAATAAATAAATGAACTGCAACTTCTTTTTCTGTTTGTGTCAAATGATAGTGGTGAAAATTGGAGGAACACAGCATCTTAGGCACTAACTTAGGGGTCATTGCTTCATCTGCTTAGGTGAGGTGGTGAAAGCTGTAATATAACTCCACTTTGTTGTAGAGTTTTTCTTCAAAAAATAAAATAAGTTAGGGTGGAACATGGCTTTTCCTATAATGATGACTGAACACAAAAGACAATGACTCACAGGAGACCCATAGAAGCAGATGTGATGCAGTGAAAATGTAGCGTTGTCTTGCATAATTTTTCAAGTGTTCTGTGTTCTTGATATTTAAGCTGCAAAGTTTGAGACAGAAATGTTGCATCAGCTCAGAAATTTATTGAGAAAATCATAAGCTGATGCAAACTTTTTGGACTATTAGTGTCTTATGAGTAAGTCCCTCTAAAACAGGAACTCTTAGAAGTTATTTTGGAAAGAAGTAGTTGTTAAGGGTGGTATATAGAAGAGGAAGACATTGTTTCCTGTTAGGAAGGGAGAAGATGGCTTTCCAGCTTTTTAGTTTAAGGGATGGAAGCCTTGGCAAGCGGACATAGTGCCCTAAAAAGGTCAGAGGTCTGCCCTGACTTTGAAATACTGAACCTCTAGGAAGTTGTTTCTTGGCTGCAGGACAGAAACAAAAGGAGAGTGTGTATAGTAGACGGCCTCTGGGTTAGGAGAGGTGATACCTCAGTACAGGTCTGAGCTGACACTTTCTAGCCATGTGACATCGGCCACTTAACCTTTTTGATGCATACTTCCATTATATGTAAATGAGGGTAATAAATGCCTGTCCTGCCTGCTTCCTAAGATCAAATGAAATAATCTGTATCAGGTATTTAAAATGTATTCCTTCCTTCTTCTATATACTCCCTGAAAACATTTATGCATAAGGTTAAGCCCATTAAAGTATTAATATGGCAGGAAAACACATTTCTGTTCATAGTTCCTTTCATTTGTTGAGGTTGTTTAGCCTTGGGAAGCAGAGATTTTCAGGTTATATGTGATTTAGGATTTTCGGACCTGGGAGGGAAAATTTCTGTGGATGGTAAATCCATCTTGGAAAATACAGGTGCCAGAAGGGTGATGGGAGCACAAGGTCCTGACAGATATATTCTGATGAGCATTTGGCAGAAAGGGCAAAGGTCGGTAGTTGATCTTGTGGTTTGAATGATTTTATTTTCATTTTTATGGAGCATAATCAATTTAGCATCAGGAAATACTCCAGGTCTCTGCTGCAAGGAAATGAAGCTTCCATAAAGTCAGAGAGGACAGTATTAGGGGCTAGATGTTTTCACCATGGAGTCAGATTGAAAGGCGGAGGGTTTTCCACACAAAAGAAATTTTGGTAAAAAAGCCACCCAGGTGAGTAGTGGAACAGTGTGGGAGGACAAAGAGATAAGACCAGGGATATATATGTTCTTGGCTACATGAAAAGGAAAACTTTTAAAGTCAGTAGACTGAAATAATGCTTACTTGCTGAAATAGAAACCAGAGGAAACTGACAGTTTTGATGGAAGTGGGTTGTTATCAAATGTGCATGTTTGATTTTTGCTGCCTCTTAATGGTCTAATCTCAGTTTTTCCTTTAAAAATATTCCTTTGTGACGTTAATCTAGATTAGGTCCCATTTACCCTGCATTTGGTAAATTTTGTTTTTGAGAAAGAGAATATAATTGTAGTGATATTTGAGACATAATTGAGAGCATTTTAAAAACCGGTGGAAAAGATAATGTTGCATGTTAAAATCTTTGCTGAAAATGGATCTCTCCTTGAACTTTTGATTTTTGGACACATAAACCATGTATTCCTGCATGGTTTATTAATTCAGCAACACTCATTCATTCAACAAAAATGTATTCAGTCCTACTATGTACCAGGTATGTGCTGAAGGTGGAAGTGGACCAGGCCGCTCCTTTTGTTCCCACAACTTTTGTTCTAACAGAGCCTTGTGTGGTAAGAGGCTAGAGATTCAAATCCTCTGCTGCCTTGGAAGGAAGGCCTGGTGATTTACTTCTGAAAAATCAGCTACTGGTCACCCTATGGAACACAGTTCGAGTCTGACACACGTCAGGTTTCCATGAGTCAAAATTAGCTCAGCGGCAGTTGGTACTGGTTTGTTCTGTGGTCTTGGGTTTTCCACAGTGTGTACAAGGCAACTAGGATCCTAATTATCATAACTCCAAATATTTTTGGAGGGTTTTTTTTTTTTTTTGTGGTTTGGTTTATTGCCCTTCAGCTTCTCAGTCAGTGATCCTTTTTTATTCTCTTTTAAACTCTGTTCATATATCACCAAATTACCTTTTCAAATGTGATGCCAAAGTAGAGACATCATTGCTTTCAGATCCTGAAATTTAAGAAGTTCGGTCCTCATTATCTTTCTGGGCCATTTCTTAGAATGCTATTTGGAAGTTTTCTTTAGAATTCTGAATTTCGATGAATATTTAAAAAATTTATTTGAAAATGTTTGCAGAAAACATAGGTATATGGGTGGATAGATGGGTGGACGGGTTGAAAACTATTAGGTATATCTATGAACCAGGGAGTGTACCCAAGACCATGTATAGGGTTGGCAGACAATAGTCCTAGAAGTGTATTTGTATGATCTGTAAGAACTCCCAGGTATATATAGTAGACCTGATAAGGGACAAGGTTGTAGTCACTTCTTGGTCACAGCCAGCTACCCACAGGGAGCAAGTAGTTGAACTAGTGGGCTTGGGACCATAGTTACAGGGGACATCAAGCTCAACTGGCATAACGTACTACACAAAACATTGTCCCACCTTCTACTTTGGTGAGTAGTGACTGGGATCTTAAAAGCCTTGCAAGCTGCCATCTAGATGCAACAATGGATCTTTCCTTGTCCAGAGCAAAGAAGAAAACCAAAATTCATGGAAACAATTAGTCCTAGCAACTGGTACACCATGTGATCTGTAGCCTATACGACTATGAGACCAGAAGAACTAGATGGTGCCTGGCTACCATTGTCAACTACTCAGAGGGGGATCTTTATAGGAGAACCTGGATAGAGAGGGAGAACAATGTGGAACAAAACTCAAAATCATTTGGAAGAAAAAAAAAAGGGGGACCAGGTTTGCTGGTCTGATAGAGCCTGGTGGAACCACTGAGACTATAGCCTCTAGCTGCCCTTCAGGTCTGAAATTGAACCCACACCTGTGGCTTCCAGCCAAACAAAAGACAGGCATATGAGTTGAACATTTACCTGAGGTACATACAATCTTTGGAGAAAACAATCATGGGAGAAAGAAGGGCTTTTAATGTACAGGGAGACAGCTCAGGGGGCAGGAGTGCATGGAGGGATGGACACAGGGAAGAGGTAACCATGGGGAGGTAGTGGGAGGGGAGCTGTTGCTTTGTGGTAAATTGTAGTCAATGTCATGAGACAAAGTGTATGTGAACTGCTGAGTTTGCTCTGTAAATTTTCACCCAAATCACAATTGAAAAAGAAAAGAAAAGAAAATGTTTGCAGAGACTAACGCGGACTACACGAGATCTTACAGCACTTTCGCTCATTATTGTAATAAGATAGTAATAGCATTTGTTTTCATACTCTGCTCAGTTATGTATTACCTACTTGTCTTTGAAAACTGTGATAGAAACTCAGGGCAGTCAGAAGCGCTGAGTTGGAAGCTTTTAGAGAAGGGTAATTAGTTAACTTGTTGTTGTTGTTGTTATGGGCTGTTGAGTTGGACCTGACTCATAGTGACTCCTCCTTGGGTTTCTGAGGGTGTATCACTATGGAAGTAGATTGCCCAACCTTCCTTCTGAGGAGTGGCTGGTGGGTTTGAACCGCCAGCCTTCTGTTTAGCAGTCAAATGCCTTAGGCACTACGCTACCAACTTAAAGATGATAAATAATCTCTTCCTACTGGAGAAGTCAATGTTTTAAAGCCTATAATGGGGATTGGTGGTACTTGGTGCTTATATATCACCTCTTTGGAGAATTACCTCACTGGAAAAGTTTCTTTTTCTTTTTTTTTTCAAATTTTTGTTATGATTTAGGTGAGTGTTTATGGAGCAAATTCACTTTCTATACAGCAGCTCACATACGCTTTGTCTCATGACATTGACTGCAATTTCCCACAATGCAATAGCTCTCCTTCCACTTCCTCCCCATAGTTACCTCTTCCCTGTGTCCTTGCTTCTGTCCCATGCACTCCTGCCCCCCGAGCGGTCTCCCTGTACATGCACAGCCCTTCTATCTTTCATGATTGATCTTTCCAAGGATTGTATCTACCTAATACAAATGTTCAGCTCATGTGCCTGTCTTTTGTTTGTCTGGAAGCTACGGGAGTGATTTCAGTTCCTGACCTGAAGGGCAGCTAGGAGCCGTAGTCTCAGTGGTTCCATCAGGCTCTATCAGACCAGCAAACCTGGTTCCCCCCCGCTTTTTTTTTAAATGATTTTGAGTTTTGTTCCACATTTTTCTCTCACTTGCCTATATAGATCCCCCTCCAAGTGGTTTGCAGTGGTAGCTGGGCACCATCTAGTTCTGGTTTCACATGGAAAGGTTTCTTGTAGTAGGAATATAATTAGAACCTGGCTGTAGATACTAGGAAGGTGCTCTTGTGGCGTGGTGGGTAAGACATTTGGCTGCTAACCAGAAGGTTGACAGTTCAAACCCACCAGCTGCTCCGTTGGAGGAAGATGAGGCAATCTGCTTCCAGAAAGATTTATAGCTTTGGAAACTCAATGGTAGTTGCTATGAGTCAGAATTGACTGGATGGCAGTGGGTTTGGTTTGGTTAGGGTGGTTACTATGAGAAAACAGGATTCTGGGGCTGATGTTTCTCTTACATGAAAAGAGAGTTATGCATTTTACTCCCCAGAGAAACAGTAAAAACAGCCATCAGTGTTTAGACAGCTTCCATATGGATTGTGATTTTGAGATTGTTCAAAATACAGGTTACTGATTGAAGGATCTAAATGGGCTCATTTGAGGCAAATTTTTCTATGCTACCAGTGAAGTAGTGGCTCCTTTTCAAGCTGCTAGACATCTTAGGGTGGTTTTTGCATGACAAGAAATGAAGCTCTCCTTTATGTTACTTTTCTTTGGCATCCTAAGAAAGGGGGAAGACAGACTTGAATGCTATTTTAGAACTTCTAAGTGCTTAAGTGCTTTGAATGGATGAGGGGCGTTAATAGGCACTTTTCTTTGGTTTCTTAGTTTTTATTATTAAACTGGAAGCCATTCATGTCACTGTACACCATGCACACCAAAAAAAAAAAGAAACAATCCAGTTGCCATCAAGGTCATTCCAGCTCCTGGTGATCCTGTGTGTTACGGAGTAGAACTGTGCTCCATAGGGTTTTCTTGGCTGTGATCTTTATGGAAGCAGATCACCAGGCTTTCCTTCCTTGGTGCTGTTGGTGGGTTTTTAGCTGCTAACCTTTTAATTGAGCACAAACTGTTTGTGCCACAGGGATCACCGTGCTTACAGTAGTAGGAATTAAAGTGTGACTTTTCTTGAGAAGAGATGACAGTGGCCCTTGTTTTCAGTTTGAAACTTTTGACAAAGGAGTAAGAGACAAACATTTTAAATACTTGGACCTAGGAGGGGAAGGGTATGTGCAGACTGACCATTTAGTTTCCAACTGACCTTGCTGACAACCAAATTTGGCTAAAGTCTGGCCATTTGTAGCTGAAGATCAAGATATCATGTGCTTCCTCTTGCTTACTGCAAGACTATAATAGAAAGCAAAAGAGAATTCCATTGTCATTGTTGTCTTAAATAATTAGGAGTTATTTTTTGGTGGCTCAGAGAGGGCACAGTGGCATCACTAGGGGAATGTGGAAGGTGTGGACCATACCAGGGACACTGTCAGAAGAGGTGACACCAAAAATGACTGTCTATAAAATTTTTGTGCAGTGTTGCAGCAGAAATTTATTATTTTTTGTAATAAAATATCCCTATAGTTAGTAGTAACAACACAAACACTTTTGTAAGCCCAGCCTAGATGTATCAATATATCTACAAGGCTAAAACTCTTTATTGATTTACTTTTTGGACCTTACAATGCTCTCTCCAGAGATGTCATTATTTCCCCATTACAGTGTTGCTTTGTATCACGTGGTTTCATCTGCACATGCTACAAGCTCGTACTGTTTTCATTGCTGCCGGTGTTTTTATAGTCATTGATGTGGTCAAATATTCTGGTGTTTTAGGTACAATATTTTGGTAATTAATAATTGTCAACCTTATGGATAGCTTTTTTGAGACTGAAGTAGTAATGAAAGGGGAAAAAAAAAGGCTTCTGCTCAGTTACTAACAATGTTATAACTACTAATGTTATAATTCAATGTAGAGAGATTTTACAAAACAATTTTGTTGCTAGTATTCATAGAATCCAAGAAATAATTTCATTTAAGAAATTTACAACTGTATTTATCACATATTATTCTGTGAATAAAATTGGTGATGAACATTAGGTCTGGTATGGGAGGAGGTCCAGGGGTGTGGCCATGAGTTCTTGCACTGTCTGGTACCAACCCTAGTGATGCTTCTAACATAATTACATGTTAGTCAGGGCAACCATTGCAGAGTAACAGGAGTCCTCCTGGAAAGTTTTTTCTTTTTTTTTTTTTCCCACCTGCCATACAAATCTCTCTCTTGGTAAATTTACAGACTTGTGTATCCATCACCACATTCAATTCTACACATTTTCATTATCCCCAAAATAAACCGAAAGCCTCTTTGCCATCACCCTGGAAAGTTTCATGACATTGTAGGACACTAAAGTCAGGATATATTCTAAACATAGGTTCTTTAGCTCCGTGAGTCTAACTCCTTTAAAGATCTCAACAGAATGACAAATATCTCCATGAATACTCATATAGATGTCTTTATAATCTCTGGGGAGTTCATTGACTTGAAGCCCATTTTTAGGCTGTAGATTGTAGGGTAAGAATTAGTATTGGAAAAATGTTAATAACTATAAACTTGGAGAATTACTAATTTTAGTTGGTGAGATACAGGTATCTGAAAAAAATGTACTATACTGCCACATATACCCTACTTTCAGTAAGCCCTATATATAAAACAGTAGATTAATTATGTCCTGTTAGTGTAAACAAAATTAGGTTGCAGTTTGCCTAGTGACTTTAGGTGTGCATTCACAGATGACTTCTTAGAGTGACACAGGGGAAGGGCAAAGGGCTCTGTACTGGAAAGCAAGGTGATTGAGTCCTAGCCACAGTTCCACCTGCTTGATATAGCAGTTCTGTTTCTAATATTTAAATAAGGCTGCCCACATTTCTTTGATAGGGCTCCTCAGAAAGATGTTATATCTCCTTGTTAATTTGATTGAGGCTTTTTTTTTTTTTTTTTAATGGTAGGAGGAGGAGGGGAGGAATGGAATGTTTGTATGGGAGAATCTGAGATCTGAAAAATAACAAAGAAACTCCTGTAGAGGTAAAAGGTGAAAGCAGCATTGTCCCTCTCAGGCTTTGCTTTTGAACCTGCCCTTGCCCCATGTGACAGGTGATTGTTGGGCTGGGACTCACTGCATGCTAGTCCTGCAGAAGCAGAGGGATCTAAAGCTGGAAGTAGGTCTGCCACCCCAGATCTGTGGTGTCTGGAGAAGGGCCTGGCCAGCACGACAACACCCACTGACCCACTGGAACCCAGGCCATGGCTGGGTGCACAATGCCATGCTCTGGGCTTTTCTACATGCGGCCATGTTGGTCACTACATGCACAAGCAGCCATGCACTCATTTATCTGATAGCTATTTCTTTCTCTCTCTTTTTAAATATAATTTTTATTGTGTTTGGGTGAAAATTTACGGAGCAAATTCATTTTCCATACAGCAGTTCATACACATTTTGTTCCATGACTGCAGTTCCTCAATGTTAACACCTCTCTTCCCACTTCCTCCCTCTGATTACCTGTTCTCTATGTCCTTCTTTCCTATGCACTCCTGCCCCTTGAGTTATCTCCCTGTGTAAATACTGCCCTTTTGTTTTCTCATGATTGATCATTCTAAGGAGTGTACCTATCTGATGTAAATGTTCATCTTATTTGCTGTCTGTTGTTTGGCTGGAAACCACAGGAGTGTGTTCATTCCAGACTTGAAGGGTAACTAGGGGCCATAATCTTGGGAGTCTCGCCAGGCTCCATCAGACCAGTCAACCTGGTCTTTTTTATGATTCTGAGTTTTGTTCCACATTGTTCTCCCACTCTAGCCAGGACCTCCTGCACTGATCCCTTTCCCAGTGGTTGACAGTGGTAGCCAGGCACCATCTAGCTCTTCTGGTCTCATGGTCATATAGGCTGACATGGTCCACTAGTCCCCTGGACTAATACTTCTGTGTGTGTTTGGTTTTCTTCATTCTTCTTTCCTCGGGATGAGGAGAGACCCATCATTACATCTAGATGGCCATTTTTAAGCTTTTTTTTTTTTTTT
>NW_006921628.1:8491197-8494086 GCF_000298275.1 Orycteropus afer afer
CTGTGTCTGTGTTAATTGGTTTCCCTTTTCTTTGTTGAAGAGGGTCTGTGCAATCCTTCTGCCTAGTCCGCCATCTTGCCCCGCCTCCATTTTTAAGCTTTTAAGACCCCAGTTGCTACTCACCAAAGTAGGATGTAGAACAGTGTTTTTGTATAGTATGTTACCCACAGATACTTCTTGAGCTCTGGCTCTGATGGGCATTGTAGTCAACTCTAGGAATGCAATAGTGAACAATCCTTGCTCCCGGAGCTCTCAGGCTGTTGAGGATGGACAGTTGGGTCAGTGTTTGGAGGGCATTCTCTTTGCATGGTAAGGGGCAAACTGGCACTGTCCCTGGCACATAGATAAGTGAGTATTCAGTAAATATTTGTTGAATACATGAATTTGTTAAATGAATGCAGTTATTTAAGGTACAGGTCAGGAAACTTCCTGTGTACTGCTGCCCTCTTACCTGCTAATGTAGCTATCATTTTTCTTCCTCTGAAATTCCATAGAGCTTTATTTATCCCAAAGGTACGAACATTTAAACTTCTTTTTTAAAATAAGCTTTATCTTGGAATAATTTTAGATTTACAGAAAAGTTGCAAAGATAGGAAAGAGTTTACTGTGTCTCCCTCATCTAATTTCAGTTTCCTATAATGTTAATATCTTTTTTTAATTGTGGTAAAATATACATAAAGTTTATCACTTTAATCATTGTTGACTGTATAGTTCAGTGGTGTTAACTACATTTGCAGTGTTGTGTAACTTATCACTACTGTCTATTTTCAGATCTTTCTTGTCATCCCAAATAGAAATTCTGTCCAATGAAACATGAGGAGTTATCCTCATCACTTGCTCCCTCCGGTCCCTGGGAACCTCTTTTCAACTATCTGTGTCAATTAATCTGCCTGTTCTAGGTACCTCATAAAGGAGCCCTGGTGGTGCGGTAGTTAAGCACACGTCTGTTAACTGAAAGGTCAGAGGTTTGAACCCACCAGCCACTCCATGGGAGAAAGATGTGGCATTCTGCTTCTGTAAAGATTACAGCATTGGAAATCCTATGGGAAGTTCTCCTCTATCCTGTGGGGACGCTGTGACTTGGAATGGACTTGACAGCAATGGGTAATGGGAGGTACTTCATAGAAGTTGAGACCATACAATATTTGTCCTATTATGTCTTGTTTATTTCACTCAGCTTAATATTTGCAACGTTTGTCCATATTGGTACATATATTTTAGGTCTTCATTATTCTTTATGGCTGAGTAATATTTCATTGTATATATAAATTTTGTTTATACATTCACCTGCTGATGGACACTTGGGTCTTTCTACTTTTTGGCTATTGTCAATAGTGCTACAGTGAACATTGGTATACAAGTATTTGTTTGATTCTTAGCTTTCAAAGGTGTAAGAATTTTACATATTTATTTTTTTTACTACCCTATTCCACCAGCCACTCCTTGGAAGGAACATGGGACAATCTACTTCCATAGTGATATTGGAACCCAAGGAGGGGTCGCTATGAGTCAGATCCGACTTGACAGCAGTGAGAGATCCTATTTTCCCGATGAGACTATAAATGACTTGAGGAGAGGGATGATGTCTTGATGACCTTGGTCAAGGTGCTTAATCTCTTCTGCTTTGTTTCTTCATCCGTAAAGTAGAAATAGTATGAGTACCTGCCTCGGTAGGGCTGTTGTGAGGATGAACTGCATTCTTACACATGGAACATTCAGAACATGACCTGGCACATAATTGTCACTATTTTTCAGAATATCTTGTATTTTTCAGAGAACTAGTACACTGCCCAGCACTTTTTAGTCATTCAAACAGTTTTTGAATGGAGAAAGAAAAACTATTTACTTAAATGTTTTTCTCACTGACAACAGCAGCTACTCACCAACAAAAAGAAATGGCAAAAATGACTACTGACACTTCAAAGAACAGCTTTGTTTTTCTCTCTTTTCCTTTTTACCCTGAAAGAACATGGTTTGATGGCCATGCTTGGGGCGATGCAGCACAGGGTCTCCTTGCCGGGCTCCCTGTTGCTGTTCATAGGCAACTGAAAAGGCAAGTGGGCAGGCTGCCCAGTCACTGCCTGCTAATTTCCTGGAGGTCAGGCCTGAGCAGAGAGAGTAGCAGTCTATTTGTCCCGGCCCCTAGAAAATGCCCATTTCAGCAATTCCCTTCAGCTTTTATTTGTCACCAGATGGGTGTCAGCTTAGGTGCACAAACATTTGATCACTGGTAGTTGGGTGAAAAATAAAATAGTAAGTCCTCAGCTCTTTTTTCCTGCTGCTTTCCCTGTCACGTGACCATGCCAACTCCTGAGTGGGGAGTGGCTGGAATCTTTAGAACTTTGCATCCTGTAGGTGTTGTTGGGTGCCATCGAGTTGATTTCAACTCATAGTCACCCCATGTGACAGAGTAGAACTGTCCCATAAGGTTTTCTTGTCTGTAATCTTTATAGGAGCAGATCACTGATTTCTCTTGGATAGCAGCTGGGTAGATTTGAACTGCTGTCTTTTCAGTTAGCAGCCGAACACTTAAATGTTTGTGCCACCAGGGCACCTTGCTTCCTGTGGATGTACTAACATTTCATGTAGCCCAGCGATTTCCTTTGCCCTTATTAGAGTGTACCAAAGGTGAAGGATGGTGTAGAGGGGCCAGGATGGAAGTCAGCCCAGGAAAAGTTAGGTCTCTTGAAGTTTGGGATCTAGGAAAGACTTAACAGAGGAGCCAACATTTCACTGAACATGTTCTAAATTAGCACTCTCCAGCCTTTTTTTTTTTTTTTTAAACTTGTGGGCTCCTTTCATTTTGTTGTTGTTGTTATGTGCCGTGGAGTTGGACCTGACTCATAGCGACCCCTCCTTGGGTTTCCGAGGCAGTATCACTACGGAAGT
>NW_006921628.1:8494186-8499905 GCF_000298275.1 Orycteropus afer afer
GACTCATAGCGACCCCTCCTTGGGTTTCCGAGGCAGTATCACTACGGAAGTAGATTGCCTCATCTTCCTTCTGAGGAGTGGCTGGTGGGTTTGAACCGCCAGCCTTCTGGTTAGCAGTCAAGTGCCTTAGGCGCTATGCTACCAGAGCTCCCTGGTGATATTAAATCTTAAGATCTCCTTCTAGAAGTGAATTTAAATAAAAGTATTTTATTCAGACAAGAATAATATTTAAATTATATTAATGTTTGGGCTCTGAATTATACTGCTTTTTGAAGTATTAGAGACTGTAAGAATTGTGAATACAATATGAATTATACTGAAAAGGTAGAGGTACTTGTCATAACAGCTACCATTTACTGTGTGCCAGGCCCTGTGCCAAGTACTTTATATTAATTTTCTAATTATCTCTGTCCTTCTTTTTTGGTCAGCTTTGTTGTTGTTTTTAGGTGCTGTCGAGTTATCTCCAACTCACTGTGACCCTGTGTACAGCAGAACGAAACACTTCCTGGTACTGTGCCAGCCTCATGATCCTTGCTATACCTGAGCCCATCGTTGTAGCCACTGTGTCTGTCCATCTTGTTGAGGGCCTTCCCCTTCTAGGTTGACCTTCCACTTTACCAAGCATGATATCCTTCTCCAGGTGATGGTTCCTTCTGACAACATGACCAAAGTAGGTGGGACGAAGTCTGGCCATTCTTGCTTCCAAGGAGCATTCCAGCTGCACTTGTTCCAGGATAGATTTGTTAGTCCTTTTAGCAGTTCATGGTACTCTTAGCATTCTTCTCCAACATCACAACTCAAAAGTATCAACTCTTCTTTGGTCTTCCTTATTCATTGTCCAGCTCTCACATGCATGAGAGGTGATTGAAAATACCATATGTTGGGTTAGGTAAACCTTAATTTTCAAGGAGACATCTTTGCTCTTCATCACTTGAAAGAGGTCCTTTGCAGCAGATTTGCCTAATGCAAATGTCATCTGATGTCTTGACTGCTGCTTCCATTGGTGTTGATTGTAGAGCCAAGTAATTTGAAATCCTTGACAACTTTAATCTTTTCTCCATCTACCATGAAGCTGTTTATTGGACCAGTTGTGAGGATTTTTGTTTTCTTTATATTGAGGTATAATTCATATTGCCAACTGTAGTCTTCAGTCTTCATCAGTAAGTGCCTCAAGTCATCCTTGCTTTCAGCAAGCAAAGTTGTGTCATCTGCATATCACAGATTGTTAATGTTTGGGCTCTGAATTATACCAGTTTTTGAAGTATTAGAAACTGTAAGGATTGTGATAAAGTGAATACAGTATGAATTATATCTTCCTCCAATCCTGATGCCACATTCTTCTTCATATAATCCAGTTTCTCGGATTATTTGCTCAGCATACAAGTTGAATAAGTTTGGTGAAAGGATACAACCTTGATGCACCCTTCTTGATTTTGAACCATGCAGTATCCCCTTGTTATGACGACCTCCTGATCTATGTACAGGTTCCTCTTGAGTACAGTCAAGTATTCTGGAATTCCCATTCTTCTCATTGTTATCCACAATTTGTTAGGATCAACACAATTGAATGTTTTTGCATAGTCAATAAAACACAAGTAAACATCTTTCTGGTATTCTTTTCTTTGAGCCAAGATCCATCAGCAGTGATATCCTTCATTCCATGGCCTCTTCTGAATCCAGCTTCATTTCTGGAAGTTCTCTGTCAGTATACTGCTGCAACCGTTTTTGAATTCTCTTCGGTAAGATTTTTCTTGTGTGCAATATTAATGGATATTGTTTGATAATTTCCACATTCTGTGGGATCACCTTTCTTTGAAATGGGTACATATATGGATTTCTTCCAGTCAGTTGGCCAGGTAGCTGTCTTCCAGATCTCTTGGCATAGCCGAGTGAGTGCCTCCAGCAGGGCATCTGTTTGTTGAAACATCTCAATGGGTACTCTGTCAATTCCTTGAGGCTTTTTCTTTGCCAATTCCTTCAGTGCAGCTTCGACTTCTTCCTTCAGTACCATTGGCTCTTGATCATATGGCACCTCCTGAAATGGATGAAGGTCAACCAGTTCTTTTTGGTACAGTGACTGTGTATTCCTTCCATCTTCTTTTGATGCTTCATGCATCATTCAATATTTTGCCCATAGAATCTTTCAATATTGCAACTCGAGGCTTAAATTTTTTCCTCAGTTCTTTCAGCTTGAGAAATGCCAAGCGTGTTCTTCCCTTTTGGTTTTCTAACTCCAGGTCTTTGCACATTTCATTATAGTAATTGGCTCTGTCTGCTTGAGCTGCTCTTTGAAATCTTCTGTTTAGCTCTTTTATCTTGTCATTTCTTCCATTTGCTTTAGTTACTCTCCATTCAAGGGCAAGTTTCACAGTCTCTTCTGACATCCATTTTGGTCTTTTCTTCCTTTTTTTTTCTTTTTAATGACCTCTTGCTTTCTTCATGGATGATGTTCTTGATGTCATCCCACAATTCTTCTGGTTTTCGGTCATTGATTTTCAGTGCATCAAATCTGTTCTTTAAATGGTCTCTAAATTCAGGAGGGATATTATGTAGGTCACCTTTTGGCTCTCATGGATTTGTTTTAATTGTCTTTAATTTCAACTTGAATGTGCATATGGGCAGTTGATGATCTGTTCCACAATCAGCTCCTGGCCTTGTTTTGGCTGAAGATAATGAGCTTTTCCATCACCTGTTGCCACAGATGTAGTCAATCTGATTCCTGTATGTTCTGTCTGGTGAAGTCCATAGTCATTGCTTATGTTGTTGAAAGAAGGTATTTGGAAAGAATAAGTTGGTGGTCTTGCAAAATTCTATCATGCAATCTCCAGTGTTATTTCTATCACCAAGGCCATATTTTCTAACAACCAGTAACTCTTCTTTGTTTCCAACTTTTGCTTTCCAGTCACCAGTGAAAATCAACACATCTTGATTGCATGTTTGATCAATTTCAGACTGCAGAAATTGGTAGAAATCTTCAATATCCTCATCTTTGGCTTTAGTGGTTGGTGTGTAAATTTGGATAATGGTAGTATTAACTGATCTTGTCAGCTTGCTGAGCTTTGTTGACATATAATTAATAAAACTCCCTAATTGAAAGATAATTGAAGTAAAATTCATGGAAGACAAAGTTAACCATTTTAAACTAAACAGTTCAGTGGCATTTAGTATATCCACAGTGTTGTGCAATACCACTTCTGTCTACTTCCACACATTTCCGTCACCCCACAGTAAAATTGCTTACCCATTAAGCAGTTTTTCCCTATTCTCTTTTCCACCTAACTGTTAGAAACCATCAGTCTGCTTTCTATCTCAATAGATTTATCTGTTCTGGATATTTCATATAAATGGAATCATACCGTATGTGATCTTTTGAGTCTGATTTCTTTCACTTTGTATAATATTTTGAATGTTCTTCTGCTGTTATAGTGTATAGCAAGTACTCAATTCCTTTTTATTACTGAATAATATCCCAATTATACCCCACAATTTCTTTATCCACTTATTCCTTGGTGGACTTTTGGGCTGTTCCACCTTTTGACTATTGAGATTCACTCAAGTATATAGTTTAAGTTATAACAAATGTATATACTCATGTAACTACTGTGTAACATTTTCATCACTCCAGGTATTTCCTTGCTGCTCCATTGTAGTCAGTACCCTCCTTCAGATCCCTGGAAACTGCCCATCTGCTTTCTGTCATTACAGTTTCACCTTTTGTAGAATGTCGCGTATAAATGGAATCTTACAGTATCCAGTCTTTTGTGGCTGGCTTTTTTCACTTAGCATACACTTTTGAGAGTCTTCCATGTTTTTGCACCTTTCTTCTTATTGCTGAGTAGGATTCCACTGTATAGGTAGGTGTACCACAATTTGTTATCCATTCACTAGCTGGTGACATTAAGTTGTTTCCAGTTCAGGGCTATTATGAATAGCACTACTGTGAATATTTGCGATGAAGTTTTTTTTGTGTATATATTTATTTCTCTTGGATAAATGCCTAGGAATGGAATTTCTGGGCAGACAGTGATATATGTTGACTTTTATAAGAAATTGCCACACTGTTACCTAGATTCTCATTTGATGCTCACAGTTGCACTTTTCATTTGAAGAAACTAAGGTGCAGAGAGGTTAAGTAACTTGCTCTAGGCCACAAGGTTGTAGGTGGCAGAGTGAAGGTTTGTATGATGCCATTGGGTTTTGAATAAGAGAGCTACTAGTTAGGATCTACCCCAGGCACAGTCTGTTATCAAGGCCTGGAGAGCAGTGGACCTGCTTAATGGCTCGACTAACCCAGGCTTAGAAGAGGGCAAGTTAGGGATCCCTCTTGACCAGAGAACCGACCGTGGTTCAGCTGACCATTTTCTCAGTTCTCTCATCTTATATACATAAGTTGTTGTTGGTTGCTGTCAAGCTGAGTGCCCCATAAACCTGTTATCCTCTTTGTTTGTTGTTGTTAATGTGTTATAGAGTCAATTCCAACTCAGAACAACCCCCTATGACAGAGCAGACTGCCCTATAGGGTTTTCTAGGCTGTTATCTTACTAGAGCAGATCACCAGGTCTTTCTCCTGCAGAGCCTCTGGGTGGGTTCAAATTGCCCACCAAACTTTCAGTTAGCTGCCGAGTGCTTAACCATTGTGTCACCAGGGTTCCTTTGATACCCACTTTAGGCATATTTTTATAAAAATGCTTTTTGCTTCTCAGAACCTCCCTAGTGCTCAAGGAGTCTTGTTTAACACTGTGGAGAGAGAATCTTTGACTTCTGGCAGTACCTGGATTACTTTCGGCCCCAGCAGTATGGAGCTGTTAAAGTCACTACACTCTGGACCAGTGTTCTGAGAGCTCGCTAACTATGTTAACTGTTGTCACCCAGGCTTAAGTGCTCATCGTTTACTCTGTCCTTGCCTCTGAGAGGGTTGGCTTCTTCCTGACTCAATGGACTGGTTCTGCCTGCCTTGCTGCCCTCTGTTTATCAAAATGAGAGGGTATGTGATAAAGCTTTCTGCACAAAGCCACAGAGTGTAAGGCAGCAGGTTTGGAGCAGAATTCCTTTTCACCATTTATAAGCTGTATGCTCTTGTTTAGGCATTTACTGCCTGAGAACCTTGAAGTCCTTGCTTTATAAGGGAGATGGTGACATCTACCTCAAAGCATTGTTGGGGGATGGAGTAAACTGAGGGAGAAAAGCATACAGTATGTGCTCCATAAACACAGCAGTTATTACATTTCACTTTTAGTAGATGTACAGCAAAAACCAAACCAAACCAGTTGTCACTGAGTCAGTTTCGACTCATGGTGACCCCATGTGTTGCAGAGCAGTGGTGCACTCCATAAGGTTTTCCTGGCTGTGACCTTTCAGAAGCAGATCTCCAGGCCTTTCTTCCAAGGAATCATCATTCACATGGTTGGAACTAGTCTCTTAGGAGAATATAGTGATACTTTATGTGTAGACAACTCTCTTTTATCCCTAGTGATGGTGGCTGAGTCTATTATAAATTATTAAAACCACTAGGAGCTCCCTAACTTGACTTCACCCCAAAGTTTTCAAGCTTCTCTCCCATCAAATGTTTTATCTGTGCTAACACAGGTACCAAAAAAAAAGCCCCATCAAACTCACTGCTACCAAGTCAGTTCCAACTCATAGCAACCCCTCCTTGGGTTTCTGAGGCAGTATCTCTATGGAAGTAGATTGCCCAGTCTTCCTTCTGAGGAGTGGCTGG
>NW_006921628.1:8505489-8516492 GCF_000298275.1 Orycteropus afer afer
GTTATATCTTCATGTTCAATTGATCCTTTTATCATTATATAATGTCCTTCTTTGTCTCGTATGGTGGTTAAAAAACCCTTTTAATGCATCTTTTTAAAGGCTTGCATATTCTTCCATCCTTAACTTATATGTCCTCTTATTTTTGATATCTAGATTGTTTTATTTGGGAGGGGAGAGGCTATTTAATTAATCCCCCTTAAAAGTGGGACATGGAACCTGGGACAACAGAGTCTGGAATGATACTCCCTCTTAGAAATCAGAGACTGATAAAATTGTTTCTCATGTTCAAAAAGAATGGCTGCCTTTTATTTTTCCTTCAGCATGCCTAATAGTGCTGCTACTGTCTCCCATCTTGCTGATTAAAGCCATGATCTATTTACCTCCACAAAGTATGTATTTGCTATTTCCTTAGGAAGGAGAAAACAAATAGTTACAAGGCTGGCCATTGTGCCGGGTGCTCTAAATATGCTGTCTCACTTAATATTCATCACAACACTGTTGTCAAAGGTATGATTTCCATTTGGCAGAAGAATAAACTGAGGCTCAGAGAAGTTGGGTTACAAAACTAGGAAGTGGCAGTTGGGCTTTGAACTCGGGTCTCCATGAATTGAAAACCAGTGCCCTTTACCCCTGGGGACTTGTGGTTATGGTGTGTTGGAAGGTGGTTGCACATAGTGGATGATCCTTAACACAGTGACCAACTCCTCCTCAGCTCCAAAAGACTCCCCAAGTGACCTGTCCTTTGGGGCAGTGGAAAATGGGGGTAGGCATACCAGAAGTGGCCCCAGAAGGAAGACCACTCAGTTCTCAGCAGGTATCTATCATTCAGGGTGGTAAGGAATGAGGATACCAGATTAGATGCCAGAGCCAACATAACAATCATTATTTCCAACCACATCAGACTCTGTGTTGTTAAATTATCTTTTCTAACCAGTGAATATGTGTTGGGTGGTTCTGTGGGCTTCTGTTCAGGCATCAGTTTCTATACTTTCAGAACATTGGCCCTGTGAGATGTGAAGATTATTGAACAAGTGGTTATATTTCATTGGTTATTATTTAATTGAGCCTCAGATTTTTTAGTTAGTTAGTTTGCTTGCGTTGATTTAAGATGGAACTCCTGGATTCCAATTTTAGCAGATTAGGTCATTTGCTTTGGTATCGTTTAAGGGCCATAGTACTATAGAACGCTACAGGACCTAGCTGTTTAAAATGCTGTTTAATTATTTTACAGACATATAATTATGTCTGAGGTCAAAAGAATTTTTGAATGCAGCTTTACAGTATTTCTCCTGGTTGTTTATCTCTGAAGTTGGCCTGGAGACCAGCTCTTCCGGCAGAACAGGCTCTTTTTGCAGAGGAAAGGGAGGACTTCAAAGGCCAGGAGACAGCGATGGGGAGAAGCATGTGTGATATGGCTGCTGCATCTCACGGCAGGAATCAAAGGATGTTTGTCATATGTTCCTGGTCTCTTATGTGAATACAGAGTAGAAAATGGAGAGTTTGTTTTGCATATGGCCAAAGTAAATGGTTGTATGATTCAGTCAGCTAGATTTTAAAATACAATTCCTTTTACTTGGTTAAAAAGGAGATATACTTGGCTTTACTCACCTGCCAAAATTTAAGTTGATAGTGGAGTCTTTAGATGGCTTTGAAAACTTAATGTTTTTGGTAGTTTTTGTACATTATTTGATTGCACAGCAAATGAAAACAAAACAAAACAGAGTTCCCAAAAGACCAAACTCACTGCCATTGAGTCATTTCTGACTCATAGCGACCCCTTTTGGTTTTCCAAAGTGGTGAATCTTTACGGAAGTAGATTGTCCAGTCTTCCTTCCATGGAGTGGCTGGTAATTTTGAATCACCAACCTTCTGGTTATAGCAGTCAGATGCCCCTGAAAAATCTGCTGGTGAAAAATGAAAAATATTGAAAAATTAGCAGAGCAAGGAGTAGTCATTAATATAAGTCAGATATTAAGGACTGTAAGCAGCCAGGCAGGTCTAAACAGGTCTGCAACTGACTCTACTATGAGAATTTCCTCATAAACCTTGCTGTCCTTCAGGGTGATGGTGATGCAGACTGCTGTCCTTGAGCTGCAGCTACTGAACTGTGTGGCCTCATGGTTTGAATATTGATTCTTACAAAGGGATTGATAAATTTAAGGCCTTGGGAGATCACATGGAGATTATCTTGAGATTGTTATTTGACTTTACATGGATTTAGGTGCATAAGAAAAAGAGCAACATTGCTCCCCAAAGGAACAGGCAGTCTGTCAACCAGTATTTGCCATGCTTCTGCAGTTGGCCTGACATTGTGCCTGGTGCTATTTGGAATACAAAGAAATGGAGGAAGAACTTAATCCAATTGGAGAGACACTCTCCCCAAATATACCCAGACATGGGACAAAAATAGCTGTAACATGATTAAAAAGCTTAGCTTCCCAAGTTTTAAACAATCAGAACAACAGAATGAAGGAAGCGAGTAAGGGATGTTTAGGGTTCGAAGGGCCTGATTAGAATAGAGAAGCAGTTGCTATGTAGTCATTTCTGACTCATGATGACCCCATGTGTATCAGAGTAGAAATGTACTCTATGGGGTTTTCAGTGATTGATTTTCCATAAGTAGATTGCTAGGCCTTTTACCTGAGGTACCTTTGGGTGGACTTGAACCTCCAGCCTTTCAGTTATCAGCCAAATGTGTTAAACACTTGCACAATTCAAGGACTCCAACTAGATTGGAGGAGTGTTTGGATAGAGAGAAAGGATTGGGTCAAGTGATGGACAAATGTTGAAAGTTTGTATTTTATCCTCTGGCCAATGGGGAGCCCTGGAAGGTTCCTGAGTGGGGAAGTAGCTTGGTGTTGGGTATCCAGGAAGTCACTTGTGTTCATCATGCTTTGATAACTTTCTCATGAAGGGAAAGTGCCAAGAGAGAAGTGGGTTTAGGAATGAACTCAGAAGGTGAAATACTAGTGGGCACTGGACAGTCAGATCTGTCTTCCTATCAGAGCCACCAGTTTCTGTCCTTTCAGGGACTTTTTCCCTAGCTGTACCACGAGGTTAAGGATCTCTGGTGGTGTGGTGTTTAAGATATATGAGTGCTAACCAGAAAGTCAGCCCACCAGCTACTCCTGGGAAGGAAGGTTGGGCAATCTACTTCTGTAGTGATACTGCCTCAGAAATCCAAGGAGGGGTTGCTGTGAGTCAGGTCTGTCTTGAGGGCACATAACAACAACAACAACAACAAGAAAGTCAGATGTTTAAACCCACCAGCTGCTCCATGGAAGAAAGATGAGGCAGTCTGCTTCCAAAAAGATTTACAGCCTTAGAAACCTGATGGGGGTCACTATGAGTTGGAATTGACTCGATGGCAGTGAGCTTGGTTTTTTTGGTACCATGAGGGTAATGGTTCTTCCTTACTCACCTGAAATGCCCCCTGGAGGATGGCATGAATGGTGCCTGTGGAAGCCACCACAACAGAGTTTAGGTAGGGGATCTCTGGAGGACCGAGGTGAATATATATACTGTATTCAAGAAGACAGAAGAACCAAGCCTTTACTGAGACTGGGAGGGGTGGGGGGGTGCAGGGGACTGTGAGGTTTGGTGGGTGCTTAGTTCATCTGTTTCTTTTCCTCTCATGTGGTTTCTTTTTTCTTTTTTTTTTTTTAATTTTGTTGTGTGGAACTGTTTCCTGTTTCTTTAAGAAGTTACCCCTGGTTTGATTTATATCTTTATAACTATGGTTCTCAGTCCTGGCTGCACATTAGAATCACCTGAGGAACTTTTTAAAATATCCAAATTAAAACAGAATCACTGGGAGGTAGAGATCTATTATTGATCTATAGATCTAGCTATCTTTTTTATTTTAATTTTTTTTAAGTTCCTTAGGTGATTTTAGAATGCAGCAGGGTTCAGTGGAGATGTGAAAACACTGATAGGTATCTGCAAAATCCCTTTAGGGTAGGTTTAATTCCCTTTCTGTATTTAAGTCTTAGAGTAAAGCTGGTAACTGTACCAAAAGGGAACAGAGAGTTAGTGGGCTAGATTGGTTTGATTGTTTAAGTTTTGGCTTTTCTTTGAAAAGATCTGTGTTTGTAATTTCACTAATAATTTTGGGCAAGATAGATTAAAAATAATTTTTTTTTTTCATATTTTCCCAACATCTCATGAGACCAAGGCACCTTTGAGCACCAACTATTGTGCAGTAAATTCTAAATATTTTGGAAATTCAGGAAACACAAAATGCTAGTGGGGATGCTTATTTGGAAAATGGCCTATGTTGGAAGCATTAGTTGGCAGTTGTGGAAGTGATGGTCTGTCCATCCCCCAACCCAGCCAAGAATGGAGTCAATAGGTCTAAACTCTTTGGAGGTGAACTAGGGGTTCAAAGCACTAGTGAGGACTCCCAACTTTCAGAACAGCAGAAAGAATCGGACTTCAGAGCTTCCCGAGTCATTGAAAGCTACCAGCCTTGCTGGCATGTTGGAGGATCTTGGAAGTCAATGGGGACCTGGGTTCCAGTTCGCTTCCCAATCCACTGCTTTCTCCCTGTGTAACACTGGTCCTTGCTGAGCCAAGCAAGGCTCACTCACGTCCTAGTGTGGCTGTGAGGTCTGAATGAGAAGTGTTGAGTAAGTAACTTAGTGAAGTTCCTGGACTTGGTTTGTACTCATTTTATGTTAATTCTTTTCTTCCCTCATTTAAGTCAGAAATCACGTGGCCCAGATAAGTTTCCAGTTTGAAGAATTTCATCACTAGGCACCACTGACTTGCCAAAATGCTCACATGCTGGAGGGTGGCCTGGCAGCCATCTTGGCCTGCAAAGATAAGGGGTATGGTACCTAGAGGAGAAGAAGGAAGGGAGAGGCTCTTTGGGGAAGTGGCAGCAGATGATAGGGTTTGATGGAGAGCATAGATCCAGCTGACTCAGGGCTGCCTTGTGGGGCTCTTAGCTCTCCCTTCAATGCCTGATGGACCTTGGTGTTTTGTCAGCTTCTTTAATACATACTGCAGGTTCTCTTCCACATCAGAGAGAACCATAAAGATGGGATTAATTCACTGGAGAATTCCAGGCTGCTGACACCACCTCAGGAGATGGGAGGGCTGACTTCAAATGTCAGGTTTCTACTGGTCTCCAGGGCACCCTTTTCTTTGCTTTAATAAAAGCTACATCTTGGTAGCAAGGAGTAGACAATTATGCTATGTTTTTTACCTTACAGCATTGGAATTCTTGCGTCAGAAGAGATTTGAGATGAAAGTATTTCCTGTTGATCAGGGTGGATGTGGTGTCTAGAATACTTTAAAAAAATCCCAATGTTTCATAGCTAGGAACCAGTTTGCCCCTTTGAAGTGAAATAAAAATATTTCTAAGCAAAATATCTTATCTGTCACTCATTCTTTTCCTGTATCTATAACCAAATGGCAGATGGCATATTGGGGCTACATTGGAGCCTCATTCTTGAACATTCCCTAATGTGCTTAGCTTGTGTGGGGGTCCTTTTGCAGGAAAAACACAGAGTAGTAGCCATTAGTAGCTAAATGCACCCTCTAGGTGAACGCACTCACGCATTGCTCATGGTGTTACATGTGGGTTAAGTGGAATAAGGCCAAGGGCAGATGATAACCAAAATAATTACCCCCCCCACACACACACACACACATCCCCAGCCCTCCATAAACTGGAGGGACCTGCTGTACTTGATGCGCCTAAACCAGGATTTCTCAACCTTGGCCGTATTGACATTTTAGACCAGATAATTCTTTGTTGTGGGGGGCTGGCCTGTGTTACACTGTAGGATGTTGAGTGGCATCTCTGGCATCTACCCATTAGATGCTGATAGAATCCCCCAGTTGTGACTACCAAAAATGTCTCTCAAAAAAAACCAAAAACTAAACTCATTGCCATAGAGTTGAATCCAATTCATAGCTACCCCCACTGGGTTTCCAAGGCTGTAAATCTTTACAGAAGTAGATCACCCCATCTTCCTTCCGAGGAGTGGCTGGTGGGTTTGAACTGCCAGCGTTCTGGGTAACAGGCAAGTGCCTTATCCACTACACTGGTGGTTCAAACCCACCAGCCACTCCTTGAAAGGAAGGTTGGGCAATCTACTTCTGTAGTGATACCGCCTCAGAAACCCAAGGAGGGGTTGCCATGAGTCAGGGCTGACTGGACGGCACATAACAACACCACCACCACCAGAGCTCCATTGCCAAATGTCTCCGAGAGGGCAAAATCCCCCCAGTGGAGAGCACTGATATAATATAAAGACTATCTTGGCAGAAACATCAATCAGGATGTCACTTTGAGACATCACAACCTGCCATCAGGGGAAGTGCTGTCTTGTACCTACTGCTTTCCTTCTGCCAAATGGTATTTCCAATCATTTACTATGTGTCCTTTTATAGCTGATTGTAAAAATTCTAAACTATTATGTTTGCATAGGGTAGAATTGAGCAGGGTGCCTTTTTTAGTCAGACTATGCCTTTCTTGAGGAGCTTGGGTGGAGCAGTTCTTAAGGCATTTGACTGCTAAGAAGGTTGGTGGTTCAAACCCACCAGCCACTATGCAGAAGGAAGATAGGGCAATCTACTTCTGTAAAGATTTACCTACTTAGAATCCCAGTGGAGGTCACTGTGACTCAGAATCGACTTGATGGCAGTAGATAATGGGTATACCTTTCTTGTTTGAGGTTATATCCCCAGTTATGAATCAAGCACAGGAATCAGAACATCATAGGTACTTAATCGATATTTACAACCACCAGCAACATCTTTGCAAAAAGTACGTCTAAACTTTAAATTATATGAAGGAGGGCAGCAAATACTAGCATCTACCAGGTGCCCAAATTGTGCTAGAATTTTTAAAATTAATATTATTATTCTGAGAAATCAACTTGAAGCAATGGATGCATAAAGTGATTTTTGATAATTAACATTCTCTTTTTTTCTCTCTCTCTATATAATTGTCTGTGGGTAGTTGTATGTGGTACAGCAACAAAAAATTGCCTGTGGGTAGCAATTGCATGTGCTGATTTCAGCTCTACTATAAGAAATGTAAAAGCCTAGAAAATTTGGCAGTGTTATCATAGTCCTGGAAAGAAAATATTTCAAAGCTAAAGAATTGATCACCAAATAGAAGAATTTCAGATGTTTTCAGCATTTTATCTTTGTGTGTTCAGAAATAATTGCATTAGCATATTACTTAAGAGATTTGCAATGATTAAGTGAATCAGTTTTGTAATATTTACCATGTAACCCCATATGAAACCAGCTCAACATAGTGCCAGGCACACAGTTGATGTCAATTCATAATAATTAAGTGAATATTGTTGAATAAAGATCCTTAAAATGTTCCAGAAGGAGATGGAAGTTCTTGCTTTTGTGGATTTTATCTGTCTTTGCTAAATAAACAGAATAATATGGATGGAAATGAATGATGGTTTAATAAGATCTATGTTAAAACCCAGTTACCAGGTTAACAATGCTTCTTTGTCTTTATTTACAAAGTATCCTATTTAATTCAGTAGAATTAATTCAGTAAGAAGGATTTGTTGAGTACCATGTTGATAAGCATTTGTTGAATAGTGACTATGACTAATGCCTGAATCATACTATCCGAAGATTGAAACAATTCTGAGTATCTGAGGAAGAAGCGTCGGTATTCTTTCTACAATTTAATCCACATGTTCACTCGTAACTCCCTGTGTGTATAAGCAGAATACTGGCTAAGTCTGTGTTTCTTGCTTGCTTATTATTAATAATTAGCTGGGGAGGCAATTAAAACTTCTCATTCATAAGTCTCTATCCTAGAGATTCTAATTCAACAAGTCTGGTGCAAGGCCTGGGAATGCATATTTTTCAGCATTTCCTGGGTGAGTTTTATGATTAGGTTGGTTTAGGGATCACTGGAATCAGTTTCTTTGAGAAATGCCATCAATGTATACTGTCCATTTTTTTTACTTGTTTTCTTTTTTTTCTTTCTATTCCCTGTGTCTATCCCTCCATGCATTCCTGCCCCCTGAGCTGTCTCCTTGTGCATAAACAGCCTTTCTTTCTCCCATGATAGTTCTCTCCAAGGAGTATATCTACCTCAGGTAAATGTTCAGCTCATATGCCTGTCTTTTGTTTGGCTGGAAGCCACAGGTATGGGTTCAATTCCAGTCCTGAAGCCAGCTAGGGACCATAGTCTCAGTGGTTCCGCTGGGCTCTGTCAGACCAGCAAACCTGGTCACCCCCCCCCCTTTTTTTTTCCAAATGATTTTGAGTTTTGTTCCACATTGTTCTCCCTCTCTATCCAGGATCTCCTACATAGATTCCCCCCCCCCCCCAGTGGTTGACAGTGGTAGCCAGGCACCATCTACTTCTTCTGGTCTCATAGTTGCATAGGCTGCAGATTGCATGGTGTACCAGTCGCCAGGACTAATTGTTTCCATGAATCTTTGCTTTGGACAAGGAGAGACCTATCATTGCATCTAGATGGCCACTTGCAAGCTTTTAAGATCCCAGTCACTACTCTCCAAAGTAGGAGGTGGAACAATGTTTTGTGTAGTATGTTATGCCAGTTGAGCTTGATGTCCCTTGCGACTACGGTCCTGAGCCCACAGGGTTAACTCCTCACTCCCTCTGGGTAGCTGGCCGTGACCAAGAAGTGACTACAACCTTGTCCCTTGTCAGCTCTACTGTACACCTGGGAATTCTTACAGAACATACCAATACACTTGTAGAACCATTGTTTGCCAATCCTATACATAGTCTTGGGTACACTTTACTTGTTTTCTTAATAATGGTCCTTTGTAGCTGGCTGTGTGTACAAAATGGAAACTTGAAACACTAGAAGTCATGAACCTCAGTTTTCTAACTCCTATCTCACTTAGTTTTGAATGTTTGCATTTTGCTTATTTTTTAAACATTAAACTTTGTTTTGAGATAATTGTGTATTCACATGCAGTTATAAGAAATAATAAAGAGCAATCCCATGTATCCTTTATCCAGTTTCCCCCAGTGGTAACATCTTGCAAAACTATAGTACAATATCACAAGGATATTGACCTTGATGTAGTGAAGATACAGAACTTTTTTTTTTGTTCAATTTTTGTTGTGATTTGGGTGAAAGTTTACAGAGCAAATTCATTTTCCATACAGCAGCTCATATACATTTTGTTTCAAGATATTGACTGTAATTCCCCACAATGTAACAGCTCTCTTTCCATTTCTTCCCTGTAGTTACCTCTTCCCTATGTCCTTCTTTCCTATACATTCTTGCCCCCTGAGCTATCTCCCTTTGCAAATACTGCTCTTCTTTTCTCTCATGATTGATTGTTTTAAGGAGTGTATCTACCTAATGTAACTGTCCACCCTATATGCCTGTCTGTTGTTTGTCTGGAAGCCACAGGACTGAGTTCAATTCTAGACGTGAAGGGTAACTAAGGGCCATAGTCTCAGGGGTCTCATCAGGTTCTATCAGAGCAGTAAATTTGGTCTTTTCTTTTTTTATAATTTTGGGTTTTGTTCCACATTTTTCTCCCACTCTATCGAGGATCTCCTGTGCTGATCCCTTTCTGAGTGGTTGATAGTGATAGCTGGACACCATCTAGTTCTTCTGGCCTCATGGTCATATAGACTGAAGTTCGCATGATCTATTAGTCCCCTGCACTAATTGTTTCCATGCTTCTTTGGTTTTCTTCATTCTTCTTTTCTCTGGATGAGGAGAGACCCACTGTTGCACATAGCTGGCTACTTGTGAGCTTTTAAGACCCCAGTCACTACTCATCAAAGTAGGCTGTAGAATAATGTTTTTCTGTAGTATGTTATGCCAGTTGAACTTGATGACCCCCATTTCCATGGTACCAAGTCCACAGGTCCAACAGCTCACTCCGTCAGGTTGGTTGACTGTGTCTAAGAATTTTTCATAACTTTGCCCCCTGTTAGTTCTGGTTATATGGACATTTTTACAGCATATACATATACAGAAACATCATCTGCCAACCTTATATATGGTAATAGGTATACTCCTTTTTGGCTAAACATACCTGATCATTCAGCCTGTCTACCCATCTGTTTACCTGTAGATTAATGTTTGTTATCATTGATAATGCAGTATTGTATATATAAAAGAGTTTATCTTTCTTGGAAGATACAGAACATTTTCACCAACATGTTTCCCTTTTCTTATTTTATTTTCTTTTTGCAGTGTTCCCTCTCCTCCTTCCCCTCCCTGGTAACCAACAAAGAAAGTTTCCTTCCATATATAAACCTTTCCTTGATGTTTTACAGTAATGAACTAATACAATATTTGTCCTTCTGTGATTGACATACTTCACTTCAGCCTGATGTCCTCCAAGTTTATCCATGTTCTGCAGTGTTTTGCAGATTCTACATTATTCTTTAGGGTTGCATAGTATTCCATTGTGTGTATGTACCATAGTTTGGTTATCCATTTTTCTGTTGATGGGCATCTTTTTGCTATTGTAAATAGTGCTGCGATGAACATGGGAATGCGTGTATCCATTCTTGTCCTGACTCTTACTTCTTTAGGATATATACCTAGTAATGGGATTGCTGGATCAAATGGTATTTCTAATTCCAACTTTTTAAGGAATCACCATGGTGCTTTCCACAGCGGTTATATCATTTTACAGCCCCACCAGTAATATATGAGAGTCCCAGTCTGTCTACATTCTCAAAAGCATTTGTTATTTTCTGTCTTGTTTTGAACTTTGCTATTAGTGTTGGGGCAAGATGGTATCTCATTGTTGTTTTGATTTGCATCTCTCTAATTGCTAATGATCATGAGCATTTCTTCATGTATTTGCTGGCAGGCTGAATGTCCTCTTTGGTAAGTGTCTATTCATGTCTTCTGCCCATTTTTTAATTGGATTATTTGTCTTTTTGTTGTTGAGGCATTGGAGTTTTCTATAAATTTTAGAGATAAGTCCCTTGTCAGATATGTCGTTGCCAAATATTTCTTCCCAATCTATAGGTTCCCTTATTACTCTCTCTCTCTCTCT
>NW_006921628.1:8521829-8523677 GCF_000298275.1 Orycteropus afer afer
TATCCTTCCCTTCAAGGCTCAGGGGTCCAAGATTATCTTCTGTGTTTGTGTTAATTGGTTTCCCTTTTCTTAGTTGAAGAGCATCTGTGCAGTCCTTCTGCCTAGTCCGCTATCTTGCCAGAACTCCCTATCTGTCAACCTTATATATGTTCTTGGATACACTCTACCTGGGAATTCTTACAGTGTATTGAATAGCAATACACTTACAGAAATATTGTCTGCCAACCCTATACATGGTCTTGGGTACACTCCCTCCTGCATAGACATACCTAATAGTTCAGCCTGTCCACCCATCTACCACCTGTATGTCCATGTTTGTATTAGCTAGGATTTTGTTGAAGATTTTTGCATCTATATTCATGAGGGATATTGATCTGTAGTTTTTCTTTATCAAGGTTATTCTTGCTTCATAAAATGAATTTGGGAGGATTCCATCCTTTTCTGTGTTCTGAAATAGTTTGCATAGCATTAGTACCAATTCTTCTCTGAATGTTTGGTAGAATTCTCCAGTGAAACTGTCTGGGGCAGGGCTTTTTTGTTGTTGTTAATTATTTTATGACCCAATTAATTTCTTCTCTTGTTATAAGTCTGTTCAAATTTTCCACCTCAGTCTGTGTTAATTTAGGTAAGTAGTATGTTTCTAGAAATCTGTCCATTTCTTCTAGATTGTCAAATTTGTTGGAGTACAGGTCTTCATAGTATAATGATATTATCCTTTTTGTTTCAGTTGGTTTGTTGTAACATCACCCAGTTTGTTTCTTATTCATGTTATTTATATTGTTTCTCTCTTTTCCTTTGTTAAATTTGCCATTGGTTTGTCAATTTTATTAATGTTTTCAAAAAACCAACTTCTATTCTTGTTGATTTTTTCTATTGTCTTTCTATTTTCTGTTTCATTTATTTCTGCTTGAATCTTTATTATTTCTCCTCATGTTTCCCTTTTATAGCCAGACCTACTTCCCTTCTGCCCCCACCCCAGTTCTCCAACCTTAACTCCTGGAAACCACTAGTCTATTCTCCAGGTCTATAATGTCATTTTAAGGATGTTGTATAAATGGAATCACATGTTCACTTTGGACTTTTGGGGATTGGCTTTTTCACTTAGTATAATTCTGTGGAGATTTGTCTGAATTGTGTGTATCAATAATTCATTTGTACCTCCTGAAAATTAAACACCTACATGCATCAAAAGACTACTCCAAAAGAATGAAAAGAGAACTTACAGACTGGGAAAAAAATTTTGGCTATGACATACCTGACAAGGTTCTAACCTGTAAAATACTTACAAGACTTCAACATCTCAACAACACAAAGATAAACTGGAAACAATTTTAAAAATGGGCAAAAGACATGAACAGACATTTCACCAAAGAAGATATTCAGACAGCTAACAAACACATGAAAAATATTCCTAATCATAGCCATTAGAGAGATGCAAATCAAAACTACAGTGAGATACACCCTTACCCTGGCAATAATGGCTTTGATCAAAACAAAAAGAAACCCAGAAAACAATAAATGCTGGCAAGGCTGTGTGAAGACTGGAACTCTTAAACACTGCTGGTGGGGCTTCAGAATGGGACCATCACTATGGAAAATGGTATGGTGCCTCCTTAAAAAGCTAGAAATAGAAATACCAAATGATCCAGCCTCCTACTCCTAGGTATATATCCTAGTGAAATATGAGCAGTCACACGAATAGACATATGCATACCTATGTTCATTATGTTGTTGTTGTTGTTGTTATGTGCCATCGAGTCAGACCTGACTCATAGCAACCCCTCCTTGGGTTTCCGAGGCAGTATCACTACGGAAGTAGATTGCCCCATCTTCCTTCCGAGGAGTGGC
>NW_006921628.1:8524473-8544810 GCF_000298275.1 Orycteropus afer afer
CAACCTTCCTTCCGAGGAGTGGCTGGTGGGTTTGAACCGCCAGCCTTCTGGTTAGCAGTCAAGTGCTTTAGCCACTATGCTACTAGAAGGGCCATATTAAATAATTCACTATATCACAGTGTTGAATTTTGTTAAATGCTTTTTCTGCATTGATTGATATGATCATGTGATTTTTCTTCTTTAGCCTATTAGTTTAGTGGATTACATGAATTGATTTTATTTTTAGAGATTTGTTAAATATTCTTTTAGTTATCATTCAAACAATCTACATATTTATTATTAAAACTATATTTTGTTTTATGAATTTTTACAAATTGTGATTTAGATGAAAGTTTACAGAGCAAATTGGTTTTCCATTCAATAATTCGTAGACATTTTTTTTGTGACATTCATTGTAATCCTCACAAATAATAGCACTCTTCCCACTTTGCCCCTATCTTTACCATTTCCCTAAGTCCTTTCTTCATATTTCTTCTTGCCTTCTTAGCTTTATCCCTGGACAAATGCTACCCTTTTGATCTCATTTGGTTGATTAATCTAATGAGTTCATACCTTCCTGGTATCATTGATCACCATATAGATCTGTCTGTCATTGGCTGAAAGGTGAGCTGTGGGAGTGAGTTCATTTCCCAGATTGAAGAATGTCTAAGGGCCAAAGTCTTGGGGGTTACACCAGTCGCAGTCAAACCAGTAAGCATGGTCTTTTTTATGATTTTGAGTTTTGTTCCACATTTTTATCTCACTGTATCTAAGAGTTCCTATTGTGATCCCTTTCAGAGCAGTCAACAGTGGTAGCCAGGCACCATCTAGTTCTTCTGGTGTAGGATCATAGAGGCTGGGGTTCACATGGTCCATTAGTCCTTTGGACTAATTATTTCCTTGCATCTTTGATTTTCTTCACCTTTTTTTTTTTTGCACGGGGAGAGACTATTAGTCGCACTTTGGATGGCAGCTCACAAGCTTTTAAGACTGATACTCACAAAAGTAGGATATAGAACATTGTCTTTGTAGACTATGTTATACCAATTGACCTTAGTGTCCCCTGAGACTATGGTCCTGAGCTCCCATGCCCAGTGATTCATTCCTCAAGGTGTTTGGTTATGACTAAGAAGTTTTCTTAACTTTGCCCTCTGGGTGCTGTCCTATACTCATGTATATATTTGCAGTACATATAAATACATATATAGAAATATTCTCTGTCAAATTGATATTTATTCATGGATATAGTCCCATTTGCCTTCCCACCCCTATTCAGCTTGAATGTTTGTTTTTCTATGTATCTACTCATAGATTATTGTTATTACTGTTATTGCAGGATTGTTGTATATGTAATGGTATTTACCTCTGCTGTCTTTAACTCTTGTGTTCCACCCAGTTTCTTCTTTTGCCTGGATCATTTTGTGCTGACCTTCCCTTTATTGTATATTGCCTTCCCCTTTTGCCAAGTTAATATGTACCTTCACTCCAGTTACCCTCCCATCCATTCCCTCCCCTGGTAAATATCAGAGAATGTTTCTTTCTTTTTTTGGTTGAGATGGCATATATTTTGTTATGTAGATTTTTACCACAATAAAATAAAATTTAAAAAGAAGACCTGTAGAATTCATCTCAACGAGTGGAATATATATATATATATATATATATATATATATATATATATATATATATATATATATATATATATATTTCTCTGCATATATGGATACACAAGTATTAAGACAAACTAATGATAATTTTTACTGAGGCAAAACTCACATAACATAAAGTGGTTGTTAGGTATTGCTGAGTGGATTCCAGTTCACAGCAACTGTAGTACAACAGAGCAAAGCACCATCTGGTCCTGTGCCATCCTCACAATCATTGCTATGTTTGAGACCGTTGTTGTAGCCACTGTGTCACTCCATCTCATTGAGGATCTTCCTCTTTTTTCTGACCCTTTACTTTACCAAGCATGATGTCCTTCTCCAGGGACTAGTCCCACCTGATAACATCCCCAAAGTACATGAGATGAAGTCTCACCATCTGTGCTTCTAAGGAATGTTCTGGCTGTACTAAAGAATGTTTCTTTTTGTGTGAAAACATTTTCTTTACTTTTTATAATAGTGGACTCATACAATGTTTGACTTTTTGTGATTGCCTAATTTCTCTTAGCATAATGTCCTCCGGGTTCATCCATGTTATGAGGTGTTTTGCAAATTCATCATTATTCTTTAATGAATACATCCATTGCATGTATATATCATAGTTTGTTGATTCATTCTTCCACTGATGAGTGTTTAGGTTGTGTCCATCTTTTTGGTATTGGGAATAGTGCTGTGATGAACACGCATGTGCATATATCTATTTGTGTCACAGCTCTTATTTCTCTAGGATGTATATACATAGGAGTGGCATTGATGGATCATATGGTATATCTATTTCAAACTTTTCAAGGAAGCATCATACCATTTTCTACAGTGGTTGGACCATTTACAGTTCCACCAGCAGTGTGTGAAGGTAGCAGTCTCTCCACACCCTCACCAGCATTTGTTGCTTTCTGTTTTATTTTTATTATTCTTTTTAACTTTGCTGTTAGTGCTGGGTAAGATGATATCTCATTGTTTTGATTTGTATCTCTCTAATGGCTAATGATTGCAATCATCTCTTCATGTGTTTCTTCTCCATCTGATTATCTTCTTTTGTAAGAGTCTGTTCATGTCCTCTACACATTTTCTAATTGGGTTTATTTGTCCTTTTGTTGTGATGGCAAACTTAATTGATTTTAAAATAATGAACAAGTCTTACATCCCTGGAGTAAATCCTACTTGATCATCGTATATGATTCTTTTCATATGTTGCTGAATTTTGTTTGCTGATATTTTGGTGAGGAACTTTGAACCTATATTCATGGGGAATATTAGTCTGTAGTTTTCTTTTTTGTCTTGTTTTGGTCAGGGTAATAGTAGCTTCATCAAGTGAGTTGGAAGATGTTTTTTCCTCTTCAATTTTCTGGATGAGTGTGTGTAGAATTGATAGTGATTCTTTAAACATTTGGTAGAATTCTCCAGTGAAACCATCTGGCCTAGAGATTCGTTTGTGGGGAGATTTTTAAATTATAAATTGAATTTCCTTAGTAGTTGTAGGGATATTAAAATTATCTATTTCACATTGATTGAGTTGTAGTACTTTTGTGTTTTTCAAGGAATTGGCCCATTTCATCTAAGTTGTCAAATTTATGTGTGTGGAGTTGTTCGTACTATTCTTTTGTGATACTTTTGATATCTGCAGGGTTGGTAGTGATATCTGTTTTCATTCTGATATTAGTAATTCATCCCTTTTCTTTTTCTTGGTCAACTACCCAAGAGGTTTATCACTTTTATTGATCTTCTTGCAGCTTTTTGCTTTGCTGATTCTCTCTCTTTTTTATTTGATTGAATCCTGCTCTTTATTATTTTCTTCCTTCTGCTTCCTTTGGTTTATCATGTTCTGAAAGGCTTTTCTGTGTTCTTAGTTGCTTAGATATTTTCATTTGAGATTTTTCTTCTTTTCTGATAGAAGCATTTTAGTGCTATAAATTCCCCTCTCAAAACTGCTTTAGCTGTATCCTACAAATTGTGTTATATTAAATATATACACTTTTAAATTGTGGTAAATATGTTATTTAGTATTTTTGTTTTCATTTAGTTCAAAATATTTTTTTCTTTTCCTTGAAACTTCCTCTTTGGACTAGGGATTGTTTAAATGTGTGTTGTTCAGCTTTCAACTATTTGGAGATTTTCCTATTACCTTTTTGTTACTGGTTTCTAGTTTGGAGAACATATTCTTTATGATTGCACTTCTTTAAGTTTTCTGAGGTTTATCTTATGGCCCAGTATATGGTCTTATATGTTGCATGGGTGCTTGAAAAGAACATATATTATGTTGTTGTTGGATAGAGTGTTGTGTAAATGCCAATTAGAATCAGTTGGTTAATGAGATTATTGAATTCTTCGGTGTCCTTTCTAAGCTTCTGTCCAATTGTTGTATCAATTGTTGAGAGAGGTGTTGCAGTCACCAGCAATAACTGCAGACTTTTCTCTCTTCTTTCAGTTCTATCAGTATTTGCTTTACATATTTTGCAGCTCAGTTGTTTGATGCAGACATATTTAGGATTGCTATATCTTCTTGGTAGGAGCTCTGGTAGCATAGTGCCTAAGGCACTTGACTGCTAACCAGGAGGCTGGCGGTTCAAACCCACCAGCCACTCCTTGGAAGGAAGGTTGGGCAATCCTACTTCCGTAGTGATACTGCCTCGGAAACCCAAGGAGGGGTCGCTATGAGTCGGGGCCGACTCGACGGCAAATAACAACACCAAAACATATCTTCTTGGTAGAGTTATCCTTTTATTTTTATGTAATGTCCTTCTCTGTATCTGGTAATTTTCTTTGCTCTGAAGTCTACTTTATCTGATATTTTACTTATTTTTGATTTTATGATTTGGGGATTTTGTAACTGAGGCTGTTTATCCCCTCTTTCTCCAGGAATACATCATTCGAGTGCAGAGAGGAATTTCTGTAGAAAACAGCTGGCAGGTAAGCTTTTTATTTTTGTCACTAGAAAAATATTTAAAATTGTGGCCAGAAACCTGACTTAGGGCATCTAAAAGTCTGGTGAAATGAAAACATGCGTGAATATAAATCATACTTTTCTTAGGTATAAATCTTTAGCTTTAAAACATGTATCATAAAAGGCTTCTGTGTTCCCATTTGTTTGATCAAATTCATATATGAGGTTACCACTGTTATAGAGGACATAAACACAGATCCCTTGTTTTGTTCCTAGAAATTCAAACCTCCTTTTCTGCAGCAGGAGTAGAAAGATAAGTGCCCTGGATAGTATCCAGTTGGGATATTGCATTTTGTGGACTTCTGAGTCCACTCATGGGTAATTTTTAGTGCTAGCTCCTTCACTAACTCTAGTGGAGAATCTTTTTGGGGTAGCAGGTTCTACTTTCCTCAGTTCTACTTTTCCTCAAGAGAGAAAGAACCTCCTACCCTGCCCTAGAGGTCCATCTCACACCAATTGCTTTGCAGAGGGTGGGTGGATTTTGTATAGGGGCCATTTCTTTCCTTCTACTCCTACCTTGTTCTTGTAAAAATCTTACAATCTTACCTTGTCCTTCTTTGCAGCCCATTTCAAACCTTACCTGTCGCCTTAAGCAGTCTCTGACCACAGTAGTCCCACATTTGATCTTTTCTGTGCCTGAAGTTTCAGCTGTTTTCTGTTTGAATAATTATAATGTTTGACATACATTGAGCATTTATTCAGTTTTAGGTACTAGGTCAAGCTCATTTATTTATTTAACTCTCAAAAACAGTCCTATGTGGTAGTATTATCCCCATTTTACATTTGAGTGGTAAGTAACTTGTCCGAGGTCACATTCAAATCAGTGACAGAGCAGGGTTGGAATCTGTGTCTTCTGGTGAGCCTGTGTGGTTAACCACTCACTTCTTTGTACTTATGAAGGATAGCCTTATATTTAACTTTTTTTTAAAAATTTATTTTATTTTCTGTTATTGTTGAGAATATACACAGTAGGACATACACCAATTCAACAACTTCTACATGTATAATTCAGTGCATTGATTGCATTCTTCAGAGTTGTGAAATCATCCTCACATTCCTTTTCTGAAATGTTCCTTCTCCAGTCACATAAATTCACTGCCTCCTAAGATTTCTATCTTATCTTTCAAGTTGCTGTTGTCAGTTAGATCCCACATAGTTCTTAAACGAGCACAATGCTCAAGGCGTACATTCTTTACCAAGTATGCTAAACTATCATTTGGTTTAAAGAAGACTTTAGGGGATATTTTTGGTTTAAGTTTTTAAGATTATCTCATGGCAATAGTTTTAGGGTTTCGACCAGCCTCTATGGCTCTGCACAGTCGGAGTCCATGAGCATCTCAAATTCTGTTCTGTTTTTTCCCCCTCTATCAAAATTCTTTATAGAACCTTTGATCAAAGTGTTCAGTACTGGTAGCTGGATACCATCCAGTTCTTCTGGTCTTATGGCAAAGGAGGCAGTTGTTCATGGAGGCAATTAGCCACACATTCCATTTCTACCTCCTTTTCCTGATTTTCCTTTCTGTCTTGTTCTTTTTAACTTTTTGATGTCTACTTGGCAAGCAGAGCCAATAGCAAGGTCCAGTCTTCTTGTCCTATCATAAAAATCAATCCTTGGTGCAACTTTCTAGATCAACTGCCTTAGAATTCCTGGGAATGCTTGGTGAAAACGTAAGTTCTTGGGCCCCACCCTCGATCTACAGAATTAGATTCTCTGTGGATTGGGCCCTGGGGAATTTCCAGGTAATTCTTCTGCACATTGACGTTTGAGAATGACCTATAAAGGCTGAGGTCAAAGTGTTCAACAGCAAAATAGTTTTCTTTCCCAGGCTGTGAAGCTAGTAGAATTTGGCTGTGGCATAATCCATGGCATCAACATAATTAAATCAGAATGTGTGTATAATTTTTTTTTTAAATGCATTTTATTGAAATATAATATATATATATATGTAGTGAAATACACCAAACTAAAGTGACATGGGTCAGTGCATTTTTTTTTTTTCCTTTTTGTAGTGTTCCTCCCCTGCCTCCTACCCCTGGCAACCAGAGAAAATTTCCCTCCATATATAAACCTTTCCTTGACCCTCCACAACAACGAACTAATATTATATTTGTCCTTCTGTGATTGACTTATTTCATTCAGCATAATGTCCTCCAAGTTCATTCGTGTTATACAGTCTTTTGCAGACTCTACATTATTCTTTAGTGCTGCATAGCATTCCATTATATGTATGTATCATAGTTTGGTCATGCACTCTTCCATTGATGGGCATGTCGGTTGTTTCCATCTTTTTCCTATTGTAAATAGTGCTGCAGTGAACATGGGTGTGCATGTATCTGTTCCTGTCCTGGCTCTCACCTCTCTAGAATATATACCTAGTAATGGGATTGCTGAGTCAAACGGATCTCTAATTCCAGCTTTCTAATACTGTTTTCCACAGTGGTTGTGTCACTTCACAGTCCCACCAGCAGTGTATAAGAGTACCAATCTCCCCACATCCCCACCAGCATTTGTTATTTTCTGTCTTGAACCTTGCCATCAGTGCTGGGATGAGACAGTATCTCGTTGTTTTGATTTGCATCTCTCTAATGGCCAGTGATTATGAGCATCTCTTCATGTATTTGCTGGCCACCTGAATATCCTCCTTGGTGAAATGTCTATTCATGTCTTCTGCCCATTTTTCAATTGGGTTGTTAATGCCTTTGTTGTTGAGGCATTGGAGTTTTTTTAAATCTTAGAGGTAAGTCTCTTGCCAGATATCTAATTATTCACAAGTATGAATTTGTTGCTGTCATTTTTGTTATGTGCTTTTTCATGGTGTTAATTTCTTTGTTCCATAAAATTTTCTGTGCTGAGCTCATTTCGTTTATGAATTGTGTTATCACTTCCTTTTCCTTGTTTTGTTTGTATGTTATCTACGTAAGCAGGGTACTGTGCTCTACTCCTCTGTTCGCTAGTTGGCAGCACTTATACACTCACCACTTGTCTCCTTTCCTGTTGTCAGCCTCCCATATGTCCCTGCCATCCTTGGGAAATGGAACCTATTCTTAGGTCCCTGGAATCTGAATCAGAATGTGTATGCAATTGAAGGCAGATGGTCTGCCCGGAAGTAATAAGAAGAAAGGGAAACATCGGTACAGTGGACTGGATTGGAGATCAGGGAGTGTGGCATCTCTGGCTATGGGTACCGTCCAATCTCTAGAGTGGTGGGATCTCAACTGGGAGAAGTTTTACACAGGGCAAGGATAAATGGCTTCAAACTGTCTATCTGTTTTTGCTTTGATACCATGATCAGGAAAACTTTTTTTTTTTTCCTTTTCTTTTTAAATCATTAATTTATCTTTCCAGATAGCTACATAGTAAGAAAGACATTTAAAGGGCTTTTTGCTTTGGAAATGAATGCATTATCATTCTCACTTACCTTTTGGTATCTTGCCAGTTTCTTTCTTTCTTTTTAATTGTGATTTGGGTGAAAGTTTACAGAGCAAATTCACTTTCCATACAGCATTTCACACACACTTTGTCTCATGACATTTACTACAGTTTACACCAATGCAACAGCTCCCCTTCCACTTCCTCCCCATTGTTACCTCTTCCCTGTGTCCATCCCTCCATGCACTCCTGCCCCATGAGCTGTCTCCCTGTGCATAAACAGCCCTTCTTTCTCCCATGATTGTTCTCTCCAAGGAGTGTACCTACTCCTTGGTAAATGTTCAACTTGTATGCCTGCTTTTTGTTTGGTTGGAAGCCCCAGATGTGGGTTCAATTCCAGACCCGAAGAGCAGCTAGGGGCCATAGTGTCAGTGTTCCACCAGGCTCTATCAGACCAGCAAACCTGGTCCTTTTTTTTTTCCCAAATGATTTTGAGTTTTGTTCCACATTGTTCTCCCTCTCTATCTAGAATCTCCTACATAGATCCCCCTCCAAGTTCTTGCCAGTTTCTTATGGTTCAGCCAACTCTGGGACATTGGTAGATCTGTTTCCTGGGTCTGTCTAGTGAAGCACCCTACTACCTTCAATGCAAGTACCTCAGTCTTAGAATGCCAATAAGTATTAAATAAGGAAATGTATATCTGAAAAGCAAGGTTTTTGCTGAGTCAAAGCACTACTGTCTTATCTCTTACAGATTGTTAGAAGATACAGTGACTTTGATTTGCTGAACAACACCTTACAGGTAAATGTTTTGAAACTCCGGTGATACACATTGATTTCTGGAGGTGACTTAAAAACTGGTTGGAACTGGCAATATCAGGAACAAGAAATTAGCAAAT
Source organism: Orycteropus afer afer (assembly GCF_000298275.1). Taxonomy (NCBI): domain Eukaryota; kingdom Metazoa; phylum Chordata; class Mammalia; order Tubulidentata; family Orycteropodidae; genus Orycteropus; species Orycteropus afer. The sequence continues at coordinate 8,533,327 of NW_006921628.1, forward strand.
TTCTCAGGCAATAGTCTTGTTCTTTAAACAGATAGAGATGTGTAGCTCTAAAAATGATAAAATTTTGGGAACAAATGTGATTTCTAGTTAATAGTCATCTTGCAATTGAGTACCAGTGTGCCACACTACATCCTCACCATAGTCAAGGGAGGCTGATGCATTACCTTCTTTTTACAGATTAGGAATGTCTGCTAGAGTTGTTCACTTAGATGGAGCTGGAACTTGGACCTCAGTCCATCTGGCTCCCAAACTTACACTGTCTGCACGAAACTAGGCTGTCAGCATTGCAAATAAGCATTTGGCATTAACAGTAGAGATTCAACCTTTTCTGGTGTAACTTTTTTCTCTTAAATGCACATTCTTAAATTCCTTTTTTTTTCTTTTTTTTTATTGTGAGATGGGTGAAAATTTACAGAGCAAATTCACTTTCCATATAGCAGTTCACATATACTTTGTCTCATGACATTGACCACAATTCACCATAATGCAATAGCTCCCCTCCCACTTCTTCCCAATAGTCACTTCTTCCCTGTGTCCATCCCTCCATGCACCCCTGCCCCCTGAGCTGTCTCCCTGTGCCTAAACAGCCCTTCTTTCTCCCATGATTGTTCTTTCTAAGGAGTATGTCTACGTCAGGTAAATGTTTAACTCCTATGCCTGTCTTTTATTTGGCTGGAAGCCACAGGTGTGAGTTCAATTCCAGACCTGAAGGGCAGCTAGGGGCCATAGTCTCAGTTGTTCCACCAGGCTCTATCAGACCAGCAAACCTGGTCCCCCACCCTTTTTTTCTCCCCAAATGATTTTGAGTTTTGTTCTACATGGTTCTCCCTCTCTATCCAGGATCTCCTAGATAGATCCCACCCTGAGTGGTTGATAGTGGTAGCCAGTCACCATCTAGTTCTTCTGGTCTCATAGTTGTATAGGCTGTGGATCACATGGTGTACCAGTCACTACGACTAATTGTTTCCATGAATCTTTGGTTTTCTTCATTCTTCTTTGCTCTGGATGAGGAGAGACCCCTCGTTGCATCTAGATGGCTGCTTATAAGCTTTTAAGATCCCAGTTGCTACTCGCCAAAGTAGGAGGTTGAACAATGTTTTGTGTTGTATGTTATGCCAATTGAGCTTGATGTCCCCTGTGACTATGGTCCCGAGCCCACAGGTTCAACTGCTCGCTCCCTCTCGGTAGCTGGCTGTGCCCAAGAAGTGACTATAACCTTGTTCCTTGTCAGCTCTATTATACACCTGGGAATTCATATCATACAAATATACTTATAGGACCATTGTCTGCCAACCCTATACATGGTCTTGAGTACACTCCTCGCTTCATAGACATACCTAATATTTCAGCCTGTCCACCCATCTATCCACCTGTATACCCGTGTTTACCTTCACTGACATTGCAGTACTGTATGTGTGAAAGGGTTCATCTCCGTTGTCTGTACCTCCTGTGTACGTTTCTCTGTCTTCCTCTTCCTCAATGCTACCATGTTGATCACTCACGTTTGGTACCTTGCCCTTCTCTTCACCCAAATCAGTACTTATCTCTACCTGTCTAACAGTGTTTCCTCCCCTCCCCTCCTACCCCTGGTAACCAACAAAGAAAATTTCCTTCCATAGATAAACCTTTCCTTGACTACATTCTTAAATTCTTTTGATTTAAGTGTTCCTAACTTGGTGGCCAAGGACTTCTGGTTGCAGTGGTTAAGTGCTTGGCTGCTAACCATGCTTCGCAGTGTGGCAGTCCGCTTCCATAAAGATTACAGCTTTGGAAACCCTTGAGGCAGTTCTGCTCTGTCCTGTAGGGTTATTGTGAGCTGGAATCAACTCCATGACAATGGGTTTGGTTTTAACTTTAAAAATGGGAAGAGGGATGAGCTCTAAAGGTTTTCTCTGAGAACACAGCCAGTGCTGGTAATGATTGTAGAGTCTTAGAGAGACTTCAGCACTATAAGAAGTACTGGCAATATTACCTATGTCTTCACTTGGCAGAGTGATGTTCAGGTGCTGTGGATTACTGAAGACCCTTGGGCTTATGTCATACTTCAGATTTGATTGGTAACTTAAAAAAACCAATTGCTGTCCAATTGATTCCAATTCATGGCAACCCCATGAGTATCAGAGTAGAACAGGGTTTCCAGAGGTTTGTTTTTCAGAAGAACCTCTGGGTGAATTCAAACTTCAGCCTTTTGGTTAGCAGCCACCATTAACCATTTGTACTAGGGACAATAAAACATAAAACCCTTTACATCTGCGCCAGAGAAGTGCTTGGCTTACTACCATCTCAGCTGGGAGGTCAAGGACTGCTCTTTCTTCTAGTGAGCTAGCCATTGTCACCTTTTTGAATGACCTCTGATTCTGTTCACAAAGGTGAGACAGAAAGACTGCTGGCTGAGGAAGTTTCCTTCCATAGGCCAAGTTTTATGTATCAGACTTCAGAAAATAGCATTTGTAGAGTCCAAACTTTAATGTTTATTTACAACAGTGCTAAAACCATGCATGCCTTATTTTCCTTCTGGTAAAATAGTCCTGAGTACCATAAAACTTTATATAATTGTCATACATTTGACACATGTTGTCTTTTTATTTTAATTGCAGTATGACCATTTCAAATCTCCAGCTAGATTATTGGGCAAGATTGAATACTCCTCATTGACTGATTTAATTGGTTTCATTTAAGGATTTAATTTATTCTTTCAATTTAGACTAAAGGTGAGGGACATGCTAGATAAGGCACTGGAGGGCAATTTATCCCAGCAGTGGATTTTCCCCATAAGCCCCACCAGATGTAGTGGTCCACATGACATTTCTATATTTGAGAGTTTAACATTGGGCTTGCTATGTATTTGTGCTTTTATGCATAAATGAACTTTTTCTCAGTTTTAAACAAGAAAGGTGAGTGGGCCTTTGTACAATGATGTTGAACCAGGGCTGAGTAAGAATTATGGGAGAAATATTTCTGAAACCGAAATAGACACATTCCAGCCCCAGAGAATGGTGATGGTAGGGTGTGGGTGGGAGGACTTATCTCCCATTTGCTCTTACATTGAGGATATAAGGTTGAATGCCCATGATTACTCAGTTATGATCTTTTAAACACAATATGTATGTATTTTTGCTTCAGTGTAACTTTCTCTTTAAAAATAATCACTTTAAATGTGCATCTTATTTCAAATGCAAATATACATGTGTATTGATTGATGTTGGCATGTGTTGGACAGGATGCGGCCAGCATCATTTCAGTGGGGGGTTTTTCTGGATCCAAGTAAACAAACAGAAGAAAGTACGTACAGCTTTTTGGCATCAAAATAATTTCAAAATAAGCTCCATTAAACAGACCAAAAAGACTCCAAAACCACAGAGCAAAGCTGTGACTGTGATTTTCAGTCTTTGCTTACCCTTTTGATAGATAAATGAATTACTGCTAAAGACAGAGAAATACACTACACATATGCACAGTTGTCAGGGTCCATAAGAAAATGCTTAAGTGAGAAGGAAAGCAGTACATAAAATTATACATACAGTATAATATAATTACATGAAATGTTTAGGAAAAAAGATTAGAAGGGATTATGCCAAAATGGTAACAGTGGTGACCTTGCCATGTGGTATCATTATGCATTCTTTATTTTTTTAGGTTCTCTATACTGTTCTGTCCTTTCTAAGTTCTCTACAAAACAGGACATATTAGATCTATAAGTAAAAAAACAGGAAAAACACTACATTTCCCAAACTTTTACAGTGCATATATATTACGTTAACAACCAAGAAAACTCACTACCTTATTTTAAGGCAAAGAAAGATTGGGTGGTGCAGTGGTTAAGTGCTAGGCTGCTAACCAAAAGGTTGGTGGTTTGAACCCACTAGGAGCTCTGGTAGCATAGTGGCTAAGACACTTGCCTGCTAACCAGACGGCTGGTGGTTCAAACCCACCAGCCACTCCTCGGAAGGAAGGTTGGGCAATCCTACTTCCGTAGTGATACTGCCTCGGAAACCCAAGGAGGGGTCGCTATGAGTCGGGTTTGACTCGACGGCAAATAACAACAACAACAAAGCTGCTCCATGGGAGAAAGCTGTGGTAGTTTGCTCCCATAAAGATTACAGCCTTGGAAACTCTGTCCTTTAGGGTCACTATGAGTCAGAATCATCTCAACAGCAGTGGATGTTTGGTTTATTTTAAGGCAGCAACAAAATTTGTCATCATTTAAGGAAGGATGCAGTAAAGAAAAAGAGAAGAAGAGTGAAATGTTGGAAAATAGGCAGAAAGCCCTGAGACTTAGGAAGGATTCCTGGATCTGCCCCCTCCCAGAAATGAGACCTTGGGACAGTCATTTCTTTCTCAGGCCTCACTTTCCCTGCTGGAAACAAAGAGGTTGAACCGGATGATCTCTGAAGTCTCTTGTAGTCTCTGAAGTCTCTAATTTTTTTTATTTGAATTTTACAACCTCTTATTGACCTAAAAGGAGCCCTGGTGGTGCAGTAGTTAAAAGCCCTTGGCTGCTAATCAAAACGTCAGCTGTCTGAACCCACCAGCTACTCCTTGGGAGAAAGATGTGGTGGTCTACTTCCATAAAAAAAAATTACATCCTTGGAAACTCTATGGGGGCAGTTCTACTCTGTCCTATAGCATTGCTATGAGTCGGTATTGAGTTGATGGCAGTAAGTTTTGTTTTGTTTTGGTTTGTTGACCTAGGATACACTTCACTGTCTACTGTGGGGAAGCTGGAACAAAGTAGGATCTGTTGAGGGCTTAGAACTTCCTGGAATACTGACTGGAATATGGCTGAGCAATTTGCAGATCATTAAGATCTGATGATGGAAGTGAGTAAGGAGAGGTTAACTCATTCAGAGTTTGAAGTTTTTCCCTGCTAATAAAAGCTTTTACTAGGTTAGCAATAGGCCAGATTACAGGCCCTCTGCTCACTGTCTTGTTCTCTTTTTCCTTGTACAAGGAACTCAAGAACAGAATCCATAGAGCAAATTAAAAAGGAAAGCTAGTGAAAGTGGAACGATGATAGCCTGGTTTGGGGCCATGATCAGTGTGGACATGTCTAGCAAATCAGTGTCTTAGTAACTTGATCACTCTTATGTGCTAGCTTCTTTCTCCTCCCTTTTAATTAGTCATTGGAGTTCTACATTTTATATTCTGTGATTGGTAGAAATTTTCAAAAGTCTAGGAGAAAGCTGGGAGAGAAAGCAAGTGAATTTTCTATGGTAATCTTTTTAAAAAGGCAAGATTTTGAAGTAACACACAACACCTTAAACTAGGTCAAGAAAAACACCTCCAGTCTGTCTGACATTGCAGGGACACTATAATCACAGATGTTTGCAACTGTTGGCCGGAGAACTCTTTGTTTCACCTGATAATTTGGAAGAACTGATGGGATATCTAGACAGATCAATACATTTTCCTAAAGTGAAATAAAGCTTGAAAAAAATAGATTGGTTAAATGTTGAAGCCACAAAGTTCTAAACAGATACTTTATCAAATTCATTCTCACATCCCCACCATGAATAAAAAATACCCAAAATAGTAGAGTTTGAATTCAGTGATGTCGGACACATCTCTCTATTCTGAATTATGTAGGATTCAGTTGGTCATGTTGTTATACAGGTAGTACAAGAAAATCTGTTTTTATTTTTATCCTTGCTGTATATACAGTCAGGAGCTCAGGTGGCATAGTGCCTAAGGCATTTGACTGCTAACCAGAAGACTGGTGGTTCAAACCCACCAGCCACTCCTCAGAAGGAAGGTTGGGCAATATGCTTCTGTAGCATACACAATCAGTTTGGTAAGCAAAAGAGGTTTCTTTTTTTAATTGAAAAAAGTAATGTATAAACACTTTAAATAATTCATAGTTTAGAAATTAAAAAAAAAAATTGATTAACCAACCCACTCCCCGAGTTGACAGTTGTTAACTAGCTGGTATAAGTACTTTTAGACCCTTTTTGTGCATCTATAACTATATTCTTGGGCTTGTACACACACACACACTCACACACACTTAAAAATAGATGAGATTATATTCTTCTACTTAATAAAAGAATTTTTAAAAGGAATAAATTAGTTGTGTTTTAAGTAGTATATTACCTTTGATTTAACACTCCATGCTCCCAGACAAAAATAATAATATAGTCATTGGCTTGGGTGTATGTTAGCTGAGCGCTGTGCTTTCTTCATAAATATGCATTTTATTTAGTTAATAAAAAAATAGGCTGTTAAGTAAAGCCTAATAGTGTGGATTAAGGAAACAACCTAAAATTAAAGTTTTTTATCTGCCAGTCAATTATGCCACAGTAGAAAATTTACTTGCAGTATGCTGTGACATGTTTCCATAATTATGTTAGAAGATAGGCAATTTAGAATTGTCAGCCAGCTTTCCATCTTGTCTAATATCAGATTCAAGGTCTTCATTTGGCTGCATCATTGTTTGAAAAATACAGCATGGAACAGGCTCAGCTGGGTTTGCCCACATGGATGGTTTAGATTACGTCCTCGTCCGAATTCAGGATGCCATTCTCTTTAGACCTCTCCCTCGATCAATACACATGCCACTTGGACTGCCCTGATCTAAGCACAAGTGTCGAATAGCACTACTCTTTGAAAGTGACTTTGCTCATTGAATTAAGATGCCAACCTGATTTTTTCTTCTTTTTTTTTTTTTTAGTTTAAAAAATAAACTCAAAGTTTTAAATGATCTAGGAAATGATAGTAGATTGAGTACCTATGTTTACTTTTTCCTCCCTACTACTCTAAAGCAACAGTAAACTGATGAAATTACACACACATACACACCCTGAAGGACAAATAATATAGGAGAGGAGAAACCTATGATAAAACATTTGAAGTCAAAAAGTCGTTGGATGTGAAATAACTAATTAAGCATATAGGGGAAGCAGGAAGAGGAGATAACCCCATTGAGTACCAGTTTACACTGATTCATTGTATACCATAGAACTCCCAAAAGATTCAACAATTAGTAGTACCAGATAACTCCAGAGTGGGGTAAGAAGCAGTGGGATCCCCACGTCTCCCCCTATTCGAGCTACCTAGGACTGCCCTCCTCCTCCAGCAGAAAACAAGAAACTTACTCTCTGTAGAAGTAAAACAGTTTTTAGACTGGGGAATGCAGGCGTTATTGAATACATTTACCTCATATATGTAGCATCCCTATCCCAGACTTCTTCCTCCATTCATTTCCTAGAATACCAGCAACCAGGCTCAATCCTCTAGACAGAGATTGGATGATTCTTTTCTGAAGAATCTACCCAGCCTATGAAGAAAGAAAAGCTAAAGACACTGAAGTCAGGGGTTCCCCAGTGATGAGTGAGCTTATCTGCTACAATAAAGCCTACAGTTAATAAGCCACTCACCCACAGCCTCCAATTAGCTTTTTGATATTCCTCTCTTAATTATGGGAGCTCTGGTAGCATAGTGCCTAAGGCATTTGACTGCTAACCAAGAAGGCTGGCGGTTCAAACCCACCAGCCACTCCTTGGAAGGAAGGTTGGGCAATCTACTTCCATAGGTGATACTGCCTCAGAAACCCAAGGAGGGGGGTCGCTGTGAGTCGGGTCCGACTCAACGGCACTTAACAGCAACAACACTTAAATATGAACAGTAAAGGATCACCAGACTCTTGAGGAACACTTTTAACATGAAAGACAGTGAATAAAACAAACAAGAAGAAAAAAAAAAAAAATAGGAGCTTTGAAAGAGCAGAAAGTATATAGTACGAAGAGCTATCCTTTATCATCTCAGGATGCTATTTATTTTAAAAAAATAGAAAAGACAGGTCATACCTAAAGGATCAAGAATCAGTACTGCTTCAACCATTTAAGAGCCACACTGGAAACTAAAAGACAATATAGGAGTTCTTTGAAATTCTGAAGAAAAAGTATTTCCAACTTAGAATTCCCCATCAATACTGATTGTGAATCAAATGTGAGGGTAGAATAGACATTTTTACATATGCAGGTTTTCAAAAAATTTATTTCCCTTGCTCCTTTTTTTGAAGAAGCTGACAGAGGGTATGCTCCACCAAAAACAAGGGAATTATCTTGAAAGAGGAAAAGGATGATATGGGATAAAAACAGGAGAGAGGCAAAGGGATCTCCAGGCTGGTGATGAAGGGAGTTCCCAGCATGCCAGCTTTGCAGCAAGTATAGGGGCACGAGTCCTGATTGGAGCAGATCGCAGGGCTCTGGGGCACACTCCTGAAAATGATATTGATGTAACTGTGCATCTGAATGAGTTGAGAGAAGGCTTAGAATTTGAAGTTGAATAGAAGAACTAAACAAAAAAAAATAGGCTACAAGTTGTGAGAAAGGAAAAGTAAGGATGGGTATTTGGTTTAGTTGTGAATATAATTTACCTAATGTAAACATAGGAGCCCTAGTGGCACAGTGGTTAAAGCATTCTGCTGCTAACCAAAAGGTTGATGGTTTGAACTCACCAGCCGCTCTGCACGAGAAAGATGAGGCAGTCTGCTTCCGTAAAGATTTACAGCCTGGGAAGCCCTATGGGACATCTCTATTCTGTCCTGTAGGGTCACTGTGGGTCAGAATTGACTTGATGACAGTGGGTAATGTAAGCATCAATATCACACTATAAAAAATGATAGTATAACTATGTTGGAAGGATTGAGGACAGGTTGTGTGTGAGGTAAGGTCAGGATTGTGAAAGAGAACTGAACCCTCATCTTTCACCATGGGGAATTTATGAGGTAATGCCTAAAAATGAAAAATCAAGATTTAAAAGTACAAGCTTTCTCCAATGCCAAAAGAACTGCTGAAATAATTGAATGTAAATGTCTTTGAAGAGGAATGTCATGGACTGCCAATAATAATGAAAAAAGGACTATTTGACTCTGAAAGTTATATTCATGGATAACTTCTATAAAAATAAAAAAAAACACTTTTTAAAACATAAACTTTAAATTTACTATGCTTAATCCAATATTTTATCAATTCTAAGATGCATTTGTTTAAGAATGTTTATAAAACATTTTTATTTTCGCTGAAATTGTGATGTCTTAGATTTAATGAACTACTGTGGGTCAAGATTCTGATATTATATATCTTACTTGAGGATAACAAGAATATAATGCCTTTTTTCTTTCTTTCTTTAAGATTTCAGGCCTAAGTCTACCTCTTCCTCCCAAAAAATTGATTGGTAACATGGATCGTGAATTCATAGCTGAGAGGCAGAAAGGTCTTCAGAACTATCTCAACGTTATCACCACAAATCATATCTTGTCTAATTGTGAGCTGGTTAAGAAGTTTTTAGATCCAAACAACTATGCTGCAAACTATACTGGTAAGCAGAGGAGGCTGTGAGCTACAGTAATACAAGCAAAGCTATGCCGTTCTTTGCTAGAAATACCTTATGTGAGGAGAAACTACTTCCGATTGGGGAAGTATCCACATTTGTGATAGAGTATTGTTCCTTTAGTAATACTTACTTGATTGGAATTTGCTGTAGATATACAAGTAGAAAATAATTTGCTTCCAAAATGTTCATAATGTCTGCACAGAAAAATATGGAAGAGAAATGATCATGTCTGTGTACTTAGTCATTTTTAATATAAAATTTTTCCTTTACTTATTTTTAACAACTATCAATATTTTACCATATTCAATTCCTTTTTAAAAGAGAAATATTACTGCAGTTACTGAATCCTGTCATTTCCCTCTCTTACCAGAGTAACCACTATCCTGAAGTTGCTCTCTATCCTTCCTTTCCATTTTTAATATTTTTATTACACATGTAAATATCCCTAAACTATGTCTGTTTTATATGATACTGTTTTTTATCTTTAACATTTACATAAATTAAATACAACTTCCATTGTTTTGTTTTTTAATTTTATTTTGTTGTTGTTATTATTGAGAATATATAAGCAAAACACATACCAACTGTTTCTTTTTTTCCTTCTTCTTTTTTCATTGTTATCGTGCTTTGGATGTAAATTTACAAAGAGTATGTTTTCCGTTCAACCATTCATGCATGTTTGATTTCATGCCCTGATTACCATCCTCAACTATAAAAAACTCTCCTCCCCCCTCCTCCCTGTGACTACCCCCTTCCTCCGCCCTTCTTATCTATACATTCCTGTCTATCCAGCTTTCCCTCTTTGTGCATGCTGCCCCTCTGGTGTCTCATAGTGATGATCGAAGGGGTGCATCTCCCTAGAGTAGGGGGGTACATCTCCCTGGGGTAGGTGTTCTACATGTTTCTGCTGTTGGGCTGAGAGCCAATCCACGGAAGTGTATCCATCATATCTTTGGACTAATTGTTTCCAGATGGCTTTGGTTTTCTTCAGTCTTCTTTGCTCCAGATGAGAGGAGACTAGTAGTTACATCTTAGATGGCTGCTTGAAAGCTTTTCAGACCCCAGTCACTGCTCACTGAAGTAGGATGTAGAACAAGATTTTTATGTACTATGTTGTGGCCATTGAGCATGATGTCCCCCAAGACTACAATCCCGACCTTGCAGGCTTAGTGATTCTCTCTCTCAAGGTGTTTTGTTGTCTCTGAGAAGCTACTCCAACCCTGTTTTCTGTTATGTGTTTGGATAATTTTGTAGCACAAGTGCATATATGTAAGGTGATCTTCAGCCAAATCTATCCTTAGTCTTGGGTATATTCCTGTTTATCTACCCCTGCCTGATCTTCTCACCTGGCTATGCATTTACCTGTAGCCTAGAGTTTGGTGCCAGTGGTAATGCAATATTATGCATATAATAGTATTTTCCTCTATTGTCTTTATCGTTTTGCACGTTTCTTTGTCTTTCCTTTCGTAGTGTCACCATGCTGGTCACAGACTCTTTCTAAACCACCCCTCCCCTCACCTAAATCAACATGTGACCCCCAATTAGTCTGAAAGTTTCCTCCCCCTTCCCTCTCATCTCTGGTAATTAACAAAGTGAATTTCTTTCCCTGAGTAAACCTTTCCTTGACTTTTTATGATAATGGACTCACAGTATTTGTCTTTTTATCATTGATTTATTTCAGTCAGCATAATGTCCTCCAGATTCATCCATGTTGTGAGATGATTTGTGTATTCTTCATTATTCTTTAATGTTGCATAGTATTCCATTGTGTGAATGTACTATAGTTTGGTTATCTATTCATATGCTAATGGACATTAAGGCTGTTTCCATTTCTTTGCTATAGTGAATTATGCTGCAGTGAACATGGGCATGCATATGTCTGTTTGTGTCCTGTCTCTCACCTCTTCAGGGTATATTCCTAGTAATGGAATTGCTGGATCAAATGGTATTTCTGTTTTCAGTTTTTTAAGGAGATGCCATGCCATTTTCCACAATGGTTGTACCATTTTGCAGTACCACCAGCAGTGTATGCGAGTTCCAGCATCTCTGCAACCTTGCCAGTATTTGTTATTTTCAGTCTTTTTGAACTTTACTATTATTGCTGGGATGAGATGACTTGACTGCTAACCAGAAGGCTGGTGGTTCAAACCC